>NW_022280061.1:1700734-1800134 GCF_004355925.1 Anarrhichthys ocellatus | reverse complement strand
ACACACACACACACACACACACACACACACACACACACACACACACAGTCCATACTTTCCGGAGCCAGGGCTCCCTGCTGTTGCACTAACATTGTTGTATATTTCAGCTTTCTTATGTCATCCGCCTCGGCTCATTTCCATGATGCCTGGTTCATGTCTTTGTCGGGTTCCATGTCAGTTTCACTGTCGGCTTTGTAATGACACTATTAAAGGACTGTTTGGACTGGCCAACTGTATCATTAAAATGAGAAGAGCAGAAACTGTGTTGAATAAAAATGAAAGTCATGTGGCTTCATTATATAAACTGATTGTGTTTGACTAGTGTGACTCTCCAGGCCAAGATTATAAAAAAAACAAGCTGATATTTGGAGAGGAAGCTTCTGTGATGGGATGCGGCTGTTTGTTAAATAATGAATGAAAACTGCATGTGTTTCTTTCCCCCTCTTACAATGAATTTACATGACGTTATAATTATATCTTAAAATACAGTATACTAGAGAAAAACATTGTGGATAACCCCTGTACGCATTGTCATGAAAACAAATAAATATTAAGTCCAGAAAACATTTTGCAGTGGATACATAATGACTGAAAAAGTAAAATACGTTTTAAAATTATAAAGGCATGGTATCATTCCTGCTGTCCCAAGATAATAACTCAAAAAATTGAAAGGAAAGTTTTTGAGTAATGCACAATAAAGTTAGCGAGTGTTGTATATGTATGGCTGATATGGTGTGTAAAACTACGTATAGTGTTATTAACAAAAGTTGTTGCACGAATATCAGATTTTAGATGACATCTGCTGGAGATGTGACAAACATACAGCAAAGAGAGAGGGGGTGTTATAACAGGTGGGAGGGAAATAAAAGCCTTCAGGCACTTTTAGAAGTTCTCACATGTTTCTGAAGCACTTATTCTAAATCACGGAGAACTTTCAACTTCATCTGGGAAAATTGGACTAAAACGGTGAGCAACAATGTAAAAGGACACAGATGTGTGTGTAGATGTTGCTGTGCCGTTAGTTGAGTATATGCGTGTGTGTACATATCTGTACATGTGTGTGCGTGTCTAAAAACATGTCTGCAATTAAGGATGTTTGAGTCTCCTTTCCCTCTGTTCTGCTGCATTGAAACCAGCGGCTGGTAAACTGAAACTGGTCTTCATGCCAGAACTTGGCGCCTTCCCTGTCAGAGCTGTTGGAGGTGATTCAACTCCCCCCCCTAATCTGCAGCCCCCTACCACCGGCAGCAGTAATACAACTATACGCTGCTAAAGACTGCCTGTCAATTGCCTGCCTGAAACTCGTCCCCTGCAGTTTACAGGCCCATACCATGGCAGCGTGCTGAGCCAGAGCCCTGCTGTAAGCTGTAAACCTGAGGGTGTTTACTGTTAGCCAGAGAGACTAATATAAGAGCCATTAACAGCGGGGAGATGAAACTGAGCTGTCAAGAGACGAATGTCAAATTACTTTGGAGGAATTTACATTTTTTTTACGTTTTTTCTTTTTTACGCAAACAATGCATTTTTATTGTTTTATGGCCCAAGGAGCACAAACATTGACATCAGTTAACAGTAACAAAGAGCGATGTGTGCTTAACCTGCTTTAATCATGCAAATTATAAAATGCATATTTTATGACTTAATTATGACTAGTATGTCGCCACACGGGTAGATATCGAGATACTTGCTTCAGAGATTTCTGCTGCCTTGCCAAAGAGTTATGAGCAAGATTATTATTATTATTATGGATAACTCACAGTCCGCATTGTGAACAGTTTTCAATGGAACTTTACATAGAAAAAGTCCCATCATATAGTGTCCAGTGTGTAATTTGGTTCATCCAGAGTAAAAGAAGTGTGACAGAGTTTGTGCTCCTGAATCCTGGCTTTTCAAATAAAACACTGTAGTGTCAAAATCAGCAATCTCATTTCATAATTGCCTGCACACTGAAAAAACAAGTTGATAAAAAGAAAAAGAATCAATAAGTTTCATGTGTGGAAGTTGACACAACTTGAACATTTTTGACAGTTTTATTTATAGTTTTATTTATTTCGGATGTAGTGACTCTTTAATGTAACCACTTGTGCATTTGACTATGGGCTAAGACCACAGCACTAGTTTTTAATGCCGGCTGGGAAACAGATGTGCTTACAAGGATTGATTTGATTAAACACTGAAGCTAAACCTCTGTGCTCCACACCCTCAACAGACAATGTTTGTATTTCCTCCTCTGAGGACGTTTCTCTGACGACATGTTTGATGTAAAATAAGTCTGTATAATGTTTCATGCAAACACTAACATTTACAAGTTAGCTCAGATAAACCCCAAACTCCCCAAGCTAGCTGAAACTTTGTCAATCCAATCATCACAGTGCTGAGATTTGTATTTACTGAGACACAAAAACAAATGTCACAAGTGTTTTAGCGGCTCCAGCGCTAACACGCCACAGGAGCGCGGCTGCGATGGCGGCCGGGAATGTGTTTGGCACGTTTACCGCCGAGCTGTGGGACAACACTGCCACTTGTATCACACGTGGGGTCAGAGGTCAGCTTTCATGTCCCTGTATAGAGTTACAGGCAGCCAGGTCTTTGTTCTGGACCAGTCCTGATAGACGAGCTCGCACAAATGGCTGCCATGATGAGGGACATGATGGAGAGCAGACGAGTATGTGGTCTGGGTGGATGGTCTGCATCAGGTCCACACATGCAACAGCATCCTATTTGAATTAAGTAATTGCCCAAATAAAGGTTATTAGGTGCAATAAAGGTTTTTATTTTTGCTGTAAATGTGATGTCTCTTGTAAAACGAAACCTTGAACACAACAGGACGTATCAAGATGTGGTTAAATAAGAACTGATGGGGTTTTCAATGAGAGAAGAAATTCTTTCACTTTTGGTTTGTAGTGTAGTGCAGAAGAAAACAGTTTCTGAAATAATGTACACTCACGTTAACGGCCATCTGAACTAAAAAGGATAAAATAGACGCACTCTGTCCACTTCCATAATCATCTTTCATCAGCAGGTGTGTCATAGCACTTAAACCAAAGCCACACAAACACATTATTAACGTCTTTAATGCCCCTCCATGTAAAAAAGAACCCAAATAAACAGACTAATCTTTTGGGTAATCTCCCAATGCGACGGCAGATCCCGACTTCCCTGTTAGGATCTCTTGAGTGGAGATTGCTTTGCGGTCCAGAGTTTATTGTGTTTGTCCAGCAGTTTGAGTCTGGTGCTGAGTTTTATTTTATGGTGGCAGGGCAGATGAAAGGTTTCCCTCCACTGGGCTAAAATAAACAGTAGTTCACAATCACAGCCGGGGCTGAATGAGAGGCTCAAAATGTGCCACGTAAACACACATTAATCAACGTGTGGAGAAATTCTCAAGAGCACCAAATGCATCAGCTGGATCATAAAAAGGAAAGTGTTGAGTTAAAACTATGCCGACTTCATCTACTTTAGGTTGAGCTACGAGAGATTTACAGTCTTTTGAGTCTGGGTTTTACAATAACTGAAATTGTATGTGTGTGTGTGTGTGTGTGTGTGTGTGTGTGTGTGTGTGTGTGTGTGTGTGTGTGTGTGTTTATGGTGGTGATTTGAAGCAGGGTTCTGTAAACAGGATAAACATGAGGTTTTGGGGGTTTAAGGTGTGTGTGGGGGTTAAAGAGGGGGATGTGTGTGTGTGTGACGTGCGTGTGATGTGTGATGTGGCTGTTATCAGTTGGCACGTTTTCCACTGATCCTCAGCAGCTGGCCTCTCAAGGGGAACACACACACACACGCACACACACACACACACACACACACACACACGCACACTTCTTGTTGAGGATTGATATGACGAGAAGATAAACCTGTTAATCAGTAATTAATCAAATATTCTAGTACTTTTAACAGATCAGATTCATATTAAAATACTTATTTACAGACAATATAAGCGTTTAAATGAGTAAACTACAAATACTAGTACAGACTTGAGCACTCAGCAGTCAGGCGGAAACAATGATTAAACACCACAGAGGTCTCGGCTGAACAAAACGTGAAGAGAGCTCCTCATTGAGTCGGCCTCTTGGCCATTTTAATCCTGCAGTCCCCATTCACATGTACAGCACATAAGTCAGAAAGTTATGGACGCCGGCAGAGAGCGACGATAAAGGCATTTCCATTTGAATACGCGTCTGGTCTTTAGGTAGAAACTTCCTGAATGCGTTTGAAGTTTTCAGCTCTCCTTGGCTGTCAGTTATGGGAGAAAAGCGTCTCAGTGACTAATCCAGTTTACTTTGTGCCCGTCTGTTGAGGAGAGCATCTGGCATGACACCAAATGCCACTCAATAGATGCTTCTCCAAACAAAGGCCAAAATAAAAATGGCCGCCCCTCCCATGCGCCCTCCTCCTCGCTCCTCATTTCCTGCTCGACAAGCACATTGAATCCCTCTCGTCTTTCATATATTTGTCAAGAGCATGTTTTTTATCTGACCCTGTTGCCAGGGTTTCAGCTTCTGTATGGGGCAGAACATGTGTTTACTGTATGTATTATGGGATGCTGAGAAAAGAGAGGGCGGACTGGTGTGCTGGTGCCACATTCAAGTGTGCAAGACTGTGTGTTTTTAGTGCGAGGCAGTTGTGTGCTCTTCTTCTCAGGGATACGCTGAGAGCAGGAGGCCATATGATGGGATGGTCATCACAACTCAAACTCTAATTGGATGAGATGTCCTGTGAATGCTCAGTGACCGCGGCCGTGTTTCTGTAAAATATTGTGTGTGTCTGTTGCTTGTAAAGGCTGCTGGTGAGAAGAAGGGCTTAAAAGTTCATTGACTACCCACAAATTCTTAAATATCGAGGCAACTAACTGCCCTTAATTATTTCGGAATTCATCCAATTCAAATTTAGCGTTTGGTACAATAAGAGTTGTCATTTTTGGGAGCCAAAAATAAGTTTTTGGACCAGAAAACCGTTCAGTAAACAGCATGAAGTTGCAGAAAATGTTTGCCAGCTGTATGAGAAAATATGGAGCCCAGAACAGTGTAAAAAAAAAAGTTGGAAGCAGATTTCCATAAATGCAAAAGAAGCGTGAATGTTGGAATGTAGTAACAAAAAAAAAAAAAAAGAGAAATGTGAGTACTGGAATGATCAGCTGCTGATTTGCAGAACATTGGCGAGCACGATGGCGCATGAAAAACATGTGGGTGTTCTCATTTTGGATTCATCTGGATGTGACAGTTTTCATGACATCACCTCTGAGATTCTCGGTGGAAAAGACACACTAATGGCAGCCGCTCCTTCCTCAGCAGTCCCATGGCGATGCGTGATTGAGGGGTCCGTTTCAAATTGACAAGTTTAATTTGCTCGAGTTTGTCTTTAAGCCAAATCTGATGGAGGCCAAGAGGAGTCAGAGAGAAAAGGAGAGAAATTGAAAACACCAGGTTACATGGCAGGATTTAAAAGAACGTATTCCACCGCTGAGCTTTTCGGCTGTGACAAATTAAAGTCCATTTGGCTCACACACATCTTTAAGCTCCAGCTTTGATAGTAACAACTCTGCAAACAGCAGCATATCGTTGAGCTAAATCTGCAGTTTGTTCTACTCTGAGGCAATTCACCGTATAGAACCTGTGCAGACAAATGAGAAAGGATGCCGTCTTTGTGATGTAAATTACTTATGGGCTCTGAAGACTTAATGGGATGTACGTCTGGCACATCAGGAACAAATCTGTTGGCTTTGGCACACACATAACTTTTATTTAAACACCACACACACAGACGCCGCACACATCCACGTTATTTCCATCCATGTCCACGATCGATGCACAAACAAGCAGAGCAGCGCTGTGGATCGAGTCTAGAGCTGAGGCCAGGCCGGGATCTGATCCTCAGAGTGCTGGGACGGAGCGGAGGTCATGACCCTGGCAGATTGGACAGCCAGTATCAGTGGGAGTCCTCGTCTCTGCTCCCAGTTTGGCCCGAAGTCACAAGTCTGGCAGGTGGGACGCAAGCAGGACTCTCTCTTTTCAAACTGTTAGAGGATAGTGGACACAGTGTTTGTGCTTCGACAGCCAACACAGTCCTGTGTTAAACAGAGAAAGCCTGTTTCTGGGTGTTTTATTTCAATCCACTTGCCAAACAGGACTTGGCTAAAATTAGGTTAGGACTGTTGCCATGGTTAAATATTAACCAAAGCCCACACTGTCATTAATGCTGGGGATGCTTTCCTCTCCTCTACATGCCTCATTCTAACTGTGCTGGACCAACATCATACCCGTTCCTATTGTCACAGGATGGTCCTGTATACCCTCCAACTCTGAACAAAACTCATTGATTCCTGTTTGGTGACTTATCAATGGATATGGTAAGCAAGCTATACATGCACATGTTTTGGTTGAAGCTAGCAGCTGGCTACCACACATCCAGTCACCTTTGGTAAGCCAACATGTCCAGACCAGTCTCTATACTGAACGCACAGAGATTTAAATGAACGGCTAGTCAGCAAACAAGCTGACCCTTCAAAATGTAATGTAGCGTTAGTGAGATAACCTCAAATTGTAAAGGCTTAGAAGTATGTCACTTGTTACTTTTAAGAGTAGTTATTACTGTAACTACTGTTGTATAACATGATATTTATAATATTAAATAAAAAATATCATATAGTAGTGGATCTTACTTTAAAGCCTTGACATCATATTCAGGGATAATGTCAGTAAATTAAAGTAAAATACAGACTTCATTTATCCCGTGTGAACTACTGCAGTAGTCCCGTGTAAATAGGACTTTTTAAATGTTTTATCACAAGTCATTTCTTTAACTTAAACCTTTTGAGCAATTGAATTGCTCCAAATACAAATGTAGCTTGTTATGAAAAATCAGAGTATCAGTTTTCATGAGATATGGTGAGAAAACGTTTCGTAAGATATATATCGAGGACACCATCTTGAGTCCATTTGTGTCAAACGTCTCACTCAGATAAATGTCAGGCTGTTAGCTGAGACAGATTATTACACGAGACATCTTGAATGGCCTCGTCTTATTGATTCCCGTTTCATGACAAGCTGCTTCACTTCTCAGCTCCCCCTGTCATTTTACTTGTCTTCTCTCTCACCCCTAATGTCTTTGAATGTTTTTCCTTTTCATCCACACTGGTCTTTGCCTCTTCTTGTGTTACCAGTCATTTATTCTGTCCATCTACAAACGCAGCAGGCTTGTTTTCAGAGCATTAGAGCCTGTTCTCCCCGTCAGCAGAGAAAACCCAGCAGGGAGAGTCGATAGGATCTAGTGGAACTCAGCAGCTGTCCTGCCAACAAAGAGGAAGGTTTAAGTGCACCCAGTCAGGGCAGCCAGACTGGTTATCTGCACACATACACACATACAAAAGACAATCTAATGATGCATTTATAGCTGCATGGTACTGGGCATAGTACTGGGCTTGCTCGTTTTTTGGTTGACATTAGCACGCCAACCCAATTAAGAAAATGTGCAGTTCTTGAGGAATGAGATGTTCAACATGCTTCTCAATCTCCAAATTATTTCTCATCTCCAACCAGCGGTGCTTCTCGTGGGATGTGCTGTTTCACAATGAGCGGTTTCATGATTAACTGCCGTAAAAATACAGACGTAATAGAATACAATATCATTGAAATGCCGAACCATACATCAGCAAATGTTTTGAATGGGGGCCATGTATATTTAGTAGAAACAAGAAAGATTAATGTGACAATACTGGTTCCATTACAGTCGAGAGATCTTGAACTTCAAAACAAGCGCTCAGTGATAAATAAAAAGTCTTTTGACTGTTAATCATTCTGCGCATTAATGTAAACATCCCCCTTTTAATCCTGCAGTTGACATCACATTATCTACTACAATAACTATTTCCATGTTGGACATTGAGAGGAGTTTCATTTCAAGACTAAAAACTGGCTGCTACTGAAATGATTTCTGGCCGCTCAGCTCTTTTACTGGAGATCCATTAACTTGTATTATGAGTCCCCTCCTCTCCGTATCACCAATTTATGAGCGGTCTGTGAAAACATGACAGGACTTTCTCTCTCCTCCTTCTTCTTCTCTCTAGACTCAGGGTTAACAAGAGGAGAGCTTTACTCGCCCATTGAAGTCCTCGTAAGATGGTTCCCAGATGGAAGAGAAGTTATAAATCCTCACACTAGATGTGACAGATCAAAGTCCACACGTCGCTTTCCTCTGAAACAGTGGCACAGGTTGGTCGTAGGTTTCTTCTTGATCCCTGTGAAGAATAAAAACAATTGTCATGTACATGCAGCTCAGGATAATTGATGACTCTAAATTGTCCGTAAGTGTGGTCTGAAGCCCTGCGATAGTCTGGCGACCTGTCCAGGGTGTACCCTGGACAGGTCGCCCAATGTCAGCTGGGATCAGCTCCCCGTGACCCTGCGGTTACTGATAATGGATGGATGTATCAAATTACAATGAGACGATGGGAAAGGGGTTGTTGTGATGAACCTACAAATACTTATCACCTGGGGCTGCAGCTCCCCTTTGCTTTGCAGAGCTTTATGGTGAGTTTCAGTTCAACACACTGTGCACACTACCTGCTCAGCACCAAACAGTAGAAATACACAGTCAGTGACTGTGAACATTTAGCAGCTAAAGAGTCTGATATTGCCCTCCGGAGTTGGTAGAGACCAAAAACAGAGCTAATGACTTACATTCAGCATGTGGCCAGAAACACGACTCCAAGTGAATTATAATGTTCCTCTTTAACTGCTGGTTGTGTAAACAAATTCACCAAATGTGAGTAAACAGTAATTTTATAGACTATTGTCAGCGGTGTATTGATACTTATTTGTCACTTTAGTTAGTATTAATGGCAGCAGAATAGTCTATAGAAATATAGCCAATATTTCTCACCTTCGGTTCACAAGGATGCAAAGTGAAATGAGGTGCATGAAAAGAAGTCTGGCAAAAGCTTTGGGAGTGTTCTTTAACTCTGGCAACGCTAGATAGGTCCACTACTGAGCCATGAAGAAACTCACAAAAAGAAAAAAAAGGTAAGTGTTCTACAGCTCAGCCACCCATAATGATCTTTCCTTTAGAAATCAATGAGAGTAAAGGCTAGTATTACTCCGGAGAGACGAGCAGACGTTAACACTTCTGGACTGTTTGTATTGATCAGATGCTCATCTGTGCTGCTTTTAAGGGACGGGTCCTCTTGTGCATGAAAAAATGATGGATGGATATGTGGATAGGAGCAGACAAGGCTCATATAAAGAGGCACACACACTTAACATCCACTCAAAAACACACACACATAAATTCCATCCTCATTCTCTCACCTCTCCGTGGACCTAAGACCCGTCTTGAAAGATGCCGACGGACTGGTCTCGGTGTAAAGTTTTTGAAGTGTGTGTGTGTGTGTGTGTGTGAGGGGGGTTGTCCGACTGGGTCATTGTCCACTGACACACACACTCTCTGACCTTCGGTGCCAGGCCCGGGGCCGAAGACCCTGCTGAATAGAACAGCAGATGGTTGAGAAGTGGCTTCAATGGAAACTGAGAAAGAAAAGAAAAAGAGTGCAAGGAACCTAAGAAAAGATTAAAGATGCCCAAAGAGATGGACAGGTGTGTGTGTGTGTGTGTCTGTGTTTGTGCAAGTTTGTGTATTTTGAATGTGTTTGCATTCAGCAGTCGGCATCTCTCTGGAAGATTTCCAGCCCAGAAGGCAATTAAAGCTCCTCAAATGAAACGTAATACAACAGTGTTGATGCAGCATGCATGAATCCCCAGAGAAATGTCTCCTGCAGGCCACACTCAAGCCTCAACTAGATCTAGATGTCTGGTCTTCCTACAAGGGGAATATTGTGTTAGGCTTCATCCTCTATGGTCAGCATTACTCATCAGATTCAAGGTACAAAACATTTTTCTTTTTATATATTGATTATTTTTAGCTGTTATTGCACTAAAATGGGTGTGTTTTTCTGAAATGGGGGACCAGGTTAAGCCTGAGATCGTGCCTGAGCAGACTTGACGTTTAGTCTGCCATGCTGATAAAATATGTGCTGTGCCACTTTTGGAAGACAAATGCAACTTTAATTACTCTGCACTTTCAAGAAATCGAGCCACGTTTCCATGCAAAAGACAAAGTATTATCAGATGAACAGAAGAAAAAGTAAGCAGGCCAAAGGAGAGGTATTGTCAAACCCTCTGAATTGTTTCCGTAATGATGTTTAATGTTAAATAGGACATAAGGACCCTGCCCTTGCCCCATCTTTGTTCCTGTACTCAGCAGCTGCTATAAATAGATCCCCAAATCGAGTTTCCATCAGATTAGCAAACATTAAGCCCCAGAGTGCAGAGCTATGCCTCAGATGATAAAATGGGCCTAAAATAGTGGCCGGCACTGGCCTTGGATCTGCCTATTGGTACAAAGTTTCCATGGCTTTGTCAATACTCTGAGGAAATCTGGGTTCCCATATAATTCAGTTAAACAGCACAAGGGTAGCAAGTTAGTGAGATGATGATCTACTTAAATAATGTACCAACTAAGAAAGTATCAATGAAAACAAAACCAACTGATTTAGATTCATCACCACAAGAAAGGAGGGTTGGAGAAGCTGCAGGAGAGACAGGAAGATGAAAAGACACCTGGTTTGTTTTCACATCTTTGACTAAATCAACACTCAGCGTGTGGGATCGGCCATCTGTTGACAGCTGGAGTCACCATGGTGGAGGCTGAGGTTACAAGGGTGAGAGGAGGAAGAAGGGTGAAGGGCTGATGTGAAATTGGTTGCTGAGGTGCATGTGAGTGTGTGTATGTACTGAATACGTGTGTGTGTGGGTGTGTGGGTGTTTTGTTGTGGGCTTCATCAACACAGCCCTCATACATGACCTCATCCTCCACCAAGTCCTTCAATAATTATAAAACAAATGAAATAAATGTCTGTTGTTGAGAGCAGTATAATAGCAGTGCAAATTGCAGGGATACCAAGGCAAAGTGGAGGTGCAGGTCAGCAACATGCAGATTGTAAGAAAGTCAGGCTAATTAGGGGATGAGTTTGCTCCATGCAGCCTCCAAAACAAACACACGTTTCAACATCCGCTTGTCAACATGTCAGCTGCATGTTGACGCGGCTTCCTCCGCCATCTGAAAACATTCTGAAGTGTCAGTGGATCACTAAACTGTTTGCGGTTGGGATCGACAGCAAAGAACGGTCAGTGTTTAGATTTGTGTGCGTGTGTGTGTGTGTGTGTGTGTGTGTGCTGAAATGCATGCCTATGTGCTGCTGCATGTATGCACAGCGTGTGAGACAGGAGGAGAATCTGGTAGACATTATCACCACAATCAGGAGGCACTTAACGGTGTGAGACAATAACCGTCGGGTTCGCGAGGTCACTACATCAACCGTGCAGCAGCAAACAAAAGGAGAGCATGTCGGAGGTTAACACATGAGCCGGTAGCTCTGAAGACGCCACTTACACAGATGCCCGGTGAATGGGAAAAGAAAATAGCTGCCTGGATTACACGGTCCAGCTGAAGGAGTGTTTGCATTCTGGGCGTTAAACTACTTGTTTGAGTATCATGTGCAAGTGTTCCTTTTGTCATTTTATTTACAGCATTTGACAGCAGCGTGGTAAGAATCTATCCGAGTTCTATTTCAAATCATAAAATACATTTTCCATTGCATCAGCCAGAGATGTTTATTAATAAAGATACATGTTTTCCATTTCCTGCTCTGTGAGGCTGCACACAAAGTACAAGAGAGGCTGATGTGAGTATTCGGTCAAACACCAAAATATTGAACAGATTTTGACCCGACAGTGGCACAAATGAAAGTCAGAGAATCACCAACGTTATTACAATTCATCCTGAGTGGATGCACAAAAGTGTGTACCACAACAGAAGCAGAGATATTTCACTCAAATCCACAAAAGTCAAGCGTGGTGCGATAGGAAAAGTTAGAGGATCACACAAGTCCACCATGAATACCTGTACAACATGGTAACCCATCCCATAGTTGTCGTGATATTTCCGACTGGACCAACAGACATCGTCACTCCTGATGCCACTCTAATGGCTAAAAAGGAATCAAAGCAATCGCAATGTGTTTTCTGTTGCAAGTATATAAACATAACTTCTGGAAGACAGGGTTCAGGGCAGAGTAGCTGGGTTTTAACCAGTATCAGCAAACGTCTACCCTGCTGAAGTGACCCTGCATCTCCTCCTGCTCCAGGGCTGCTGCTGCATGGTCGAACCTGCGGTGTGACCTCTCTGAATAGGAGCAAGTGAAAAGAGAATTTACGTTCAGGGATCAAATAAAGAAACTTGTAGTTGGAAAACTGGTGATATGAATGTCATGAATGTACACTCTTTGGCTGAAAGCACATCTACATTTTGCTCTTTATAATTCATCCAGCTGATAGTCTTTTAAGGGGGTGACTTAAATTTCTAGTTTACCAAGACTGTAAGGAAAAGGCATTGCGGTTGTGTACAGTAAGGGCCAGAGGAGCAGCACCCGGAAAACAACTGTAACAAAATATTCCTGTGACCTCCAGTGTGGTCGTTTAGGATAGAGAAAAAGGAGCAAGAGAAAGAAGACCGGATGAAATAAATACAAAGGATTGTTTTGTCAGGACAAAGTGTACTAGAGCATGTAGAGGAAGACGATATGAGAGAGTGAAGTGTGACTCAGGAGGGACAGGGGTTTATGAAGTGGAATACATTGTATTACTGGCATTTTTTGAGAATCCAAAATGTCCAACTGAAAAACAAATGATTTCTTATATCAGTTTTTTTTTTTTAAATGCTTCAGAAACATCATCTTAACCTTTATCAGGCTCCATGCACAGCGGTCCAGGTAATCAATTTAAAAAAGAGACGTTGAAGAGTGTCGGTCTCAGCAGTGATATCACGGCCCATTTATCAACCCGAGCTCAGATCTCTCCTCCAGTTCATCCTTGTCAGAGTCGACTCTGTATCTCGTGCAGATGTTTGGGTTGATTAATGTAATTCCACCTGGACATAGAGCTCATCATACCTTTTCACAAACCACCATGATCTGAAATCCTCAGGTAAATACAAGTATTTGAAAACTGTGCTTTTGTATGGGCGTTAAGTTTAACACACACAAGCGTGCACACACTCACTCCGTCCGTCTGCTCTGCGTTACGACCACATCATCCATGCATCATAAACTTTGACTCCTTCTTCACGACAAACCTCGTAAAAGAAATCACCTCTGAGAAAACAAGCGTCGAAATGATTTTTCCAAGCGAGTCCACAGCTTTAGCCTCCAGCGAGCTAATTTAAATTTCCCGTCCCACTCAGCCAAGATGAACGGATTAGTAAGCCACACAGTGGGACCTGTCGCCCAGGTGGAGAGCAGAATGCATCCGTCCACAGCAGGCAGAGCCCAGACTGAGTTATTGAAGGAGAGCTAGCTCGGCGGGGCGCCAGCGCTCGCTTTACTGTTTATTTACACTCCTGTTAAACGAGCTTTATGATGCATAAGCCGCTGCTAACGGCCTTCATGGGACCAAATATTTATGTAAGTTAGACCTCTGGTCACTAGTGAGGAAACTCACAAACACACACACACAGTCTGCCAAAGAGCTATTTTTCATTTTGGGCACGTGGCCCCAAAACACCTGAAAGCAGACAACTGAGATTAGCTACTGATGAATGGCTAAAACACAAGTCTGTGGTGTGTGTATGTGTGTCAGAGAGAGTAAAAAAGAAAGAAAGACAGAGAGTAAGAGCTTAAAGCAGGACCGACAGGTTGAAAAGGGGTTTCAACAAAGATAAGGGGAACAAAATGACAGTGCTGTAAAGTCATGAGAGGGATGAGCAGTGAATGCAGCAGTGGTCGTGACTATGAACTAAGGCTTTGGTCATACGAGGAGAGCAAAGAGAGAGTGATGGAGTGATGCAGCGAGAGTGGGATGGTGCTGCATGTGATTGGCCGAGGAAGCTCTGGTGCTCTGGTTCCCATTACCACCCAGTTCAACCCTCTGGACCCGTCTGGTGCACGGAGGATGATGCAGGTATAGGGGCGGAGTTAGTGATTTGGGGGAAACTCTGGCATGAGGCCACTGTCTTCTTTTTTTTTTTTACTATAAATTAGAGCCTGACTGTGAACAAAATTACAATTATGGAGCACAAGAAGTCGTAACAGACACATTAAAGAAATGTCTGGCTATTGCACTTTGTTGTCTCGTCAACAACATTGTTGCCTGCATGCTGCATACATTCCTCTTTAAACACCTATTTCCTCCAGTCAAACTAAAGTTGCACATTCTGATTTGTAAAATTAATTTTTTTTTTTTTGTTAGGCGTAAACAACCTTGATTATACTCATGTCTGAAGTTGAAAGTTATTTGCAGGTCAGCTAAACTGACTTCATATCTCTCCAGTGTGTAAACTGGTGTGGAATGTGGAGCGGTGTCGGCTAATCTCCTCCAGACCTGTCCTTTATAACCCCTTAGATCCCTTCATGATCCTTTAATAACCTCTGACCAGAACCCTCTCTCTGGCCTTAATCATGATGTCTGGGGTCAATCCACTTAACACCAATCTCTGCTCCATCACTTCCTCTTCACTTCCTCTTTCATCATGAGGGCATAAAAACAAAAGCCCTGCTCGTTTTCACTTACCAGATAACAGCCTTGTAAAGTCTTTATTTTCCTTAAACACAGATCCCTAATCCGTAATGATTACCAAGATCTATTTGATCATTGTATCTCTTACAATAGAAACAAGGGTATATTTAAAGCTACCACCCAGCTGGGGAAAAATCTAAAAATATATCAAATTGGACACTAAACACACAAAAGCACCCAGAAATTTCAAAATAGTCTCTGTTCCCCTGTTTTTATAAAGTATTCACACACAATCATGTGGTCGTACGTCTTTATAACTCGGCCGAACAGACTGATTCAGTTCAAGATGACTGATCAAATCCTACATAAACAGTAGATTTCTCACTTTCTCTAATGTTTGCTTTAATCAGCGCAGAGCCTCAGTGATTAGCATTCAAATGCTGCTTTGGGATTATTACATGTATGCACCAGCTGCACTGGAGACGGATCCACTACATGACGATAGAAATGAACAGACAAGTGTTATTATGTGTCCAGAAGGATTTATTTAATCTCCTTGCTGTGCCAAAATCATTTGTAGCTTTGACTGAACACACTCTGCTGTATCTCTAACCGGTCCAAGTTAGTTTGAGGACCAATTGAAACATAGAGGTCTCACGCTGTGCTACTAGGGATAATAAACGTAATAAATAAAATAAAGTAACAGATACCAACTGTTACAAGATGATACATTTAAAAGATTAATCTATTCTTGGTTTACAAATGATAGCAGTTCGGACCTTCTCGCTTTTAAGAGACTGCGGATATTTAACAGAAAGGATTGCCAGTGTTTTGGAAATGAACTCTCCAAATACCTTCAGTCAGAGAAAACTCCCCCAGGCGTACACTTCGCATTTAAACACAGCATTTACACCCAAAACAGCTAATGCCCGCCAGCTCGGGGAAGGAAAACAAAACGTGCACCCAAACAAAAACCAAATCTAAACGTCTCAATCACCGTGTCGATCTGTTTGAGTTTGGAGTGTTGGGAGTCTCGTCATGCCTCCATGTCTGAGGATTAAGCGGTCTGTTGGCATATAGGCTCTGTACTCCTATAGTCTTCTATACTCTCCTTTATTACATCTCAATAAAGGCCAGTATGCTTCGAGCTAGAATCCCCCCGTCATGAGCCTCCACTACGTTGCTCTCCGACATCAACCAGTTGTCCTCCCCGATAACTCAATAGACACACCTGCCAAGAAAACTGTATCCATGCTTCAGGCAAGCGTTCTCACTCACCTGTCCCCTGTGAGCAAATCAAAGTTTCATTTCATGTTATTGTTACACGCATTTATTTGAGGCTGAAAGAACTTAACACTCACACAACAGAGTTTCATAGCTTTATTTTGTTTGACAAACAGACTGTTAGCTATTTGGGATCATGTTTAATTCTAACACAAACGCGAACACACACGTCGATTGATTGTTAAGACGTCTACGTATACCAGCATGAGCGCACCAGAAAAATTGCACGGACACTGACACACAAACACGCAGAGTCAACAAGGACCACTTCACCACACAGAGGAACCGACTGGAGCCCAGTTTCCTCCAGAATAGCATTAACCCCATGACTTCCACAGACAAAAACGCTGGCCTCTATAGAAACCCCTCTATAGGATGTTAGTTTTGTGAAGTCTCCAGGCAAATCGCAAACAGGAGTCCTCTTTTGCCCTCCTTTTCACTCCACATTTTCACTTCACACAAACGGACAGCCATCATTCAAAACCCATCTCGTTCCAGTGGCCGACCCACAAAGGCTGAGAAGCTTCCATTGAGGAAGAGTTTTCACGTGTCTGAGTCCATGGCCAACCTTTGAGCACCGGACTGTGAATGAGCCTTTTGGTGATGTTCAGGCTTTTGATGAATGTCATTAAGAACGTCTTGAGCAACACCAAAGTCCAAAGGCCAGCTCTATTTACCCTTTAGAATAGTATATCTTTATTCTTCCCCTCCCTTGTTTCTAACTCACCCACCTCTCCGTTTTGCACCTCAGAAATGCCAATCGGAATCAAAGCAACTCGTCCGTCCATCTGCGAAACATGCTTTGGCTGTGGAGTAACTCTCCCAACAGTTTCTTCAATGCACAGATGTCATTTTGTGACCTCGTTCCCGTCAAAAGGTAAACATGAACGATTACGGTGAGCTTTGCGCTGCAGTAAAAGTCCACAAAGTGTGGCTTCTGTTAAGAAAATGGGCTCTGTAAGTCGCTTTGGATAAAAGCGTCTGCTAAATGACTGTAATGTAAAGTTTCAAAGGTTTTTACTTCTTTAGTCATCTAACAGCAATTGCCTGTGTTGTTAGCTCTGCTAGTCAGGTGATTGACAACAGCTGACTAAGCAGTTGCCCAAAAGATGCCTCCAGTGTTGAGGTTTATAGAAATCACTGCAGGGTGGTGCATCACACGCTATCAAGTCTAGTAAATGCTTTGTGTACTTTATTTTGTTGCGCTTGCTGAGGAATAGTAACACAAGACTAACACTGGAAGATATCTAGATGATTTGATTAACTCAGACATGGAGCATTTAACCTTTTTTTTTACATTGTACGAGAATATTGACTACGAGAATGTATTATTTAATTGTACATGATTGCTCTGGTCTCAGTTTTAACCTGGTCTCATTCCCTTCAGCTGCTTTGCACCCAAACTCATTGATGTCATTTCTTGCGGACTCATCACCTCATAAACAATCCTCGTCAGATCTCAGACAGTCTTTCTCTTATTTTCTCAGAGCTGTTTATTTCCCTCCCCCAATCCGTCTTTCAATATCGTTTAATTCTCTCTCCCTCCAACCACTTCATATCCCTCCCTCCATCATCTCTCCAATATGTACATGGATCGGTCTCTCTTTCAGCTCAACAGCTCTGTCTTATCCTATCAGCGAGTCAGCGCGAGTGCCGTCTCAGATCGCCGTTACTTTGCTGACAGACAATGATCCCCACAATCACTTTGGGGGAAGGCAACACCTGCCTGGATGTCCTTTCATGTCTCTTTCTCTCTGAAAACCATATGGTTCCTCAAATTGTGCCAGAAAACACATCTGAAAGATTAAAAACGCCTTTCTATCTAACACACAATACTTATTAACCGATTCATTTTTTGCAGCATTTGAGCATGATTATTATAAGAAAATCAACATTTGCCCTGTTTCATTCCTGTCTCTCACTTTCTCCATCTTGTCTCGTCTCCCGACATGCTTCGCCTCTCTCACTTTGTCCGCCGTCATGTCGTCACTAATCCACGCAATTAATAAGAGTTATAGTGCAGCTCTGATTGGTGCATATAGCGATAGAGTTAAACCCCCGACCGGCAGTAAACCAGACCAGATGACTTTTAGTTGAGAGTTATGGTCCACTTAGAGGGAGCAAAGGGTCAGGCTCTGGGACACGCACGAGCATTTAGCGAAAGTGTTACTACGGGCTTGGCATGTGTTTATCATGGATTTACTTAATGGATGAGTGGATTATGTCCTGAGGGCTGAGGTGCTGTGGCACCAGAGGCAGCTGTGTTTCACGTGCCGGTTAAAAATGGATGTATTTCATCAGCAGAAAGAGCAGCATGTATTTTTGACATTATGTGTTGTGTTGAAATGCAAAGTCAAATGTCCTGAGCAAGCTGCACGGGTGTGTGGAAAATGACGTGTCGTTTTAAAGATGAATGTCCTTTTCAAGCATGTAGCTCTGACAGCTGAGGTGCTGCGGTCACCACAGGCAGATGTTCTTTTCCTATTCTCTACTTCTGTAACGGATTGTAAGGAATTCAGTCCAGGGTAAAGCGCTGGAAAGTCTGGCGTGGAATAGCAAGTAGAACAATCTGCCAATGAGTGTTTGAGAGGCAGGAGTCTAGTGGCTTGATTAGTGATCAGAGGCAGGTGAGTGAACAGGTGAAGGGAGTTAGAAAATAAGTTATTTTACAAGCTTGAGTCGAGTATGTAGTGTTACGTCCCACATTTGAAGTATAAGAAATGTTGTGAGATTACTGCTGATTTTTTCCCTTTTTAAGTTACTTTGATCAAATTTGAACACCAATCAGGTGTAAGGTGAATCACCCCACTATCACCCACTAACATCTGGCTTTTGCCTACAGTGTAAAAGATAACAATCAGCGTTTATTCCCAGGACAAATGGCTCTACAGCAGTGACAGGTATTTATCGGCTCCAGCTCCGATTAGCAGCGATAAAACATGAGACCTGGGTGGACGTGCCAATTTTCGCAACCTTTTCTATAGCGTTATGCTATGTAAGTTGGAGTGAATGTATAATAAATATAATACGTGGATTTAGACAATTACTATAAACTTACTAATCATTCAATTGATATGCTCCCCTGAAAGCCATGAGACTCCAGTCAGACAACAGTAATTTACCTCGCTGATCGTCATAAAACACACTTCATTCAAACTAAATAAAAACTAAATAAAAACTCATCAAAACTGTTTGTTTGCCTTCCCGCTCCATCTTTCCAAGTCCATATTTGAAAGAGAGACTGAAAGAGTGGCAGATATAACAAAAGAAGTAAGCACATTCAGGTGTTAATGCTCAACGCACTGTTCGTTGCAGGATTCTCTGCCAGAGGGCGAACGAACAAAACGTAAGGAAGAAGCAAGCGGACAACGAGTGTGATCGGCAAAGCACCATAAACCAACCTCCACAATGCAGAGGAGCAATTGTAACTCATATCTCATATTAATGGACTACTTCATTGTCTTTATACAAGCCCTGTAAGGATAGATGTCAAGAACTAAATGTAGATTTTTGGGACCTCCTGTTTCTAAAGAAGAAAAAAACCCGAATTGACCTTCGTGTAAATAGGGCTTTTATTACTAAACTACTTCTGACAGTCATGTCTGGAAAAAAAGCTGTGACCGCATGCACAGCATGCGCCTAGTTAGAAAAACTTCAGAGGTGCACGACCAAGTACCACTTGTAGACCTTTTGCGCATGACTCGTGATGACGGCATTTTCTGGCGTGCACTACGTGCCAACTTCACTACGGCAATAAACCTTGGTTAATTTTGAGAGAAAAACAAAAAACAAAAGTTCCTATCGCCTTTTTTAGCAGGTTTTTTTCATGTTCATTTTGGTCTTTTGTTCACCGCATTTACAAGGATGCATGTGTATCCTCCACGCTCATAAAACACCCACAATCCTATGCACACAACGCATTTCCTGTAAATATGAAAAATATGCTTAGATAAATCCCTTTTGATATTATTTATTTTTCAGTAGGCCTCTATCTTTTGAATCAGTTTAGTTTCGACCAATTCAAATTGAATGATCATACTAGAGATATCAATGTACTGAATTGTTCTAAATAAGGTAAAATACAAATAAATACCACATCAATTTCTTCACACTCGCTAGACAGTTTCAATGTGTGCTCTCCAAACGCGAGGAAGGAGTCTCACCTTTTAAGACTCAACCTGGAAGTCCCCATCCTTCCCCTCATCCAGACCTTAACCACCCACACAGGGACTGAGACGAGGAACATCTTTGAGTACCCCGACATTTATCACAGAGACGGTTGGACATAGATCAGCAGGATGACACTAAATTTACTTTGTGCTTCTTGTACATGCGTGAAATAAATCCAGTCATTGTGTAAACAATAAAAAAAGACACAAGATCGTTGCATGAATATATGTTGGAACAGAAACGGCTGCATCTCTCCACGTCAGAGACCGATCTCACCTCTGTTTCTGGGGGAGAATGAATATAATTTGAAATAAATAGTCCCTCAGTGGAGGCCAGCACGATTGAAACAACTTCTTTAAAACGTTAAATCACAGCTCTGCTAAAAGCCCAGAACATGTACTTCTGCTGTGAAGAGAATTAAGTTGTTTTTTATTGCAAAGAAAACAGGTGAAGTGACTTCCTACTTCAGCACCAGCTGGCGATCGTTGAATCATTTCAGGCCTCACACAGAGTCAGCGTGGATGCTGTCACACTTCCACACATAGATTCTGAGTTATGTTTCATTCAGCATGTGTGCGGCCTGTCATCGTAACGTGTTCATCCTTATTGAGAAAGCAAGAAAGAACTAAGAGCTGCAGAAAAGTGCATCTTTTTTGTTTTGCATTTTCAAACCCTACAAAATTGAAACTGTCCAGTTTCAGTCGTGTTGGTGCTTCAGTCCCATGTTTTCACATATTGCTTCACCGAAATAAAAGGTGCCACTGGAGCACACAAGTGTCTTATTAGACAAAAGGTAATAGACTCTATTGTAACTCAACATATACAAATGTAACAGACCTGTTTTACAGCTCAAGACCAGCTGCTGACTGACGTCAATTAACTTAATCAGGCTGATATGATGCACCTGTGTGGCTGTAAGCAAGTGAGCTTTTGTGAGTGTGCTCAAATTGTTCCTTTACTCCATGAAGATGAAACATCTTTACAGCTAAATATTATCTAAAAATACAACTCAAGGCTGTGAAAAAGGAAATTTCAATAATTACTGAACTAATCTGCAACAAAAGCTTTGGGAAATACCCATCTACATAATGACAAAATACCGAGAACTCAACATTTTTAAATCCAGATCATTTTTTTTTTGTAAAGCCAAATAATATTCTAAATATTGATTCAGTGATGTAGAATAACATACATGTCAATATAATCACCATATGGGTACATCTGACAGATTAAGGCATATTTTGTTTGTACTGTGACTGAAAGTGAAACTATATGAAATAAAGCCTATACAACAGAATAAAAAAACTTAAACTTCCAAAAATAAAAGCTTCAGTAAAAAGCTATAGCACCAGATGCATAACCATAAATAAATGCAGACACATAAACTCTCCAAACACCCCACTCTAAGACGCCTTCAAACACAAAGACAGACATGTAGGAGACATTGAATCCTCCCTGCCTTGATATATGAGGGGTACATGTTGGTTTAGCCATAACTCCACCATCTGTCATGTAAACCATAACCAGGGACCATCGTGTAAACCCGTGGCGCTGACCCCAGCCGCTGACTTTATGGACGACCCTGACCACGTTCAGCGGTCCCGTCTGAAACTGTCACCTCCAGTTTGTGGCTGCGCATGTAAGAAGCGTGTTTGCTTTGATGGACATCAAGCAAGGAAAGGTCAGCCGCTGTAACGTTTGACCAGCAAAAGACATCAAATAGAGAGTGAAAATGCATAACATGCCATGTTGCCAAGTGGAAAGAAAATATTAGTGATTTTTTTATGTGTTTAGAAAAGACAGAGAGATAAACGGAGGAAGAAATACAAAGACAGAAAACCAAACAGAGATAAATCCTCGTAGGGACAAATTCTCACTTTGTCTTCGACATAGAAAACTTCACGGGAGTACAACAACATACACCATCTTTAGTTACCCTTTGTGATGGATGTTCACTTGACATTGAGTCATTCATTAAATACAAGGCTGAGCTTTTTCCCAGCTGTTTCTGGTAGTACTGAAGACGAGACATTGTTTCTCACTACTAATGTTTGAAGCTTCTGAATCGCTCTTCTCAGCCAAGTCAACCATCTGATAAAACACACCCTCGTGTTCAATTTAACCCCTGGGAAAATCTATTCCTTCTCTTTAGTCTTTCTTTGTGTATTATACTTGGACTCCTGGATATTATGTCATGGGTTAGAATTCGGAGAGAAAAATATGCAGATAGAAATAAACACAGAGAAATAAAGTCAGTATTTAGAGCAACAGAGGAATGTTCGCTGTTCTGGGAAATAGGTTTATTGGCTTTCTTTCCGAGAGTCAAATGTGAACATTGACTCTCATGTCTGCATGGTAAATATAAAGCTAAAGCTGGCAGTTACGTTGGCTTAGCTTAGCATGAAGGCAGGAAACTGGGAAACAACTAGCCTGACTCTGTCTAAAGGTAACACAATTGGCATGCCTCCACCTCTAAAACATTTATATGTTGTTAGTTTAAGCCTGGTTCACATACAACAAAACTGTATTGTCAATTACAATTCAAGGGAAGCATACATCCCAGATTACCTTTGTTTTTGACATCACGTATGTTTCTAATGATAGTCCGGAGGAGGAACGGGGTGGATGGGCTGGTCAAACAAACACAGGACTTTCACCCGGGAGACCGCTGTTTGTGCGTGAAACCAAAAATCATCGTTGACTTTTACCGGAATTTAAATAACATTGCAAACATAACAAATTTTAAGCCAAAACACGATATTTTACTTAACATAACCAAGTCATTTTGTTGCTTTTTTATTTTTGTTTTGCTTGAATTTTCAACGTTAACCACATGTTCAAAACTGCGGCTGTAATTTCTCTCAAACCGTAATTGAGAAGACGGTTTAGTTCATTTTGTAGCAGGCAGGGTTGAAGAAGGACAACACATGAGAGTGGTCTCAATCTTCTCCTCTGACTCCATAAAGTGAATAAAAGTATTAACCAAAATGTCAAACAGATCCTTTATAAAAAACAAAGTCGCTGGAATGAAATCAGGACTTTGTAAGAACCCAATACGCTTCAGAATATAATCTATTTATATAATTAAGCATGGCAGTTTGGCAATGACAACAGAAAAACAGAACTGAAAAGCTGAGGTTGTCACTGTGAAGTCTACCCTGGCCTTAGATAACATGAATGAAGCAGGCAAATAGAGGACTAGTGGGGGAAAGGTGGAGAGTTTATTGGGGTCTTCTCTAATCTTTGGAGACAGGAAGACTGAACTGGGGGTTGGGCTTGAAGAGGGGAGATGAGTTAGGGAGCTTCCGAACCACACCAGCGTTTTTATTGGTCAGCCGTAAACCACTGATGTTCCCGGGCCTGACAGCTCACCTTTAAACCGCCAATTACGAGCGTCCGGGAATGCTCCGTGCCAAGACTGAAGCTAGGTAGGTAATAGGACACCGTCGGGTCAGACAGGTTTACGAGACCCCCGCCCCTCCTTAACACAGGCAGGCTTTTAGCTGTCTCGGAGGACAGAGAGGATACTTTTTCCTGTTGATCAGGGAATTCCAGGCATTGGTGAACCAGAACAAGTGGGATCAACGCTCCTCTGGTGTCGACCCAATGAGCTGGAGAAGAGGTGGCGAGGCGGGGGTGTCAGGATGGAGTCAGGAGGACAGAGGGGAAGGGGCTCTGTGTGTTTACCTCCACACATGGCTGCACGACATTGTCGGCTTGTCAGCGGTCAAGTCGTCCTGCCAATTAGACACAGTCCATCTCTCCCATAGCGTGCTGTTTGTTTGTGTAAATAAACAAGGCTCGAGAGATTTACATGGCTTGTAATACAACAAAATTAATCATTTCATTTTTGTTGTAAGCTATAAGCTAATCGAATGAGCCTATCGGGTTTCACTGCAAAAAACCTTTAAAATCCAGCCTTCCGCTCTCATTATTTTATTGGCTTGAATCCACAATTTTTGAACATCTCATGAGAAAAGAAGCCACATTCACTGTTTTCATTCACTGGTC
The DNA here is from genome assembly GCF_004355925.1 of Anarrhichthys ocellatus. Lineage (NCBI taxonomy): Eukaryota > Metazoa > Chordata > Actinopteri > Perciformes > Anarhichadidae > Anarrhichthys > Anarrhichthys ocellatus. The sequence goes on along the minus strand of NW_022280061.1, from coordinate 1,776,108 downwards.
ACCATCCCCGTCACCTCTCAGCACCCAGATGCTGCACTTGGACGCAGCGCACATTAAGCTCCTCTCTTCCCCACAAATGAAAAGAGGAAATAGTGTCATATCAAAGTGGTCTTAATGGATCCGTTATCTAGATGATCCACGTGTGATACCGTGTGTAGGCAGCCGGCCATGACGAATGTTTATCAAACTTTCTACTCAAGGGCCGTTTAGCAGACTAAGCCACACAGCGCTCATTTATCAATCTCTCACTCGGGCAAATGTCAAACACAGAGATCACAGTTTGGCCTCGGAGAGAAAAACGCAGAAACAACTGAACTTCACAAAATTATTTTAAAAAAAGCACGAATCCCACTCTGTGAATGATTATCTGATGGAAGTGTGAAACTTACATCACGAAAATGATTCACTGCCCTTTGCTGCTGCTGCTGCTGCTGCAGGGTGGAGGACATGTTGCTTTGTTTCTCTGTCAGTTGAGGAAACTTGATACACAGAATGAAACAAGCACTCCGGGCCCAATGTCGGCATGTTACTCAGAAAGAGCACTTACGCCCGTCACATTCCTGTTTCATGGATAGGGATCAGAAGTCGTTTTTCAAACCGACCAAGCGCAAGTGCCAAGTACGAGAAATGTAAAAAAAAGGCGGGGGGAGTTTTGGATTGGGCTATTTCCATATCCGCCTGTTTTTCAAAAGAATTTAGCTCTGGCTGAATGAAGACATTATTAAAAATGATTCTAGAACTGGAATACCAGAGAGAAAGTCGTCTTTTTCTATGTTGAGAAAGTCACGCTTAACTTCTTCATATGAGGTGATGAGTGATGGACGCTGACCCGGGAGGGTGACGTGTGTGTCAGGCATGTCAGCAAAGGAGTGTGTTAAACATGTGTGTTTGCACATGCACCCACATGTTTAGGTTTGGGGAGGAACAGATAAGATAATGGGATAACAGTTTTCTGGGAATGAAGACAGGCAACTACAAACTTTTGGTAACTGGCAACTGATGTCGGAAAAAATACTCTCGGAATTTTCCGAATGAGAAACACCAGTTCAGGTGCAAATTATCATTATCATTGTAACTTCAATGTTTCTTTTTTCCTTCCACGTATGAAATTATGATAATATTGCATTGAACACAGCATGGAAAGTCTCATGTCTCACATGTGTAACTGGGGGAGACTCAACATCTTGCTCAATGACGCCACAGAAGAGCAGCTCCTTACGAATCAACTCCACCAAGCCTTCAGGGTGAGGGACAGTGTCCATAACCGTGAAGGCTCTCCTAATGTGTTGCAGTCAGTGCACAAGAGGTTATCACCTGTCATGTGGTGTTGATAGAGATCACAAATAGGAAATACAGCCACAGGCTGTTTATTGTCCCGTTAAATCCACATGAACAAGTCAGCAGACAGCAGCGGGCCGCAGTGAAGGCACACGTCACAGACTGTTCCCACTAAGAAACTCTCCATATCAGACATTCAATAAAACTAAAATACTTAAATGTTAATAATTGACCAGCATGTGCATTCAAAAGTAGCATAATCTGAAAGTTAATTAGAGGATTAAAATAAAATAGACAGAAGTGTAAAATAGCTATAACAAAATCTATTTAATGCGACTCTATTTATAGCAATGTAGCGATGACCTTCATAAGATCTGTACTGGTCCATTCAGTTAGTTGTATGTAACAAATGTACAGTTCATATAAAAAAACACTGCAGAAAAAGATAAGATCAACAACATAAAATTGTCACATTTCTTATTATCTGTATAGTTATACCTTAAATATGTCAAAGAAATCGGAAAGTAAAGAGATAAATGTAAAGCTTTAAAACACAGCCTTTAGGTTAAGAAGCATTCTGATGGTGACATGATATTGTTATGAGATCTGAGATCTAGGATTTTCAATGGCAACGACTGCTTCTCTGTACATGCTTGACACAACGTGAGGTTGTATTTTTCTGTTTTGTTACAGAAGAAAAATACGGACTTGGTGCGTAAAGCCTATACTACAAAGAGTTTATAGAGTTTTGTTGAAATTTAAAGAAAAGGACAGGACAGCAAAATAACATCTTCCTGTTTCCAAACATCTGGCCTCACAATCCCTGACATTAAAGTCACTAGTTAAGATGGAAACTCTTTGATTTGTAACACCACTTTGTAAAATGATGATGTTTGTGACATCACCGGTGATGAGGAAGATTTTGATAGCGTCCGCCTTTAAAATTCCAACAGGATCGGTCAGTTACAAAACACACAAAGGAAACACCATGTATGGTCTTGTCAATACCTCATTTCCTCTTACCTCTGACCTCTGACTCCCTCTGTGTGGTCATCGCAACTATTAACTAACTGAGCTTTTAACCCCACGGATACTCGGGGCCAGCGGGGATATTAGCAGTTCCTATGAGGTCAGAGGTCAAGTTTAGCCCTCCTGCGAGCTGCCGAACACAACCACGCATGTATGCGCCAATCACAACGTCTGGTTTTCCCCAACTCAAATTAATTTCAACCTGAAGTGTGTTTGGGATCAGCAAATGGAGCGAAGCTGCTCTGGGTGATGATGTAACGACTGAAGTTGCTGTCGCTATGGAGAGAAGAGGTGCTCATGGGAATGTGTAGGATGTACTCGTGAGTTATTGTTGTAATGAAGACATACCAGACAAAGCACTTAAAGGTATTTGGTTAGCTAGCAAAATAAACCGGCGTGTCTGTTATTGTGCCTTTATCCTCTGCATTTATGTTACTTTAATATTGCACCATAGACTTACATTCAAGCTTCTTATATAGAACAATAAACATCTTATTGGCGCAATATTAAGTCTTTCTGGAAACTCTGAAGGGGTCTCCCTAAAAACAAGATTAGCCAACATGTGTTCAGCGCCAGCCTAAAGCACGGGATTAAGTTTCAATATACGAGTGAATATCAGCCAAATCCCCAACACTCTCCTGCATGTGAACATGTATATCTGCGTTTCATAACACAACAAATCCATCAACTGGCTTTAAAACAGATACGAATATATTCATTTCTTTGTTGATCAAGACGCCTGCCAAAACGTGATTCAATAAAATTCTCCCCTCAAGCTACAAACTGCAGTGTGGACTTCAAGCTGAACTTCATTTAAACATAGCAGAGACGCATGCCAAAGCCTACTATTCTGAGGGCTTAGAAAACATTTCATACAGAGGTAAGTGAATCCAAAACAGTTTCTTGGACAGATATCTTAATGAAATGAAATGCGTAACACAAAGAGGGATTAGACCACAATAAATGTCTGAATGTCTGCAGATGTCATATTCCTGTTAGGCCGCTCTGTGAGGTGCTGAACGGACGATGAATGAGACGCAGTTTGATTCAAACAGAGATGTGGACAGTTTGATGAAGCACATCTATCCAGCGGTGGACGATCCATCATCTGACAAAATCAAACAACGCTGACTTCAATCTGAACAGCTGCAGGTCTCCAACGTCGCTGTCTGCCATGTGTGTATGCATGCGTCTGTAAGCTTGTGGTTTAGTTTAGGCGTTTGTGTGTGTGTGTGTGTGTGTGTGTGTGTGTGTGTGTGTATGTGTTACACACACATTATCTCATATGGAAGCGATTGAGCCACGACAACCTGTTTCTCTTTAGAAGAACAATTCCATGTATGATGATTTATAGCCTCTGATGGATGTCAGATAGCATTTCTTAGGTCTTTTGAAAGTGTCCTGGACAAAAAACAAATGTACAGATATTTGTAAGAGATTTACATGCTCGAGATGAGATTAAAGTTTTAGAAATGGCCGCTAACTGAGCATAGTTAAGTAATTGAGAGCTCTGATTATCCTCCGCTTTTTTTTTTTTACAATTTCAACGAGCTGAAACACCCTGAAACTCATTTACATTCAAAATAATTTGCTCCTGACCTTAGTTGCACCATATGATGCAATCAGGCTTTTAGTGGCATTTATTTTTAAGGAATTTGTCCCAAAGTTTAGAATCCAAATGTACAAATGTTCCACTAAAGTAAAAGAACAACAAATCTATGCCAGACTCAGTAAAATCACACTTTGATGTCTAAAATAGAGTCAGCATCACTTCCTGAAGAGCAGCGCTCGAACACTCGTCTCTGCTCTTTGATACAGAGAAGAAACAGATGAATGATCTGTGGGATAGATCCACATAAACCACACACCAACATGAGATTAGTATCTGTGAGTTTTACATTAGCTGGAGCAGTGACTGTAAAGCAAACAATTGAGAGCGTTACAACCCACTCTAAAGTTTAGATTTGTCTATTTATTCTGGGTAGACGGAGAGCTCCACCTCTCCTGGTTGTCGTCCGTTTTGACTGATTTACGGTTCAGATCCGATCCTGTCCACAGAGTGGTGGTGGTGAAGGCCGCTCCCCTCGGTGATGCTTGTGGTCGAGTGTTTATGGTTTTTGGCGCTCGATTCTCTCTCACTCAACTGCAGATTTGATTTGTTTGGTTTGTTACAATCTGGATGCTTTTTTCTCTCTTTACTGCTGAAAAGCAGGTGCGGAGACTTTCTGTATCGCGCTAAATCAAATTGTATAACTTCTAACATTGTGCTGCTTGTTGTGATGGCTAGTTGCCAAACCTTAACTGACAATTAAGCAAATGAGACTTGTGGTTGTTTACTTTAAGAATAAGAGCCTTAACCACGTAATGACTAACCTGACCTGTCGATGGTTTGTTACACAGAACCATCTGAGAAGCCATCATTAGAAACTGTTTGGAAAAGTCAGGCACTTTAAAAAATACTTGGATAAACTATCTATGAATCAAACTCTTACTGAAGCCAGTCGAGAGAGGAGCACACACTTTTCTATCAAGAAAAGCCTTCAGTGCCGTTCTTTGCTCTTCTTTCATTGAAGAAACACTCTCCAGTTCGGATGTAGCCGATGCTATTGCAGCGTCGACGCTTTCGTGACATTGTGAGAATCCATCTGCCGTGCAAGGTAACATGACATCAAGAGCCAAAAAAGAGGACAGAGAAGATACTGCTGTAAACAACCTTAGAAGGCTGTGACTGCGGCGGGAGAAGGATCAAGGGAAATTAAGCTAAAAAACATTCAAATGCATCACCACAAAATAACTCTGTGTATGTTATTTTTAAACTTTAAATACAGGAGACCAAAATGGTCTCTCAGATATACCCAAATGATCAGACGAAGCAACAACTCTTCTGTTATCGTGTCTGTTTGTTGTCTGGATGTTTATGAGACATTATTTGTGCATAAACAAAGATTTGTGCCAAAGTCCTCTTGAGACCAAGCTGTTGAGATAGAAAATATGCACATTTTGGTTCGACTTTTGCAATTATTAACCCCCAAAAGAAAGAGACTTTCAAGGGATTTCTCTGCACAAGAATTGTTGATAGCCAGCTGCTGAGCATTTGGGCGGTAATCAAGAGGACAGACTGCAGAGAGGGAACCTGCTCCAGACAGTCATTTATCAAGAGGGCAGAGACATCATGACACCGTATCCCGAAGTTGAAGAGGAGGTCTCTGGGTAATGTTGCTCCTGCGGACTGGTATTTGAAAGGAGCAACAAACGAAAACAAACCTCAAAAATGTAATCTTCACTCAAAAGCAGTTGTAGAACGATGTATTGAATGTAAATTGCGTCCTGAATAAGAACGAGATGGAAACCAACTGGCTCTCAGGAGCAGCGGTCCTCCAGAGCGGGGTCCGCTGGGTCCTCATTCAGAACGTAGAAATGTTTATCGACTCAATCAAACTTATACTTCTGGACCACTGTGATTCGCTGGTTGTTGTTTTTCACTCCTGCAGTCACGCAGGCTGTTTTGGGTGTGTTTGAATTCATGAGGGTCTCCAGTTGTGATGTAAGTGTACGTGTTGATGTTAGTGTTCGCTTGCGTGGTAGCGTGATTAGATCTGTCTGTGTGTGTGTGGCTGTGTGTGTGTGTGTGTGTGTATCTTCGGGTTTTTGTGTGGCCTGTTTTCAGTAGAATGAGGTAGGCAGGACAAACACTGGTGCACGTTTATTTAGTATAGTTAACACTGCAGGAAATTTAACCGAGGCAATAAGAGAAGGCCAGTGGCTTATTTCAATGTCTGAACCAATTTCTCACTTTCGTCTCAGCATTGTTTTGATAATGTGTAATCCTGTGAAGCCAATTAAAAACAGCAAAAAGTATGTCACTGCAACTTTATATAGTCACAAACCTCAATCGAGAAAATGAGAGGATGACAGAAGATAAAGGGAGAGAGAGCAGAGCAAAACAACCTCACATCTAAAGCACCACCATGACCCCTTTACAGGTATTTAGAGGCCAACCAAATTCCCCATGGGGTGCTCCTTCCATCAATGCATCCATTGTCTGTCTGCGTTAGTATGACTGTTTTGCCATGCTTATGATACAAGCTGGTGTTAATGGAAACTAATCTACCATCACACCCTCATACTCCTGTCCCGCAGGCTGCATGTACAACCGACCTGCATCTCAGCGCTTGGACGTTAGCTGTCTACGCATCGCCATCCCCTTACATTAAGCTCAGAGTATTGCCAAATGTGTTATGGTGGTTGTTTAAGTAACATCCACTTCAAAATCAGTTGAAATGAACACCTTTGGAACACGATGGATGGATGATGAGGAATACTTGAGCTCAACTGATTGGACTGTCGGTGGACGTCAGACAAAGAGAGTATAAACCACGATGCTTCATTTGGAACCATCACCTCGTTCTTATTAATACTCTTTAGCTAACTTTACTCAGGTTTTCCCGGTTGGAAACTGGCACCAGAACCAGCTGCTTGTTTAAGTGTCTCCAACATCTCATTGAAAAACACCAGTCAGTATGAGTTGCATTTTAATTAGCCCAAGTATTTATTCAGAGGCTAGAAAATACCTTGTGGTTTCATCTGTGTAACTTCAGCTTTATTTCCTGCTTTTATCTCGGCTTTGGCTTCAGTGACTGTTCTCTCTGAGGAGCCACACATCACAATTACACCTCTACAATAATCACTGCAGCTCAATTTATTAGCAGCACCAAAGGGTTTCTGTAAGCATTGAAGTGCCAACATGTGCAGGGAGCTCAGCTGGTTTTAATTTGTCATCATGGTTTTGTGTTTAAACACAAACGACTGCAGAACAGGACAAAATCAATACCGTATGACCAAATAGCATGACAGTTAATGATCGTGTTGCTTTGCTCCAATGACGAATGCAAGATGTTAAAGGCCGTATGGGAACTGGGACATTGCACTTCAAGATGTTCTGCACTTCCACAACACTTTAGAGATTATTATTCATGTGATTGTTTCCATGGAGACAACATGTTTCTGCAGCGTCCCACCCAGTGGATGCATACTCTCCAGTGTGGACTTGCTATAGCCAACTGTCCATCTGATGCCATCCTCAGTTACATATGTAAGTAATTAATTAGCCACTTTGCCTGAATTTGATCTATTTTTGTATTAGGTGTGGAGCTAAAAACGGGTCCTTTGGAGTACCAGATTGAGCTCTAATTGAGTAGGAATAATAAACTCTTGCCAGGTTCACAACTTTGGCCGAGGGGGAGGTGAGGTAAAGCTAACACAACCCCGGGTCTACACGTTGACAAGCTGATTGCGGCCTTCAGCACGACACTGAAAAAATGTTTGGGGTAACGATTTGGCACCTCTGAGGTGTTCCCTGACCGAGCTCTCGGAGCGCCCGTTATGAGAGTCCTTGTTTTCCCAGTGCGAGGGCGCTTTGAGCGCGTCTGAAAGATGTGGTGGGAGTGAGGCCCTTAAACGCAGAGGGTCACTTCTGTTTAGTGTTCGGCCAAACCTGCATGTGTAGGCCTCATTGTATTCAGGAGAGGTGAGGATCCGTGCGATCGCTCACTTGTCCAGGATTAATCATGTTTCGTCATCCCTTCCTTCTATCTAGAGCCATTTGTACATGGCTGAGACACATTTTATAGATGCTCTCCTCGTATCCTTTCACAGTGTATATAGTGACACATGGATTCATGCCTGATCTTTGCTTTCAAATATGACGTTTGGCCAGTCCAGCTATATGAACTTGTGGTGGAATTTACCCTTTACAACCCAATGTTTGACCTTCGCTTTTTAAAACAAACCCTGTAAGTACAGTTAGTCATCATTTGGGTCTGCAGCAGCAGCAGCTCTGCACTTGTTGTTTCAGCGAAATGTGAAAGGAGATGGCCGAACCAAACCACCGCAACTGAGGCTGCAAATGTATGATTACATCAACCACAGATATATCTGTTTAATGTGCAGAACCCATTTAGTAATAACACAAACCAAGTGGTCGTATGCACTGTACTTCTCCCACTTAAACAATTACAGTCATAAAGCATTTCTGTAACAGCATTATGCTTGCCGTTTAACATCTTGGCAAAGTAACCTGGCTTCAGTCTTTGATCTCCTCTGTGTCTGCACTCACACTTTTCAATTGGCAATTTGTGCAGAATGATAATGTGGCTGTATTCCAAGATGGCAGGAATAACTCGGCTTATAAAAGTTTACAGGAGGAACTCTCACACTTGGATATATTCGGTTACTCCTGCGTCATAAGTTACGTTGTAAATTGGTGCTCAGAGGTGGAAAGAAGCAAAGTACATTTGCTTAAAGTTACTGCGGTTATGGAACTGTCTCAAACTGATACCTACGCCTCTATATGACCATCACAAGTAAACAAGACCATCAGCGAGAAGATTGTCTATATTTATATTGTTATTCTTAGCGGTTGTCATCAGACTCCTGCAGCAGGTGCTCAAGCACATACAAAATACAACATGCGTACAGAAGGATCTCAGTACATAAAATATATCTAGTATGAAGAAATCTGTCTTTTTTAACAATAATAATAACAACAATAATTGTAGAAAATGTATGTTTTGATGCTATGGTATATAGAGGCAATTATAATACCAGTGCTCGGCAAACATTAGTTCATATTTCAGCAGCCATCATCACAATGAAGATTCAGATTGGTGCTAAATTCTCCATGAAGACAAATATGTACTCAGGCTGCAGTAATTCATCACCACTGATTGTGACGAAGGCAGTATGATAACACTGATGTAGAAGTGGGGATTGAAAGGGCTTATCATAAGTGCCTTGTTAAGGCGTTGTGATGATTGGACGTGTTCAGAGCAGTGGAACACGTGTGTTCCTGATAGAACCTTCACTACTAAAGCTTTAGTCACCTTGTTAAAGACCCTTAATGATGAAATGATGAATAAAGAGTGGATGATTGTATATGGATGTGACAGTACAACTGTTCAAGTGATTTCTTTTTCCCACTGAGAAAACTATCCATAAATCAAAAGGAGACGACATGGCATCTTTACTTCTACCAGTTGACATTGTACTTCATCACCCTCGGCCAAATATAATAAAATTCTGCAGTGAAACAAATCAACCATCAAGTTAAAAGCGGGTGTTCCCATGTCGGATACTCTATAAGTGGACTTGAACTATGACCTCCACCAAAATGGACAAAACTGTGGTTTGGCTGATAATACAGATACCACATCTATTAATATATTATATAATTTACATTTAATTATCTGTGGTTGTGAAAAACCAAAACATGAAGATGCCTATATAGCATACCAAGCCTACTTCCCCCCCAATGACAAAAATCAAAAGCATTCTTGCAAGTTTCAGCTTTTCACGTAGGAAGTTTGTTGGTTGCATGTCACCAGCAATCACCTTTTCTACTATTTAAAACATTTTTCTATACATCCATTATGAAAAACAAAACCCTTTTTTTTAGTAATCCAGATGTGGATCACATAAGCTATAACAGTTCAACATGTTTTGACTAAAACAAATGGTTATTTGCTTACTGCGTATTCAAATGATATGGTGCAATGGTACATACTCATCTCTATGCTGGACAAAATATGGATGTGGTGGATATGTAATTTTGGAGTTAGGCTAATTCAATTATCAAATGAGTACAAGCACCAATCCTCTCAGCGTGGACTGATTTGAAAGAGCCCCCCTCAGTGTTTCAGTCGTCAGCGGGACCTCAGGAGTGAAGGAGCTCCATCGCAGCAGCGCAGTACAGCTGGTGGAGGCCTCACAAGCACAGCGCCTCCGGTGTGTCTGATCTCTGGGGAAGAGAACCTAATACCTCCCTCCCTCCCCTCTCTCCACGCCCGGACGAGCTCGCTCACTGTACCATGAGCCGCAAAGTATGTGATTACACTGTTTGGGTTGGCAGGCCAGACCGAAACTGTCCACGTCTGAAAGAGAAGCCTGCCGAACTGCGAGGGGAAAAGACAGGCAGCATCAGAGAGGAACCAACTGAACAGTCCCCTGTTTAGGTCGATGGAGCTGAGCGTTGTTTATTCTGGCACAGTAGAAGCATAATCACCTTTGTGCCGAGGCACTTCAGTGGCGTTGTGTCATGTGTCGCTTATGTTTTTTTATGTTCACAGCTGAATTCAGTGAGGTCATATCTGTGAATGAGGGTCATAGACAATCTTTGTTTATGAGGTGTGTAGGCCAAACTCTTAAAGCGACACACTGGTGGTTTTTGCATACTTAAGCCCATTTATTACAAATTGTGAATACTTTGTACCGTTGATCATTTTTTCAAAGCAGACCATTAGCTTCAAGGCAGCGAATTGGTTCCATTTATTTCAGTTTGAAAATTGCTTTAAGAGTTAACCTTGTAGATATGAAAACCTTGAGATGGCTAATCTACTGTCACAATAAACGCTTTATTTTGTAGAACTATTTTTCAATTCATGACACATTACATTAAAACACATGTAAACGAGCATTTTCAAAATGGTCCCTGCTCACATACATATATGCATTACCGCATGACGATCATGCAATTTCTTTAAAATAAATTAAGATAACAAAATGTTCACTGTCAATATTTGTCGTGTTTGGCTTGCTGGTCTATGAACATACAGCTACACATTCTTCTCTTCATTTTGACATTGTAGTCAACATTTCAGCAAAAGGCCTGTTTATATTGAGTCTTTCCTTGATTGATCAATGCCTTTTGGAAAACACAGTGTTGCCAGTTTGATTGCTTCTAGCTAAAAGCCAAAATACTTTGTCTCTCCAGGGATGAGGCCTAAAGAACATTCCCATATTTATAAAACTTAATATGTATGAGTGATGAGATTGAATGTGGTTGGGGCTTCAGCAGTCTCTTTCCTGGGTCCATCCTGTGAAAACAAGGAAGGGGGGGAGCTGCATTCCTCTAAACTTCTCCATACAAGAGGTCTGTATCTATTTTTGGACGCAGCTCCTGCATCCCACACTTGCATGTGACATCTTTTTCCCAGAGAGCTATGTATACATGTGTCCTGGGTCATCTTTATTTGTCATGTAGGCACTGCCAGATCAAGTTTGTGGTTCCCAGAGACAAGGTTTTGAGGTAACATGGGGAGAAAACATAACATAGACATAGTGTTTGACAATGCCAACAATGGGATTCAGCATCTGACATCAAGAATTGGCCAGTTTCCTTACTCATAGATTAGAAATGTATGGTGTATCGAGCCTGTAATATGGCGCGGTCAAGATTTATTGTTTTACTTAATTAATAAGAATCAAGTCTTTAACTGTGGAAAAACATATTTTGTATAATAGCATACATTATTGGATTAGATTTCCCCTGTAGTTCCAAATAAACATGTCATATTGAATCATTTTGATTTGATTTTCATCCGATGGTCGGTCAATGTGCATCCTCTCCAGAGGATGATGGTGGAAAGTCTCCCAGAGTGCAATGAGATCTGGATCTTATCATGTTTGGTTGTTCTCCAAACACACTGACAAATTGTGTCAGATGCAGTAGCTCCATGTTCTCTACTGCACGCCATTAAGTGTCACTGATGTCTTCAATTTACGCAGCGTTTGAAAGATGTTACTCATCTTTTACAGGCTACAGGGAGGAAGATTATATGAAAGAACCAGCTAATCACAAATGACACCATATGTTCCCACTTTCCCTTTGAATAGTCATACAGTTTCTGTCTTATTGATTCATTTCAAGATCTCTGATTTTGCGGCCGACTCAATACAATGAAGGTCAATGGAATATTTATTTTGTGCGACTAAAGCCATTGAAAAACTACATTTGAAAACTGGAGTTTATCATCCGAGGTCAGCAAACTATATGATTCATTAATAGAAAAAAAAAAGATCAAGTCACTTAAAGATGTAATCTGGTTATCATTAGCCACAAATATCTCAGTAATTATTGGATGGATTGCCATGACATTTGGTACAGACATTCATGGTGCCCAGAGGATGACTGCTAATAACTTTGGTAATCCTCCGACTTTTCTTCTCTAGCGTGACTGTAATGTTGACAGTTGCAGCTTGGGGGTAAAATGTCTCTAAAGCCATTGTATGGATTGCCATGAAATTTGAGGCCGACATTCACGTGGCCCTTAGAGTGAATAAGGTTGGCAATCCCTTAACTTTTCAATACTTTGGTTTATCACCGAATACCTGCGAAACTAATGAACTGATGAACTAACTATGCTAACATGATAAACTCAGATGGTGGACATTGTAAACATTATATACCCACCTAACATTAGCACGTTAGCATTGTCACTGTGAGAAATTGGTATGCTAATGTTAGCATTAAGCCTAAAGTGCAGCTTCACAGAGCTGCTACGGTAGGCTAGCATGGCTGTAGCCTCTAATAGAAATATTTGAGAGGTCACTGAGTAGAATAGGACATATTGTTTTAGTGCTATACTCTTATAGATATAAAATCTGATAAAATAAGCAATGCTTACATTTAGCTTCAAATACAAGATGAAGTGAAGCTCCGTGGAGTGCTGAGAAAGCCATCTGCCTTGTTCCATGATGGATCATGTGTTCATCACTTTTGGTACTGCTGCCAACATCTGTTTTATGGCTGGATAACAGAGGACATCATTTTATGTGCACTTAAGAATAGACATGTGGTCCTTCTTTCGATGGAAAGATAACTGACCCATTGAATTGAGCAAGTGACTCAACAGTTGGCAAGTGACTCAAAAAGTCCAGACATTGATCCCTTTCAGAGAGGAGAGTTTTATCAATGGGGAAGGCCCAATACAACAAAAAAAGAAACGTTCTTTCAGCTTGGATATTCTTCAGCCAGAACTTGATTTGTTTGTTAAATGAAGATATATCCCTACCTTAATGTAAAGAGAGTGTTGTTGTTGATTTATTGAGAGATTGTTTACCAGCGTTACCATGACCTGCTGCTAAGGTGTCATCATTCAGTGGCAGGTTTCCCTCTGTGGTGATGATTGATGGGATGCATTGAAATAGCTTTCTGATGAGTAACACATTGCACCGGGAAGAATAATCACTGCATTGTGTGGAACACAGAAACAATCACACGACTTAAAATGTGATTTCAGCTTGCCTGCTCATTTTTTCACGCCCAGCCATTTATTTTTGTTCCAAAAAACACAGTCAATCACCTCGACTATTTAGTGTAACAATTTGATCAAAACAAAAACTCTTATCAAGAGATTTCTAGCTGAAGTGGCTGGAAGGAAAGTCTGAGTCAGAAAACATGCTTGTTATCTGAAAAGAAGCAGTTTCGTGAGGAAATGAGTGTTTGTAGTATTAGTGTATATGATGACTATGATACAGTACATTCCTCGCTGACGTTCACAAACCTTTTAATTCCTCTGTTGCATTAAATCTGATTGTAATAGCTTCTTTTGAGCCTTTAGGCCTGACAAGGCTGGAGGTCCTGATCTTGAATTCTTGAACTGCACTGTATACGGCAACATGGAAACAATTAAAATTGATTGAATGATCCCGTTAATACTTCATTTTACAGAGGTTTCTTTAGCCTAAAACTATACAGCCATCACTAGCAGATAGCACTCTGAACCGGCGTGTCTGGCCTTCAGTTTGCAGTGCCGTGGTAGAGTGAAGAGCAAAGAATGAATCCTTCATTCTTCCTTTTCATCTCAGACGCTTTGCCAGCAGTCTGTCATCGATTTACTGAAATCAATATCTATTTGTTTGTGTCACTTGTTGCTTTGTTAAGTTTATCGTGTTTGCAGAATCCATATTCTTATAACCAGCGATAGACAATCTGACACCACATTACAATTTAAACAAAGCTACAGTAAAGTCTCTGTCCTGTAGAATCTACAATTCACTTCCATCTTTGTCAGTAACAAAATCCACGGTCGGTCAACGTGTCGGAGCCTGAATGGAGCTTAGGTGGGTCAAGTGGCATTGACCTCTGCTGAGTGTTGAAACTTGACGGACCTGTCAATCTATGTAAACACAGTGTATTAACTCTGACGTATAGTTTGTATTTAAGTTTGGGGGGTTTCACTCTCTGCTGATTCTGATTCTGTTTCTTCAGATTCATTTTGGAGCCATCATTCGCCAGTCGTTAAAAGAGCTGCGTCGACTGGAAGTGGATTCTACATTTGCTGCTTGTTGTTTTTTGGGAATGTGGTCTCAGAGCAGTCATACATGTGGTCTAATACTTGCTAACTACCACATTTATATGTGCGTGCAGCTACTTTTTATTACAATTCCACATCGCTTGATCTTCGGTCTCGAAGTCCAGCCTAGAAAACGTTTGAAATCACCAAATGAAAGTAGAAGTAGGCCGGTTGTGTTGCAACACTTAATCACAGCTTCATTCTTGTAATGCATCCAACCTTACAGACTAATGGGATCTTGAAAGTATAATGGAGAATTTCCCCTCAATGTCAGACTCAATAAAGGTGGTCTGAACCACAGCCACACAGTATGCCTTACACTGATCCATCACAGTGATGTGAGAGCGAGGATAAGTGTTCCAGTAATGCAATCCTGGACATGGCACACACTGACATACCGCACGTTATGCTTTACATTCATAATCGGCCATGTAAAAAGTACACAAATCATTTAAGCACCATGATAGAACTGTATTTTTGAAGGTGTTGTAGAAAACTAATGAATTGTCATTTTCAGTTTCTCTTCATACACGACTTGTATGACTTCAGGCCCGTTTAACTGAGGCAGGACTACTTGCTAATGATCCTGGTGAAAGGCAACAGCTACATTCAGATAAGGAAGAGTGTGTCGCTAACAAACTGCTTCTCTCTCTGGTCTAAAAATATATCGTCATTTATCTCAATCAACGGGATGAAATTTTTTATTTAACTTCACTTTTTCTTTCGTAGACATTATACAGGTTGCTGAAAGGTCAGCAGTAAAATTCAGCTTATGAGATATTACCTCACAGAGTGCACCACCCATTTATCTTTCTTCAGATTCATGATGAATGGCTCGTTAATCTAAATACAATCTACACTAATGTTATTTAGATTGTTGCTTCATCGAGTGACAACCATCACTGTACATTCTCCAGTGCTGCTTTTCCAAAAGTGCCTTATCTCATCTGGGAGCCGTTAAAAAAATGGACAACCGGGTTTGACTTGATGGATTGCCGATAGTAGCTGTGTTATCACGTCCAGAGGTTAATAGAGCAATATTGGAGGTAAATGATCAAGGACCGAGGCTGCCCTTGGCCGGGCAGGCTTGATAAATCTGCTCCTGTCAAATGCAATAAATGTGTCCTGTAGAGGAAGAATTTAGGGAAGTGTGTAGAGATAAAAGTAGCACGGGGGAAACACATGCCACTTTTCTGCATTAGCAACAACGATTCATAAACTCCTTAACATGAGCATATCCAGTGGTTAAACATGTTGTTGTCTCTTTACTCCTCTTCTCTCCAGAGATCGTCTCTTTGGCCTCAGTTCCCCTCACTCCAGTTCAGACTTCCTCTGGCCAACAGCAGCTTTAGGAGAAGGAGTTTGTTGTTGAAGAAACTGTTTAACTAAGACTCCCCAGTCTGCTTTGTCACACATACCAAGATAAATAGATGTCTGATGGACTTTGTTCAGATAACAGGATTGACTCTTGGGGGACCCTGCAGGGTCTACACACACACATGCAAGCATAATACATGCACATTTAACATTGTACTGGAGTGGTTTCATTGAAATGAAGGTTTGTTTGGATCTCAAAACCTGTGTGTGTGTGTGTGTGTGTGTGTGTGTGTGTGTGTGTGTGTGTGTGCGTGCGTGCGTGCGTGCGTGTTTGTTTGTCGAGATAAACTCATTAAGCCGTCCCCTCCTTTGGTTCAACACCTTGCAAGTGTTTTGGCAATGTAATGAATGAGGCATATTTTTACCCATTCATGACTTTTATTGATTTATTTTCGAGTACATTTAAAATAAACTTGAATATCAACAGTTAAACAGTACATAGACACGATCAAAACTGTATCAGATTCAAACTAACTTTTTCCGTGCATGCATTATATTTTTTATGAAATCTTAACACTGGCCTTTCATTAACACTTCATTATACAATTTAGCAACTGACAAAACCCCCCAACAGTTGACCATCAGTCACCTTATCACGTTTAACCTCCGTCTGTTGAACTGACAGGATATTTGTATTGTAATGTTGTTTTTGAGGCTAAAGTGAAGCGGTGTTGCGATCCTTTCTTTCCACCGTGTCGGAGAGAGAGAGAGAGAGAGAGAGAGAGAGAGAGAGAGAGAGAGAGAGAGGTGGTCTGAGTTCATGGGAACCTTTTTCTATTTTTGTCTATCTTGTAGACCGAGTGGCATTATGTGATGAGGGAAATTGTCACTAAATATATTGAACTAAAGTCAGACCTGCTGGTCAGTTACAGCCGAACACAAGCGTCCTTCAGACTGCGTGTGGTGGATCATTGGTGACGTTTTGTGGAGAGCTGCGATACTAAGAGCTCTTTCATTCCTATGTGTGGCATTTTAACAAAAGTAGATCATAACTACAAGAATTTAGAAACCTGTTTGTTGACGTGTGCCGAAATATGAAGCAAATGTTTAAGGGGTTTTGGAGGGATGAGAAACAGTCTAATGACTTTTTTTGAACAAAATGATGACAAACTTTGTGTGTAACAGTTGGCATTTATTATTATGCTATTGCATGAATTGTTAAAAAAAGACTGCATAAGCAAATATATTAAATTAACTTCACTGTACCAACATGGTGCACTTACTTGTATTTTTTCGACTGGCTAGCATACTTTTCAAACATAACGTGACAACAGTTCTGTTCTCATACTCATACTGTCACAAGCTAGAGCCGAGCTTAAGGAGTTACCGTCTTCAGCCGTGCAGGCTCGGGCATAAAGAATCCCAAAATTGAAATGGAGATTTGCAGAGACCATTAAATGATATTGTCAGATTTTAGGATATTATGTATGAGCTATTCTGATTATAATAAAAGCTTGTTTCTATAATAAATGAAATGAGTAATGGAGAGCAAATCTATGCTGTAAATTGTCAGGGAGAATGGAAAGCTTTAACTGACTATATTAATGTTCTTTGCTACACAGGACCCACACAGTTATACGTTTCTCCGAGGTACTCACATGCGTCAGTGTTCCTCGTTTCCCTGTTCACTCCCGTGTTTGTATGAAGCCATTTGTAAATAAACTGAATGTCATTTGCCTCAGAGCTCATTTCCTGTGTAGTACAGTATGGGGGTTCAGGGTTCAGACAGGGTCAAGGAAGTAGCGCATTAGCATGTTTTATGGGCCATGCACCATGTACAATGTTCCATGTTCACAGCCGTCCACTCGGGGGCCTCGACATCCTGAGTTCGATTCTGATTGGACAGAGCAACGACGACAGCAGGAATCATTAAATCACATATACATAAACGCAGTGTGTGATTTTTCACGGCTCCATGGCGTCTGCTGTCTCTGACACTGTAAGTCCAACACGACTTATTCTCTCTTAGTTATCAACTTCATGCTGCCAAGAGAGCAGATCATTCCACCGTCTGCATTGACGAGAAATTCTCTCTGAAATTCAGCCTTTTTCACAGAACTAGAAAAAGTTGGGGCTATTCGTGTGGTTTTCTATGTTTCAGCAATTTTCAAGAAATGAGCTTGAGCAGCAGATTGTTATTACACTTTGATATGCTTTAATTGTCCTGTTTGTTTTTGATATATGTGCCCAGAACCCCCTAAACCTGTATACTCACACTGGATTGCTGGTGAAACTTCCGATATTGAATGAAAATTGATACAGGTCGATGAAATTAATACACTGTTGTGCAAAATATCTGAACAAGTGTAATGTCCCCTTTAAATTGATTCCTACACTTTACATTATGCACATAATCTGATTCATTTGAAGTGCTCTGTGGCTCTCTGAGTGCACCCATGAGTCGGTTGATATTAGATCTGTAATTGTAATGATTAGATGTGAGACTAAATTGATTGAAAAACTGTATAAATTATGTGAATCGATTAGGTCTTTGAAATCGCTGAAAACAATGAAAAATACTGTCTGACCAACAGTAACCCCAATGTTTTCAGTTTACAATGACACAATACACAGAAAAGCAGAAATTTCTAAGATCCCAATGATAGGAATTCCCATTTTCTTCTCCTTATGTACATACAGTTAACTGGATAAAGACATTTCACAAGTTCACTCTTGGCATCATTTGAACTATACTAGATATCACAATAGTGTGTTGAAAATTTATAATAATAATCTTTGGATTTAATGTCTATCTTTCTCATAACCTCTGTTGTATGTAATAAACCTCCATCAGCAGCGAGTCTCACCATATACAGAAGTCACTCCAACTCTGCAGGGATGATCCCTGATACAAGAAATAATCAAAATGAAAGAGGCAAACATGCAAACGCTACTCAGCCTTTGTGTTCTAAAACGTATACCTTCACAAGTTTAACTGACAAGTGCAATAAATCAAGGCAGGACCTTCCCGCTGAACCACGTCAGAACAAATGTATCACGCCAGAATGCTAATTCCCCACCAGCCTCTGTATAAACACAGAGATGGGGGGGAGGCGGAGGAGCGGAGGGTGAGGAGGGGTGAGGCACGGCGATGAGGGATGGTCAGGAATTCACTGGCCAGTCAGAGAGAGCGGGGGAGGGTTTGGGGAAGATTATAGGAGAGATGATTGATTGAGTTGACTTCATTTTATGACTCGGAAAAAAAAGGAAATCAAGGATGCAATGGAAAAGCTCCTCAGCGTAAATTGCTACCCTCAGTGGATCCACGCTGTGAATGCAGACATATGGTCAATTAAGACCTTATGTTGCTCATGAGGATGTCGGGTCGAAGCCAGTGTGTCAAATAACAAAGAGTCATTGAGCAAGAAATACAATCTCACCTGCTTAGTCACTGTAAACCGCCGTGGATGAAAACGCCTCAAATCTAAATGTAAAACATAAAATACTGAGGCCGCCTGATAAGGACCCTGATGGAAGAGACCTAGTGAGAGTAATGAGGTCGTATTTTAACAGCCTGCTGCGCTGATAAGTGAGGTGCTGGTTGTGAATGAGCTGTGAAAGTAAGAGCAAGCATCAACACTGACATTGAATATTATATTCAGTGTGTTTCCTAAAGCTGACATCCTCACAGATACGCATCTTATTCAACCTGGCAGCACGTCAAGAGGGCTCATGAAACACTAACGGTATAAATACTTTCCCTCCTCAATACTTGATTGATGCAAACACCCTGCATTAGCAGCTGCCAGATGTGGCTGTAAATGTCTAAGGTTGTGTATAGCATAACATACCATGTCCTACTCAAATGAAATGACACTTCAGGAATATATTACAGCTTAAAGTCATTCTTAATTGGAGGTGAGCCGGTGTAGCTGTCAGTGTTTCTAAACTCTTTATTTTTACTATATCTCGTAACCAGGTTTTAGGATTTAGTTTCCCATTTTGTATATTTCAATTTTTAAGGTCTATCTTTTTTTTAATATTATCTGTTATAGTTTATTCATTGCTGACATTTTATCAACCACATCATTGTTTTATCAAATGTTTTCTGTGGTCCTTATTTTTTTTCATACACTATGTACCCAATACTACTGTTTTATATATATTGTAGCCGTAACGTTTGATGATCTCTGTGGTTCTGCCACAATACTTATGTGAACTTTGATCAAAAACATTGTAAGATCTAAAGCTAATTCATTATTTTAAACATCACCGTTGGATGTAAAAGAAAAAAATATACACAATAAAAAAATAATGTGACTCTAAATGAAGTCAAGAGTTCAAACTAGACTATTTTTAATTAGAAATCAACTCAATGAAGAGCACAAAACAGAACCAGATGGCTCTAATCTCTTTTTGTTGATGGAGCGTTGTCAGTTTATTACTAAAGAGGTTTTCCAAAACAAATTCTCAAGCACAAGCAGTTTGTTCTCTGGATTATTGTAATTTATGACCAAAACATCCACTTTTCTCCCTCCTTAGTCCAGTTTCTATCACCTGGTAGGATGCATGCTTAAAATTAAAATGTATATCTCAGTGTGTCAAACCATAAACATCTAAATGGTATTTTCTCTACATGTCATTAAGTTGATGATAATACTACAATAATGATTAAAAGTACACATCTTTAATAAAGAGCTCAGTTAAAATGAAAGCAAAAACAATGTTAATGTTATTACCCCTGCAACTGATCACCCGTCATGATAAATTTGGTAATTTCCTCCGCAGCGTTAATATATTAGCTTTGAGTTGGGATATTCCCGGTCTCATTCCCATGATAGCTGCCACAGACAGAGTTGGTTTATGCATACTGGTCTGCTCAAATAAACCATACCAACTTAATGCCACCCACGTGCCCCTTACATCAAAACAGCTTCACTCTGCAGAGAGCAAACAGACCGTAAAGAAGTTTAGGAGGCTAATAAACACACATCAGCCTTTGAGATCAATCAGTCGGTCTCTCTCTCTCTCTCTCTCTCTTTGTTTTTCTTTATGCTGACTTGGGATACTAAGGCCACCGCTGTCACTCAAGATCAAACTGCCGGACTGACCACAGATCTGTCCTTTAGTGAGCTACAGATACTCAGGCAAGCTCTGACATCTAGTGGAGGATGGTTAAAGTGTCAAACACACACGCAAAAAGAAGGTTCATTCAGTTTGATTTCCAGTTTCTACTGATATTCTCTGTGTTGAACACTAATACTGTTAAAGTAATGCCTGAAAAGTGAAGACAGCTTGAGATTGTTAGTGTCCAGTTGTTCCATCATAGATAGGTGGCATGTGTGAGAGCTGGTTAAAATCACTATTTCTCTCATATTAAACTAAATTAAGTTACAAACCATTTCCCGCTCTTATCTTTAGTTTGTGACACACATTATGTTTCATCCTGCGTAGCGACTCCACCCTTTGAGCGGGTTGACACAAAGGTCACTCACAAATTCTCTCCAAGTTCACTTTATAGAGCAGCTTGTCTCGTCAAACAGGGACACAAAACCCTGCTTTAATTAGAAGCTTAACTAATTGCACAATATCTCCAACGATGCTGCAGGGTGAAGTGAAGCAGAAGGAGAAAGGAGAATGCTGTCTTTGTTGCCCTTTTTTTGCTGGTTTTGGCTCTGGCATCGGCCTGAGGACCTGGTCCTGCAAGTCCTGTACTCCTGTCCCCAAAACACACAAAACAAGCAGTGAGGAACATAAAGACAACTCGTGGAGAAGTACAACAGCTATGGCCAGTACATTAGAGGCTAACGATTTGAATTCTGTCTGATTAGAGCAGATTTTGTGGAAAAGCTTCATTTAATTTTAGTTGTTATTCTGCAGTAGAAGGTCCTTTATGCTTTACATGACTTGTTAACTTCTCATGAGATTTGATATAATCCTGAAGATGTGATTCGACAGAAAGTTAATAATTTATTTGCTTATGTTATCTCCAACTTCTCAAACATGAGCACTTGCTGCTTTTCTCACTTTTCTTGTCAGTTTATCAAAAATGTAACATCTTTGGACAGTTTTTTGTATTACTATACTATTTATATATGTAAAATTGGACTTTTGGAACTTATAAATGGACCTTTTTCAAAATGTTTAGACATTTTAGAGACTAAACAGATAAAAAATAATATTGGCGGATATATTGATAATGCAAATAGTCGAAGTTGAAGCCCTTATTTGATACAGACGTTTTTGGAAGTATAGGACAGCCCGGGGCACACAACGTTATTTGTGTATAATAAGTGCAGATGGCAGCAAGACGTCTGTCATTCTATTTATGGATGCATCCTCTAACATCGGATTGCTTTCAAGAACAAAAAGCTAAAAACTCAAGACAACATATTGGAAGTTAACTGTGATTTGAGGTTCCTCTCACACGTTTCAAAGGTGGTCTTTGCAACAAGCTGAACTCTCTGGTTTTGGATCACCACTCAGAGCTTGTTGCAAAAAAAAAGGGCCAACATCTCCCTCCCCTCAGTGTCCCCCCAAAACGCTGAGCAGAATAATGAACAGTAAACAAGGGGAGTAGAGGGGAGGGAGAAGATGGGGTGTCCAACTTGAACTGAGGGCTTAGACAAAAGACGGGGTGTCTCCACGGCGACAGAGTCGAGCCGTTTGAGTCACATGGCCCGGGTTTCTATTGAAACCAGTGAAGCTCAGCATTCAGTCCATGTTTTGGAAGCCAATGGCAGCAGGATGAGTGGAGCCCAACAGGACGGAGCAATGACGGCAGACAGCCTTCATCTGAACGGGACGGCCGCTTTGGGACTACTCGACCTGGAGACGAACACGGCTCTGTTTGGTGTGTTGCACTCTTTCATATCGCTTCAGTTTGATTTCACAGAACTGTCACAATAGAGTTTAACTGAATGAATGATGCTTCCTTTTGACTCTTTCATGTGAAACTGTTTCTTCTTCTTCTTCTCAGAGTTCAAAGTGTTTAACATTGTCATCATTGCCCTGGCCTTATGTATCCTCACTATCACCGGCCTGTACTGCATCACCGTCTGCTACAACCGAACCAGGTGAGGATCAGATTTCACATTTGCTTTGATGCTATACTAGGATCCATGGACGTTCCTACGTAGGTGCAGAGAACTAGTTTAATAGCACATAGGACCGTTGCATCATTGACATTTTAATATTGAGTTTACTTGTACTCCTTCTGCTGAGTGTTAGTTGACCGTACATTCAAATAGAGCACAAGGCATCACATTAGGTTACGTTAAAGTCATCAGTGCAGTCATCTTCTCCACCAGGCAGTCAAAGAGAGCCCATGTGTATGAGAGTGCAGTGACCCGAGGCGAGCCGGCGGACCCCGTGGCGGTCAAAGCAGTGAAGAGGTCCACCAGCTTCATCAACCCTCTCGCCTTCTTCAGGAAACCAGAGGCGGCCAGAGACAACTCCAGGATCTACTACATCTACAGTAACCCGCTGCCCATCGGACTGAAGGAGGAAGAGGATGAGTGGGCCGCTAAAGCCCCGCGGGGACCAGAGGGGCAAAGTGCAGTGACGCTGCCGCTGACGTTTCAGGAGTACGCCAACGATCCCAACAGTGGCGTCACCTTGGACCCTCCCATATTTTACATGCAGCTCTAGAAGGTGTTGAAGAGTTGTGCTGTGGGGTTGAGGAGGAGAAAGTTGTCTGAATGTATCGAGGCGGCACTAGAGAGACATCGCAACCTGGAAGGTCTGAGCTTTGACTCTGCAGATGTGTCAGTCAAAACTAAAGATATGTCCTCATGTACAGGCCACTGAAGGGGCACTCCACCCATTTTACCAATTAAAGTAAGTTTAGTAATCATGGGTGTAAAAAAAACAAACAGGAAATAACCCTGATGATGTCATAGTGATGTCAGGGTTGTGTCAGCAAAGGCTTGGAGACTACGAATTGATAACAGAAACCCTGCGTTATAGACTGGGCTATGACGTTTGACAGAGGCGGGTGTTTACCAGGAACTTGAGACGCTATAAAGTTGCATTATGGGGAAACGTAGGATCTGAAAGCTTGGTCCATATTAGGGACTAAAGTTCAGGATATGTCCACTGCTGCTTAAATGTTGGCCATTCCTTATTTACATATGCCCCTGCACATCAACATCTTAAGTGCCTGATTAACCTGAGGGCAGCTCTGTCTCTCTCACTGCAGGCGTGTGTGTGTGTGTGTGTGTGTGATTGCACGCAGGTGCGCTGGAGTCAGGGCACAACCATCAGCTGCATCTCATCACCATAATCAAGCCTCTTCAACTAGTCTGCTGTCTCCACACCGCCAGATCGAAAACTTAAATACCATCCTGCTCGTCCTCTCAGCTACCAGCTCCATATCTCCCCCAGCCCGTATTTTTCAAAAATAAATAACCTTAACCTTGCATCTCACTTTGGGTTCACTAGTTCTGCAGCCCTGTAACATCTTTGTTTCAGTCTGTCACTTGTGTGTCTTATGAAAGTACAAAATGTAATCACTGGTGTGACCATTTAAAGCTTCAGTCTACGTCCAAGTTAAAAAGTGTGTTAACAGTTTTACATGAAAATCAATATGGGCGGGTGCAAGAGCAAACAAGGATGTGTGTGTGATATTGATCCACGCAACTGCATTGGGTTCTACCGATACCTGTTCTGACGTCACAGTTTTAGCCAATAGAAGGTGGAGCAAGAGTTCTCTGTCCCTGAAAGATAGAAGCAGGTACCTGTGGAGTTTTTCCACCACCAGTAGTGCTATGGAGAGCATTGCTATTTATTAGTGAGTCCCAGTTTTGTTTGTTCCGGATACAGTCGTGAGCACACGACAACGTGATCCACATTTCTGCCATGCTTACAGCTGTTCTATTGACAGACAGTTGGCGGGTACAGAGGCTAAGAAGCGCAGCAACGTGGCAGCAGAAGCAGGGGATGAGAAGACTGCAAGCTAGCAAACATGGACGCAAACAGGGCAAGGTTTTAAATATTCTGCAGGTGTTTTATAAAACAGACAATGCATTCATGTCTGTAAGGCCTTCATGACTGCATTGTGGTGAGAAACACTGAATGTAAACAGAACACACATCAGGGTGCAAAATGTAAATGGATTATGCTACTAGTTAAATAGAGGCTTAATAATCATGCATATGTCTAAAGTTGTCATTGTGGATTTTTTTTTGAAAATGCATATTAGGGATAGTCTTTGAATATGTTATGTATTTTTCTTATTTACTTTCTTCACTTCATATTTTCCACACCTTAAGAAAGGTTCTTCCACATCCGAATAACCTGAAAAAGCTCATTAGAGACACAAAGTAGCAGACGTATAAACATTCTTTCTTGATTTTTAAAATGATCTTTAATAAAACTGCTGATACAATGTCTTTTACAAAAGAAGCCGAGTGTGAGACACTGAGAAAGATGAGGAAAAATACCAACGATTATCACTGCAGAGCAATTGATCGCACAGTACTCCTGGGCAAAAGGATCGGGTTGCGCGAGAGTGCGTCCTCAGACGATTGGCTGGGTCTCTCTGGTCAGCCACTCCAGTGCCTCCTTCCTGCCTTGCCTCTCCATCTCTGCTCCAATCACGTCCCGGCACTTTCTGTTGTACTCGTTCACCCAGTCGCGCTGCAGGACAGAGAAGAGGGGCCATGACACTCTGAGGAGACTGTGGTTAAGTAGTGCATACTGTAATAGAAATAGATGGGAATAATAACAAAACTTTTAAGTGCATGTATCGTGATTTGAAATTGTTCCTACGTGTCACATTTTTTCTGCAACTCTTACGGAGTGTTAAGTAGGCTACATTTGATTGTTTTGTTGTGTTTGAAGTCTTCACCAATAAAATGTTTTGAGACAATCTTTTAATGGGTGGATTTGATTATTTGAAATATTACACATAATCCCACTGGATGTTCCTTACCTCCTTCTGAGTGAGCAGCTCTGTGCTCATCATCTTCACTTGGATAGGAACCAGAGTGAGGGGCTCAAATGTCAGACTACCTCTGTTTCTGTAGTTGTACTGAACACACGGACAAAAAAACACAAACATACTGATTTTCCTGATGCTATAATCAAACAGTAAAATGAGAATAAGGTATTTTCCCCAGTGTTTCCTGGTTATTCCCCTGTTAGTGTCTCTCTCTGTGTTTTGTTATGTCTGTGTGTGCTGGCGTGGCCGTATATCTACTCCATGTATCTACTCCGGCTGTCCAACCAGTCCATGCCAGGTTGTTGTCTCCACCTCAGTGGTAAACACACGCTAAGGCCAATCGATAACGCTTAGCGTTTGCATTTCCCGTGTCATAACCTGCTTTTCCTGTAACCCAAGATCACCATTGGCCTGCTACCAGTGCATGTGTATTGAGAATAAATCCCTTCCAAGCATCAAACTCTTTGGATTCCATGATTATATGAACATCAGGCCTTGCTCTCAGTTGAAGGACCTACTTTGGTCTTGGCTGGTACGACAAGAACCACATTTTCGATACGAATGCCAAAAGATCCGTCTTCATAGTACCCAGGTTCTAAAAGAAAGAAAGAATTGAGTTTATTATGATGGTGCTTTTAACTTCTGCAGAGGTTTCCAGCATGACAAACGGCTCAATTTGACAGTATGAATTAAAAGACATTACAGAGTCCTGCTACTGTGATATTCACTGGCTGAATCAAAAGCACTCCCTGCCATACCATCACTGACGATCATGCCGGCCTCCAGAGGTTCATCGGCGAAGGTCTTGTAGCTGATGCCGCATGGCCCCTCGTGGACGTTGAGGAAGCAGCCCACGCCGTGGCCCGTCCCGTGAAGGTAGTCCAGCCCCGACTCCCACAGAGCTGCCCGGGCAAATGAGTCCAACAGGTGGCCTGCAGAGGTAACGCAGGATTAACATTTAAATGTGAAACTGAATGGGTTTGTCTATGTGTTGGCACTGTCCAGGACCCTGTTTACTAGTTACTGACCGAAAGCATGCATGCACTATTCCTGAGCGACCACATGTTTACTGTTGACTTGTTTTTTTTTCTAACAACAAGAGACACTGTAAACACTGTATGAGTGAATAACTCATCTGCACGTCAGTGTTTGTCAATGCTGATCATCCTGGTATATTATTTACAGTGTAAGGTGTCAGATTATAGGACAACACCTTTCGTCCCGTTGGGGAAAACAGCAGCACTGACAGCTATGTGTCCCTTCAGAACATAGGTGAAGCATTCCTGGAGGAAAGAGAGGGAGCACACAACACAAACAATACAATGAAATATAATCAGGGTTGTGACAAATTCAGCTAATGTATGATGACAACGCTTTTGCTTTTACATGTTGAAAATATTAACAGCTCAAATAGCTTTTTGTCGATAAACTAAACTCCAACTTGAGTTAGACTCATTGTGACAATGAAAACATTGCGCTAGCAAATAACTGAATGTACCTTCTCAAAAGCTGATGGTGTCCCAAAGTGCACGGTGCGTGTGACGTCCGTGGTTCCATCACTGCCAAAGACACAATAAGCAGATGTTTGCGTGTAAAGCACAACAACACACAACTGCTCCTATGTGGTCCGTGTTCTTGGCATGGAGGTGTTGATACAAGTCACGGCATGGCTGGTTAGGCTAAATGCAGTTGCTGTATGTAATGATTATCTCGTTTACACATATTGAGCTCCAGAGTCGATCAGGTAAACTTCGTTCATGGAGAGGGTTCTGTTGGTTTCAGGCAGAGGTCTGAAGAAAAAAGACAAAAAATAGGGCTTAGTCACCTATTATTATTACAACAACAAAACTTCGCATAAAAAGAAAACAGGAGATACAGTTACACAAATCGAATACACCTGGGTCTGTTTCATGAGCCCGCTCACCTGTAATGTATGATTGCTCCGTTCGGGCCGACGCTGGAAATTGTGGGGAAACTGAGGCCAACGAAATCTTTCTGTTGGCTGAAAAAGACAAAATAGCATGAGAGGGGACGCTCTCACACAATAATGCACACATCTTGATTACAGATGTTTAAATATCCAAATGTGTAATCTCTTCAGCACACTGAGAGAATAAAACATGTTACAATTGAACAAAGCATGTTCATTTCAAGGCCTTCAGTAGACATTTTACTACACCTCCATGTCCAGTAGAGGGGGATATGCCACCAGAAAAGCTACCATCATTATCTCTCAATACAAATGTGCAAAACCTCAATGGCAGCCCCACCTGCGTAATTCTTCTGCTTTATCGGCAGCAGAGATCTCTGTGACGGCACCTTTTGGAATCTATAAAACATGCAGAAAGCTTTTTAAAAAAAAAAAAAAAAACACTGGCATGTTATACAATTCAAGTGAAAGCCAAGTTACGCACGAACCTCCAACTGAAGACAGGGTTCCCACAATCACATCGACACACCAATCAGTAAGCATTCAAGATTTGTTTACAAGAATATTAGAGGGTAAAATTTTGGTGTATTGGTCAAAATAACAGATACCGTAAATTTGGGAATCATGCAATGGTAATTATTCAAACACTTGCTGTATCACATTATCACAAATATCCAAAAAGCAGCAGCTTCCTCCGTACAAAAAGTGTTTGAAAAGTTGCCAAGAAAGTCGAGGCTCATTGGTGAATATAACAAAATGTTTCATTTAAAGAAAAAACAATGACATCCTTGATTCATTTTCTTTAACGTTCAGTGGGAACCCTGTGAAGAGCGACTGGAGGAATCTGTGATTTTCTGCTATGGATTTAAAAGGGTGTAATGAAAATACCTCCTTTTCCAACCAAGCAAAGAGTTCACAAAGGGCAACTGCATCCTTGATCTGTTGGGGGAAAATAGCAGTTTAACTCGGACAGTTTACGAAGAAGCCATGAATCCTTTCCTTAACTGATGCACACAACAGATTTTAAGGCGGTCCAGGGTTTCTTACATGGGCCACTTTCATGCCTTTAATCTCAGCTGCGTTCTTCACTGCCTTGGCGAGGCAGAGTGGAGTGTAGGGAATCGGAGACCTGTTGGACTAGAACACATTAAGAGGAAACGTTGACAGTTTAAGAAGTAGCCGGTGTTACCAGACATATTTCAAGCAAAGTTATGTGCCACCTGTCAAAGCCGAGAGAATTATGATGGTCACCAAAATGCCTTGACAAATGGTTCAATAAACTGTTTATAGCCAAGAGGATATGTCTGGTACAATGATGCACATTAGGAGTGCTTTTGTTAAAACAAGGGGATTCGCTCTATTTTGAAGTTTGTACCCAATAATAACCCTGACACTAGGTGTGTTTCTGTCCTCCCATCAGAAAAACTGCAATTCATGGTGTAAGGGACGACGTATAGTATAAGTATGAGGAGACAGGTGACGCTTGGGAGCGCGGCCCCGCGTATGAACAAGGAAAACAAAATCGAGACACAATCTAGCTATCTTTACGGTGCTCTCTCACCTTGGGGACGACCTGTGTGAGAGCACAACTGGCCTTGTCACAGATCCACACTTTGTCCTTGGGGCCGTGTGCCGCGCAGATGGCCTGGAGCTCCGTGTAGACCGACTCGTACGGGAACGTACGGATGCTCAGCTCGGGTTTGCTGGGGGAGTCCAGCTGCAGGTGTTCTCTCAGTGCGGGATCAGAAAGACGCTTTAGGTCCACAAAAAGCCTGCAGAGAGGAAGGGGAAGTTCAGTGTGTTAGAAATACTGACCCATAAGTTACCATAACCATTTATTCAGTAGCATTAAGGTGATTAACAGAGCGCTGACGCTGCCAACATGGCGCTGCATTGTTATATTCCATCACCTTATTGTGTTCATCCCCACGATGGCATATGCAAAGAACACAGGGTTGTACTCGATGTCTGCACCGCGGAGGTTAAAAAGCCCTGAGAAAAGGAAACAACAGAACATTACATTGTTATAACATTTGGTGAAATTAAAGAAATAAATTGTTTCATCCCATTAGGACGGTGACAGTGTCGGTAAACAGTACAGTTAATATACTGTATGGATCTCACTGCAATTTGTTTGGTGTTTAATATCAAAGTTCTGATTGGACTTTCACTCATCCTATGTGGATGCCCGAGCGAATCCCCTTTGACATAATGCCCACTGAGACCCTCTTGTCCGAATGCTACCTGATGACAATCAAAAATTTGCATTACTCTAAATAACACAAACCCTCCAGACCAGGCAATCAGAAACAAGAGCTCATTAGGCGCGGTGAACGAGGTGCTCAGACAGGCATCTAGAGGGGCACCGGTGCATCCCTGGGTCCTTGGATCGTGATCGTGTATCAAAACGGACTTATGTAACAGAAGTGATGTTGGGTACTGCTGCTTACGCAACAAGAAAAACTGCTAAAACCTAATGAGACGACTCTGTACATCGACGAGAGAGCTCCCGAATGGGCCTTTCATTCTTCGTTCCTTTGGGGCGGAAATGTTTGGACCCCGCATTTAGAATTCTACAAGCTCTGGGCTAACCAGGATATCTCCAAACATAAACCTGGGTTCAACAAAGCACACTCTGGAGCTGTTATCCCAACAAACACAGGGCTAAGATATATTGTATGATTACAGTAAAAATGTCAGACGAACATGTTTGCTGTCAACTGAGAAGTTGTTGTGAGATTTTCACGAGCGATGGCTGTACTGTACTCAAGTCCACTTCTGATGTTCCTGATAAATGTACTTTACTGTTACATCTCCACACCGAAGGTGTTTGTGTCTGAAATGTTCAACACGTCGTCGATTTAAGTAAATCATCCCGACACTTCCATAGGTTCCAGTATCTCTTTGGCAGAAGTAATTACAGGAAGAAAAAAAGATCCGTACATGCAATCTCATCCAACGCCGTGGCAACGAACCAGGTAACTTTCCTCTTCGTCATCTTGGCTCGCAGTGCAGTGATCTTGTCCTGCCATGAAATACCTACAGGAAGTCAGTCACAGATAAGTAAATTAATTATTACCTCCACAAACTGTGTAGCTGGTTACATACCTGTATTTTGTAAATGTAAAAGCCTTGAACACAATCCAAACTATGGGAAATACGTCTGCTCTCAATAAAATAGATAATTCTTCAAGAATAAAATATTGTCTCCATTCTGTTAATGTATGTTCTCTGTATCTCTAGTTTAGCTCCTGTAAAATAAGCGAGTATGTCATAATAATGGTGGTGAATGTTGCTTGGCACTGACCGGTGTACTCTAAGCCCAAGGTGCGGAGCTGCGTGCTGGGTCTCTCTGGGCGGTCTATCCAGACCGCATCGATCAGGTTGTCCTGCACGGCCACCAGAGAGTGGCCCGCACTGGTCAGCGCCCTGGACATGTTCTTCCACTGATCTGAAACATAACATGAGAAGTGTGAAGATGTGTTGTGTGATAGACAATTCCATTGTGCTAAGTACTTTTCTTCTGTGACTTTATGTGCTTTATTCAATGGTTTGACAAAGCTATATGGTATGTCTGCTGTAGCTTCCTTTGAAGGAAGTATCCAAAAGGGGCGGGTTCAGATTAGATCAGTCGTAAATCTTTAGCGTAGGGAGTATGTCAATTATGTAGATTCGGAACAAAAACAGATGTGCTAGTGAGAAACACACCTTCCCTCCTTTCCCATGTGGACTAACCCTTTAAAAGATGTACTCAGACTGCATTCTTGGCCCATCCTCCTGCAAACTGCTGGCAGAGGATGAAGCCTTCTCTGGCTAGAGAATAAATATTCCAAAAACAAACTTCTTTTCTCAATGTTTTCTTGTTTCAGTATTTATTATTTTAGGACTCACTCGGTACGATTAAATCGTTTTTTTCCACCACAGTTAGCAGTGGTAAAATCACAGCACGAGAGTACCTGTCTGAAAGCTTATGAAGTTATTGTTCAGCGAGAGCACGTTATTAGTAATCACGCTCTCTCTGTGGTCAAAATGGAAAGATCTTTCTTTTTCCGGAACATGTGTATTGTGGGAAGAGCACGGTGTTCACGCAGTTCTGATTGTGTTAGCGTAGTTCTGTTGTACCGCAACCTACCAGCAGCGATGATCCAAGGATCGACTCCCACCGTGGAGTTCTCTGGCAGAATGCTGATCAGCCAGTCCTCCTGAGAGGGTGTCTCCTTCAGCCCTGGATATCATTATGAATCAACAAACAGAGGCATAAAACAAAAG
Organism: Anarrhichthys ocellatus; assembly: GCF_004355925.1. NCBI lineage: Eukaryota > Metazoa > Chordata > Actinopteri > Perciformes > Anarhichadidae > Anarrhichthys > Anarrhichthys ocellatus. Next base: position 1,744,211 of record NW_022280061.1, on the reverse strand, counting down.
GCCTGAGTCATGTCAGTAGTTTACATACAGCATCATTTTAGACATAAACAGGACAATCTTGCCTTGTTTTTTATTCTTAAATTAGGTCAAAACATTCATGCTTTATCGGGCCATTTTCATTTTCATCATGTACAGTAGAAACCTCCGTTGGGGCCACATTACCCATCTTCATGAGGGTCCAGTTGTTGTCCATCTGCTGACTGGCCTGGAGGAAATATCGGCCATCGGTCCACATCGCGGCGTGCTGCTCCGTGACGATGGCTGTACCTACACGTCACAACGCACAAAGCGGGTTTGACCTTTTCAGTCACAGATGCTTTGTTGGATCTGGTTTGTGCAACAGACGTAAGCAAGAAAACTGACTCTGGAACGGTAAAACATTACTATTACTAGTCTGTTACTGTCTGTTACATGCCTCATGTGTCAGTTGTGCTTGTGCAGTTCTGGGAAGCAAACAACATTATATGCCTCTGAAATTAGAGCAGCGAACAAACAGTCTGAGTATGAATGAGCTCTTCTTTTCTTTTATTTTTTCAAGAGGTGCTGATTTCTCACAGGGATTATTCCAAAGTAGGTCACCTCGCCTGAAAGTACACCTCCGCTAACATCGTAAAAAAACGATGTTTCATGTCGTACTGTACAAATACAAATTAACATGAGACGACGCATCGGGGGATCTGGGTGGTTTGTGAATACATCACAGAGTAAAAGTTGAACGAAAGTGAATTAATCACATTGCCCTAGGCTAGGTTTATCCACAGTGGAAATTCGATCTTAGCTACCAGTCTGCCCAGTCTAGCATGTGTTACATTGCCATTCACGCACAAGCAAAACATACCTGCAGAGCCATTAAATCCACAGATAAACTCACGTCTGCAGTCACACGGTGCAATGTATTCACTCTGAAAGTCATGGGGGCAGAGAGAGAAAGACAGTGAGAGAGAGCGAGTGAGAGATCAGCTTCATTAACAATCAGTGGGAAGTGGCCATCAACCAGTCAGACATTTGAATTGCCACCTTTGCTGCTCTTCTCACATCTCGTCTTGTGCACCAAGAGGGGAAAAAAGGGAGGGGAGCAGTGAGCAAAGGGCTACAGTTAATTGCGAAGGTCAGACAAGACGGATCAAAACTGGGAAGGAACAGCAGCTGCACGACCGTGAGCGTCTCAGTTTATATTTGGGTGTAATCGGGTATAAACGTAGTGTACTGTACGGCATGTGGGTGATCTCACTTACCTGGTGTGCATCTCCAGAAGGGACGATGTACGCCTGTATGGGCTCAGAGAAGAATTTACAATTCCTCATTGCATGGCGAAGCTGCCTGAGCAGCTCTCCTGTGATCTTTGGGGACATGGCAGTGTCTGAATGGAGAAAAAACACGTTAATACAATTTGTTACCACACCTTTTCAAAACAGAGCTGCAATGCCCTTATCGTGTACGAATAGGTGAATGTCAAGATAAATGCTGCTGGGATTTACCAAGTGCAAGATATCTACGTAGGTATGTGTAATGTAAAGAGAATCGGTTCAATCTAAATAAAAAACACACATTTCACACAACTACCCTTTGACCAACAAACATGGGGACACTCCCTCGTCTATGGTTCTTCAAACCCTCCCAAATTATCCAGAGATTACCTGATTTTTGGGAAGTCATGTTGCTTTTCAGGTGCCTGGAGCAGGACAGTGACCGACTGTGTAGACTAATGTTACCTGGCTATTATCGTGGAGCTCAAAGGTCACAGTCCACACTTGGATCTTTAACCTGCTGTAACACGCTGACTGAGCAACTGTCACATAAGTTAAATATTAAAATAATAGTCCAATTGGCTTGGAAACTCGTGCAGTGGGTGAATTCACTTGCATTATTCACGTTCACCCGTAGGGCGAGACAACTTTCTACGAGCTGACCAATCACGTTGCAGTATGCTTCATCGATGAGCTCTCCTATTGGCTACACCCTGCATGCGATTGTTGTTTACAAGTAGGCATTACGAATCGGTAGCTTTCTACATATAACCTGCTAACGTTAGCTACGCTAGCTAACTAGCTAAAATAAAGACAAACGGCTGCTTATGGTATTCTGTCACAGCCACGGGGTTTGGGTTGATGGGGAAGGGCGATCACTGTTATCAACAGGCCATAACACCCAACACCTAGTAGCGTTAATATATTCACCGAGTCGCCGTAGATTTAAACGTGGGTGTGGTGGTAGCATATTAGTACTTCTTCCCTCTGTTAGCTCGGTTTTACGGCTCAAAGTAAACGCATTTCTTCCCGCTTTGAGAACGGACAATACGCTCCAGACAAGCGCGTGTGGTAACCAACCCCCATTCCCTCCGTGCCACACCGCCGCTAGTTTACGTCAAAGTGCCCCCCCTCCAACAACACCCCCACATGCAGCCAGTGAAATGCTGAATACACACCGGGTGTTTTCGTCTTGTAAACGTGACTCTTGGGTTAACAAACGAAGCGCTCCTTTATCAGCTCGGACCGTGTGTTACTTTACAAAACGGGGGGCTGCCATGTCGTTGTTGACGTGTTTGGTCACGTGACTGCAGTTTCTTCCAGTCGACGCAGAGGGATCCAGACTCGCCTCCTTTTCTGTGAATAATAATCCAAAAACAAAAGACCACAATCTATGAATATCCCCAATATTATAATCCTGGCTCTACGCCAGGAGTCTAAATTACACCATGGCACCACAGACAGCAGCCATCATCAGGAAGTAAAAGATGTCTGGCACTTACCGTGTAAATCATTGGTAATACTATCAACTTTTAAAAGATATATCAAATTACTTGATAAAACTGTTGGGACTCAAGTTATTTAACTCGTCAATGTGTGCTTTACTAGGCGGTTCTTGTTTTTATTCCTTTTTCCCTCTTGACACATTTAATTTGTCTTTTTTCCCCCCAGCAGCATGATTGACATTACCTGCACTGGGGGTATAAAGACCTATGGTAGTTTTTTGGTTTTATTTAAAGGCTTAATACAGTTAATCGACTAATGCTGTATATATCCGTTATAAGCCATTGATAAGTTAGTAATAAATCGCATTTACTACAATAAAGTCCTAGTTGTAAATGTTATTTGGTTGTTAATAAATAGATTTTGGTCTAGATGCTCTACAGCAATTTTCCAGAAGGTCAGAGGTCAATGGCAGCAGTGTAACTGATGAACTAAAGAGCTGAAAGACCGAGGATGGACACTTACCAGGAATATAATACTCATATTTATGTGCCGAGATATGTTTAGGCAAAGAAATAAAAAATAAAGACAGATTGTCATCACAAGACATAAACATTATTATATTCACAATTTTCCAGACATTTACATACATTTTGACATGAATATGATGATGGTGCATAATTGAAGAAATAAAGTCTGGATATCTGGAAAATGTACAGCATAAAATTCACCCACCCGTTTAACAGTCTAAAATATTAAAAGATAAGCAACATCTGTTGCGAAACAATGAAGCGTCTCTACACCAAGGCTACATTTAACAGTTAAAGAATAGCTTGTTACCTAAAATGATTACCAAGTTGTACAAAGAAACCCGATTAAGTGACCATCATATCATTTGGTGCGCTCGTAAACATGTTCAGAGTTTTACAATATGAGGATCCATGATGATGCACGGTGTGGCCAAATCTCTGAGCTACAACGAAAATCCGGTTGGCAGCAGGCAGGCAGCAGCAAACATCAAGCCCAGGAGACAAGTCCCTGGCATCAGCATCGGACCTGCGCTTCCTGAGGGCACCACATCGGAAAGGTTATTCGTTATTATCATTATTACATAAGAATTAGAAAGAGAGACACCAAAGGAGTTCCAAAAGTTGTTCTCGCTTGAATGCGTCGACCATTTCACACTCCCAGAATGCCAACGAAAGTCTGCTCGTGATTGCAGCGTGGAGCGTACTTACTTGTACATGAGTCAGACTCTCTGAACCTGCCCATCTTCTCGCTGGTTTTGACAGACTGCAGTAGATCTGTGCGGACGTCCCCTTTAAGATACAATGTGGCAATGTTTAAATACACACAGACTGTCCAAGCCGCAATGACCGAGTTATTATACTTGATAATTACTGTATAACAGCAGTCCAAAGTAGTTATGGGTTTGCCTTTCCATCAATAAGTCGGATGATGATATACCTGAAATGCTGCAGTGTATTTCAAGCAAATAACTTCTTTAACTTTCTATAGGTGTGATTGCTTTGCACGTAATTTTGCTTCAAAAATCACTAACTGTTTATTTTTCTGTCCTCACTGAAAACGTTATCATCATCATCACACATTCTCAGCTGCATGCTGTCTTAAATCTCTCGGTGTGTGTGCATCTTCCTGCTGTCACACTCATTATCACGATACAGGAGGCCTTATTACTGCAGCTTGTGGGAGACTTGTGAGGGCATAAATGCCCGTCCTGTGCTATGCTGTGTGAAACCTCTGAACGGATACTTCTCTGTTCCCCCCTGGGACAGAGAGTGAGACACACAGACACTCAACTCCAGGATCAGGTAACTGTGCAATTTTTCAGGTTTTCTAAAGATTCTTCAATGGCTGTAATTGTTCATTGTCCTGATGGACTCAGCCTGGGCACACAGCTTTGCCCAGATAGGTCCTGGAAGCAGCTGACATCTTTATAGGCTAATATGCTGTGCATATACAGTCGGATGGATTTATATCTCATACACAAAAAAACGTTTCAATTGTGAACGCAGAACAGAACAATCCTGGCCTCAATGTAAGCATTATGCTGCACTTTCTTTGCTGAATTCTCTCTCTCTCTATATTCAGTGACTGCTGAAGACTTACCCAACTTAAACACACTATTCGTAATGGAGGGTGGCGCCTGTTGAGAATTTGAAAGGCCATATTTTGATCTTTTTGACATGATGTTCAGAATAAACAGAGGAAGAGGAATGAATACTGACTCACTCTCTCAGATCACTGTTACTGGTGTTTCTGGTTACTATGATTAAACAGTCAACACACTGCTGTGTTTATATCAGAGCATGTTATGGGTTTCTGTCTCACCAGACACCATGAAGTTCACTTGCTGGCAATTTCCATCAGCTGCAAAGCTGGGAGACCTGGGCAGGATGGTGACTCTCGCTGTCTCCAACAGCAGGACATCTGCAACCCTCTTACGAAAGTCATATCTGGGCAAAAAGAAATGAGACATCAACTCGGCTGGTCTTATAATATGATAATTACCTGGAGATACTCGGAAATACATTGTAGTCAGTCTATTTGCTCTGATCCAATCCAGATATGATCAAACAACAGCGTTCAACCAATCTTCAGGAATTGTAATGCTTTATCAGTTAAACTTTACCCTTATTGTAAAGTGTATGTTTAATAGTAAATACATTATGGATCATCCAAAGAAAACAAGTTGTTGTATTTTCTCAACAGTTCCGGTATTTTATGATGAATAGATAAGATGAACTGGTATTGTAAGTACTGTGCACGTCATCTCTGAATCACTCCTGTAGAATTTGTCCTCAGATGACCAAATCTACAGGAGTGATTCATCTCTGAATCACTCCTGTAGAATTTGTCCTCAGATGACCAAATCCTTTACCTGGAACTCAAGCTAAATGTGGTTTAATTGCACTCACCTGCTGAAGTTAGTCACTGCCGGGAAGGTCTGCAGTGCTGAAGGGGACTCTGGCAGGATGTCCGCACACGCGATGACGCCTTCTCCATTCTTCAGAATTACAGTTCCACGGACCACTACATACACATGAAACATTAACTTTAACGGCATTGCTAGTACGACCATTTAAGTGATTACTTCTGCCTACTCCTTTTCTAACATATAGTATGTTTTATTTTGTGGATTATTATTTGTTGTGTTTGAAAGGACATCATTTCTCATTTTATGGGTTATTCTTGTTTTGTTTTCTTATTGTTTGTTATACGTTAAAAATACATCTAAATCGCAAGTAAAAGAGCAAAGTTTTGTTGAGATCTTTAGTTCTTACCACTGCTAGATACACTGAGAAAAAACAAAACAATGTCCGTGTACCTGTGTGGTCTCCAGAGAGCTGCATGATGCTGTCAGTGAAGACCCGTCCCCCAGCCAGCTCGACTGTGCCGTGTCTTGCGGACACCTCTCCCACCACACAGCTCAGAGGGTTCAACAGTGAACAGCTGGAGCTCTGAAGGGGTTATAGAAAGGACGAGCGAGCACAGTTAAGCACCATTATGCATGTTATCTGGCATTAAATGGTCATGTTTTATTGTTAGGAAAAACCTAGCCCTCCTTCTCTGCACTGGTTGAAGTGTTGTCCTATTGTATATGCATATGAATATGCATACTATGCCTGTAGTAGACACCAGGTTAGGTGCAGTACATTCTTTATATGATCATATGATGAAGCATTTAGAGAGGTATAACTCTTATTGTATAACATGTACTGCTATAAACAAATACTACTGTAAGGGACATCTATCAAGCTATTTACTCAGACATCCTGCTGATGTTAGAACTAACATAAGAGTAAAAATAAACAAATTAAATACTTTGAATACTTAAATACCAGCAAACAGCTCTGCAGTAGCAAGGACACTGATTTAGATTTATACTGCTGATTTAACAGCTTGACTACTTAAGTACTAGTATCAGCCTTCCAGAGCAGTCAACAGAATCAGAAGAAGAAGCACAGGAATGAAAGAAGAGACAGGCCGGTCTCACCATTGATGTCATGTTGAAGGGATTGAATGTATCTCCCACACCGGTGCACTGGCGGGCTTCGCCGCTCCGCGCGCTTGTGATGAACATGGATGCCACAGTTGTCTGCAGGGAGGGGGGAAAATGCGGGTGTACTTGCTGTATATTTATGTGATTTCAATGTCAATCTCTTGATCCTAAAAGGTAAAGAAATTAACTTGATGGCCAACAATTAATGTTGTTCGAGTGAAGATTACAACCCTATTTATGGGCCTTACATTTTGTGTTGTCGATTGAATCATCACATCCACTGTGACATCACTGCTACTCCCATCAGGAAACATCTGCTGGCGCTGTGAGAAAGAAACATCAACATGTCCAATATTAACAGGCAATTAGAGACTGAATTGAACATAATCTCATAGTAAATAGTTCAACCAGAGTTGGGTTTTGCTGAAATATATGTAATGGATAATGCTCGATGAGGTGTCCATTATCAGGAATTAATGGGCGACAACAATCAATCAGTCAGTCAATCACAAGGTAACTAGGTCCTTCGGCATACACTGCTTTGTTGTCTATTTTACTCTAAATGAGACCATCATTTACTAAATGAACATCATGTTGTAGGGATTGAGACCATAAACTCATGTTTACTGAGGTAATAAATCAAGTGAGAAGTTGGGACATTTTCTTATCGACATCTAGAGACTTCTTTTTGCAACCAGAGGAGTCACACCCTGCTATTAAGAATGCAAGTTTAAGGATTTTGCATTGTAACCTGTTAAACCAGTCTTATACTTACTCTCAGTTAAATCTGACTGCAAATTTAGACAGTGAAGGTTAATGACAATGTTTAATCCCCAGACTATCCTTGATAATATGGCCTCTTAGGAAATACAGTATCACAAGCTTGTATCCATAGATGTAGAGCAGAGCTCAGTATGGGGCCTGTGGAGGGTGGCTGACAGAGACAGCTGTTCCCTTGGGGAGCTTCGTAGTTCAGGGGGCCTGGAGGTTTAACTAGCCAGCAAACAAATGCTAAGCTAAGCTAATGATCCTACCCCTGCTTCCCTTGGCTCCTTGTTGCAACCCACCACAGGCATAATGAATTCACTGTCTGTCCAGAGCAGCGGAAATTCTCTGTCATGTTTTTGTGGCAGCTTGGATCCTAACAGGTTAGAAAGAGAGATATTCTTGTGCGTGTTCTGTGGCCATCAAAGAAAACCATTGGATTCAGATTCTTTCAATTTGCTGCCGTCATGTGGAAGTCGCTTCTGGTGATGGGCTGGGCATTATCATTTGAACGGATTAGGCCGTTTTCTGAAGAATACTTTCTGACTTTGTGAATTGAAGAAAAACCTTCAAAATTCATATCAAAATGTCAATATCAAAACATCAAGTTACAGACAAAGGCCAACTGTGTTATCCTAATTATGGAGTGTGGTGTTTTACATGACTATGAGCCATTTGCAATGCAAAGGAGAATGCATCTCTGCCTCTAAATAGGCAATGCTTCCTGTTCTGTGGCAACCTTGTTCATACATACATCACTGTGGCTTAGTTTGGCAACCTGAACTTTAGAGAGTTAGGATTTCTATAATTGTGGGCGTGAGCCACCCACAGATAAATGCAATCTTGGTGGTGTGGGACATGAGAACAACCACTGTCTTTCTTAAAGGGGAACTTCATCATCTTTATACATCAGTCTGTTTATGGGTCTCTGTCAGTAGCGTACTATTGCATGCGTGAGAAAGTTGTATAAAGGTGTCCATTGAGTCAGCGAGATTGGGGCTGAAGACTACAAGTTTGTAAATGTCTGCTTAAACTAGCGGCTCTAGGCTATATTAGCCGCTACTAGCTTAACACCTGAATCTATAGTGGAAAGGACTGTGGCTCTTACCAGTTTCACCGTCCCAGTCACTGCATCATTGAAAACAGCCTTAGCAACAACCCATTGTCCGTCTGTAGCCCTGTCAGCTGAGATGTTAGCACAGCGCATTCTGTCCAGAAAACACACAGACACGCACAGGAAGACACAAGATTAGCAAAACATATCCAAATCCTGAAGGGTTAACCTGTAGATTGTTCTCCTCCGCAATGAATGAGGAGGTTTATCTGTGTGTTACAACACAAAACATGATATGACACTGTCTGATATCCTACACCTTTGCTTGCCCTCACTAGTCTGACTAAGTCTGTCACTGTGCCAGAGGTCCACTCTGGGTGGTGAAGCTTAGTTGTCTGCTCCTGCTGCAAAGGCATCAGTGACCATTCAAACTTTAAAGCAGCTAGAGTTGATGCCATTTTTTCTATGCTGTATCTGTATCATAATGTACATGAAGTGATGAGAAAAAGAGTCAGTGGCTACAGTATGATTGTTACAGTGCCCACTACTTCACATACAGGAACCTGTGGTCACCCTGAATGTGAAATATTTCTTCATATTTCCCTCACTCATACTCTGTTGGTTTCGTTCTGTCTAATAAGCACAAACACAGGTTCTCACCTTGATCCATTTGTTGAGTAGTGAATCACCATTGACCTTCCCACTATGCTGTAGGGTCCTGTCAATGGCATGTCAGGGTCCATGTATACAACCTCAGACTGGTTGAGGCCATTCAGAGTCCCAAACTTCCCGCCCAAGTCCCCAATCTCATACTGGTCCACTGTGCCTGCTCCAGGTATGGGGCTGTTTGATGCATTCACGACTAACGGGTTATAGTGGCCCAGGATGTTTGCGTTGGAGCAGGGATTTGCGCTGCCAGGTTTGACGGGCAGTATGTGAACATGGTAACCCCCAGCTAAGGCGTTCAGGTTAATCAAGGATACGTTTATAGTCGTGGGGCCTTGTGGGACGGCCTGGGAGAACCGGACCTGTCCGCCAGGAATCTGGTTGCCAAACCAGCTACCTAAGCTAGCTTTGGGGACCCGCACCATTGTGACGTTGGCACAAGCAATCCTTGGCCCTCCCCTTTCTGCTTCATGGATGACCACAGAACGACCGATTATGGATGACCCGGACAACCAGGAAGTGACATCAGTGAAGAAGTTTTTTGCTTGCACTTCGCCCACTGTGGTGCCAAGGTTGATGGTGCTGTGTTTGCTGGAGAGGTCTCCCACCTCGCAGGATAAGGGACCGGATGGGCTACAGTGGAGGGCATAGCTGCTGTCTCCTGTGTTAATGTTAAAGGGGTTCCAGTGTCCTCCTGTAGTGCTGCAGCGTCTTTCATCGTCATCCCTCTCTGAGCTGATGGGGTAGGTGTGAACATGCCAGTTGTGGTTTCTTGTAGGTGTCATTGAGGTATTTCCATATGACAAGTCCGTGAAGATGGATACGTCAGACAGAGGGTTGTCTTTTAGCTGGGTGAACCAGATCTCACCGACCACAGGGCTCTGAAATGTGGCTCTGCCTACAATCACTTCACCAGGATAGCTGATGCTCGCACAAACATACCTAGCACCATCTGTTTGGTGAATCACAACTGAGCGACCTACAATGCTGTTTGGTCCAAACAGAGGGAGGTTGAAGTCCGTGAACATCATGTCCATCTCGTTTCTACCTGCGAGGGACATGTGCTTGGTACCGAGGTCACCGATCTCATACATGTCGTGGGTTGAACCTGGCCCATTTGGGTATGTTGGGCTGTTCGTGTTGACACTGAATGGATTCCAGTGGCCGCCCACATTATCATTTGAACACCGGCTTGATGAAGGCGACCTGACTGAGGGGAGAGGGAAATTGTGGACATGGTAAGGGCCCACTCTGCTCTTTAAGTTAGTCAGGTTCACCCTCAACTCTGTCATATCAAACGGGGAAGCCTGACGGAAGATGAAGTATCCTTTGATCTCTCTCATATTCAAGACAGCGTTCACCTGTTTCTCCGGCACAATATAAATCTGAGCACACTTGTAACTTGACCCCATGCGGAGGAGAAGAAAGCGATTGTTGATGTTGAAGCTGGTCAGGTCCAGACGGGATTTCTCAGGCTGTGAAGGGGTTCCGACTTTTACGACGCCCATATTGGTCAAAGTGGAGGAATTCAAGCTTCTAAGAAGGACATCACAGCTTGCAGCAGTGCTTGTGGATCCAAAGATAGTGACATTGGTTTGTGAGGCATTGACCTGACCGATTGTAACTAGATCTGCAAGCAGCCTGGGGTCGGTATTTCCTTTGTTAAGGCGCATGTAAACATTACCCGCAATGGGGCCGGTGAACCTGGCCTGATAGGTCTTGAGCGTTTGACCTCGACTTACAACAGTGCATACTTTAGTGCCGTTACACGTCTGCAAAGTCAGCGAGTAGTCATCGAAGTTTGAGCTGTCCTCGAGGAAGCTTGACACGGTGGGGTTTGAGGAGGGATCAGCCATGAAGGTGAAGACGCTGGAGCCGATATTTGCTTCAGAACAGGGCTGAGCAAAATGGCCATACATGACGGGGAACGGGCTAAGGGAGAAGTTAAGTGAACCACAGCTTCCAGCACCAGACACTTTGACAGTGGCCATCTGGGAGGTGGAGTTGAAGTGCACCTGCCCTGTGACTCCTTCCATGTTCAGAGGCGCCAGAAACTGAATACAGGAAATGGAATCTGAAAAGGACAACAAGGAGGAAGTGATGGTAGTATCAGTTTTCCTACACTTATTAATACACCCTCCTCAACAAATTAATGTTCAATCATCAAAGTTTAAATAATGGTCCGATAATATCTGTGCACTACAATACGGTAGACAACTAAAGCATTTAAGTTAAGGCAAGGGAAAGATTTAAAAGCGCCCTTCAGATGTGTGTCAAGATACAACAAGATGCTCTGCTTGAAGTAGTACTTTGAGTCTGATATGGTCAAAAATTCTTAAAATAAATTGTTATGCTTCTCTCTCGTTACCACAAATCCAGAATCTATAAATATGCAACTTCATTTCAAAAGTTGAACTGATGGAAACAAGATGTCTCATATGGCTGCATATCGGACTATGACTGGCTTCCACGCTAGTTGTGATGTCACAAAACCATGTGACCCTAACCAAACTTCCTTCAAGTCTGAAACACAAATCATTCAATGGATGTTTGAGTGTCAAATATCCAAGTGAAGTAAAAACAAGCAAATGTTTTGAAAACGCACATTCCTCAAAACAACACAGTATGCATCCATCACCACAACCTCCACGTCCTTACTTTTCGCCACACAACATAGACGCCACACTTTGTCCTGCAGAATCATCCAGTATCAAATTTTATTTCTTCTCGCACAGAAACCAACTCATACACAGTCATGTTTTTGGAGACATTACATTGACTTCAGTTCAGTTCCTGGAGACTTACCCTAACTATAACCGCTACTAGCCAAATCTTTAACCCTTACCATAATCTTAACCTGAACCTAACCGCAATGTCCCGCACGCTATAGGTTGAAGCGACAGTTTAAGTGGCGCAATGTCCCGCACGCTATAAGTGTGAACCTTTGTTTTTATTCACAAACAGAAAAATCGGAGGTCTGAAGTGAGAATCAACGTAAAAAGTGTTTACTGAAGAGCTATGAAAGATATGAAAAAGCTTAAAAAATACGATAAAGTATAAAAAGGTGGAACCCTGTTTTAAGTTGTATAAAGTCGAATGACATTTCTAAAGTATGAAGACACTTAAATTTAAAAATTAAAAAGGGTAAAAGAGTTGAAAATAGTTTTATATTCTAACTAGTAAGCGATCAAAATAGGTTGGAATTGCAATCAATTTCCTGTATGAGGAAGTTAAAGCCCTTTAGAAGGGCATCAAGATGAGGAAGCCGGATGATTATAATCATAAAGATATTTTAAAAAGTGCGCATTACTGAAGCGGGGACAATTTTTAAACAGGTTTCCACCTGTATCATAACAGTATATTGCTCGTTAACACTAGTAGTCTACCATTAGATACGTGTTCATGTAATATCATTAAATCATAGATTTTGGCACTGTGTACAAGAGGTGACACACTTTTTAGTTTCTATTCTTTAAAGGGTATTTATAGCAGCTATGAATATCATTGTGCCTGTACAGCATTTGCATTGAGAGTGGAAATGTTACTTTCACAGTGCGACTACAGACTTGCTCTGAAATCAGTCATAAGCTCTATTTCAATTATCATTTGAATTCTATTAAACTAGATTAACAAGACAATAAAACGCTTGTTTGCAGTATTTTTTAAAAGCAAATAAAATGACTTCTAACTGATGAGTGTGATCAACTTCAAAGCATTGACCTATAGTGATATGCTATGAAAGACTCCTAAAGTGGTAGTCTGGAGGTTGTATAATCACATTCTTCGAACCATTATCACCCATTATATCACAACATGGTTTCATAAATTGCCTCCGTAATACCGCCCTGTGAAAGCAAAAACAGATGCTAAGGATTGCTTGCACTATTTATTACCGGGGACTTAAAATGATCAATAGAAATGAAAATGAAAATGGTGTGGAAGGACATTGTTTTTTTGGTTTTTTTTTCCAAATTGAATTTATAGTTAGAGCAACATCACATGATTCTAATTCAAACATTAAGATTGTTTCAAGCCTTTCCACGTCGGAGTGGGATTTACAGAGAGGGCTACAACCCGCTAAATATTTCAGCAATAAAACTAAGCTGCTGGAGGGAATATTGCACAACTGGTTTCAAAACAAGTTAGACATTATAGAGAAAGTTTCATCTTTGGCCTATAAATAACAGAGTCAAAACATGCAGTGGCACATGGTTTAAAATCCTTGAGATAAACATTAGACTGCCTAGTGCGTAAATCATTCATGAGGTCCATGTGGCACTTTAAACAAAGGTTAAAGTTGACCAAATACTCACCAATTAACGAAAGCAGCAGGACAGCTGTCAGCAGACGCATGATTGCAGAAGTGGGAAAGATGCACAGCAAAGAGAAAAGCTCTATTTAGAACTGGAGGAAAATGATTGAAAAAAACTTCACTGAAGTCATGCAAATCCTCTAAAGGGTGCATGTAAGAAAAACAAAACAAAAAAAAAACCTAAATTACAATGTCAAAAGCTCAAAGACAGCAAGATGACGAGTGTGCATCTAAGTGTGCTCTCCAAGAACGTGTCAGGTGTAGCTCGTTTTCAAAAGTGTGCAGCCAGCCTTGCTGTTCCCTTTTTCAGCTGCAGTCCTCCTGTGATTGGTCAGCAGGGCGACAATGGCTTGGGTATGGTGGCAGAGGAGGGAGGGATGAATATTTGGCAGCATTGATGGGTGGAGGTGGCCCATCCCTGGAGTGGCCATGCCGAGAAAGCGCTTGCTGTATTTACTGTTCAAGATGTTTGAGGATTCTGATAAAAGTGAACTTCCTCAGTTGTTTGAGTTGAAAGTGAAGTGATGCTCTATATGTTTGTGAGTAGGCATTATGGTTTGTAAGATAAACTGACACTTTGGACTGTACGCTATGTTATAATTAAACATCAAAAGGAACATAACGATGACAATCAACAGCAGCAGTCGAAATATTAAATGAACAATAATAAATACATACAAATAGTTTTTAAGAAAAAGGAAAATTGGTGGGAATAAAGACAAATAAGGTGCCCAGAATGAACCAGTCAGCCTTACAGTTTCATGCTCTCTCAGTGGATCCATTCTTCTCTTTACCCTTTTAGCACCCTCTTCCTCTTTCTACTCACATATGCCTCAGCTGTCCTTGTGACAGGGTTAAGGGAAAAAATAAAAGAGAGGAGGGAAAATAGTAACTTGTTCTAAGAATAGCAGCCCGATGGCCCATCATCGTGGGCTATTTGGGGTAGTCCATGCAGCTATGCACACATATTGGAGGACCTGTGAAGTGGGTCAGGTCCTTGACTTCTTTGTTTAGATCACTGATTGCAGCAGGAGCTGAGATTGTGATGTGATCATGTACAAGCAGGTTTACAATTGGCAGGCACACAGACACACACACACGCAGAAAACAGGCAGAGACAGCAAAAGACTGCGGCAAATAGAAACAGAGCAGAAACCGTTTTAGTGATCGTAGAATGTTAGCATCTCAATATTTATAGAATACCAATTAGAAGTTGTATGAAGGGACTTTAAGAGTACAGAGAATCAGATTGAAGAAAATCTTCTGGTTCTCTTTTACTGAAAACCAATAATTGTCCTTGTGTACACTTTGATATAAACAGGTTCATCATAAACCGATCTGGTAAGAACACGGATATGACGTGATCGACATTCAAGTCATAGTTAGTGTTATGAGGAAAGGATTGTACTGTGAAAACATGCAGCATAGTTCTATGACTTGTTTTCATGTGGGTAGCATTTACCTGAGATTTCACAACGGCAAATGTGATGCGCTTTCTCAAGTATTCAATAGGCTGATACAAAAAAATGCACAAAACATTGACTTTTTGATGTGCCCCTTAATGAAAAGCTAAGGATACGCAAGATCAAAAGCAGATTTGTCGCATTTTGCTGGTAAGACAAGCTGGCAACGTTTTGTAAGCGCAAAGAAATGTCTTTGTTGGAGGTTGCTGAACAATCTATCATCATCTGTCAGCTGCCAACAGGGTATGATAGAAATTTAAAAAATATTTTCATCAGCTGAAGTTGCCAAAGAAAACAAAATAAATATTTTGTTAACATGGCCTACAAAAACAACACATATACACGCAGCCTTCTTCCTCAAACAAAGACTGTTCTGTTCTCCGGAACAATAAATCCAGCTAGCTAAATAAACCGATCCATCCTTGCTTTGCACAACTCAGTAGCCAAAGGTGGTTGTTTTTAATTTCGCCTCTACATGCTATTATATGGGCTGCACGGTGGCGTGGTGGCTAGCACGGTCACCTCACAGCCCTTCTGTGTGGAGTTTGCAGGTTCTCCCGCGTCAGCGTGGGTTCTCTACTCAAAATTGCCCGTAGGTGTGAAGGTGAGCGTGAGTGGTTGTCTGTCGCTACGTGTCAGCCCTGTGATAGACTGTCCAGGTTGTCCCTTGTCTTCGCCCAATGGGATCGGTTTGATAACCTCATTGAGTGTATTATAAAATCACACAAATGTAGTAAAAAAAGTGTGTATATATTTCCCTCTTAGCTCTAGTGGAGTACCAGTATAAGTTAGCATAAAACGGAAGCGCAAGTACCTCAAATGTACTTGTTTGACTGTACTTTGTCACTGTCCACCACTGGATGAGATGCGATACAAATTGTGTGCATACTGTAGATCTGCTGAGGTAGAATGAAGCACACCTGCTCCTGCACATACACACATACACACACACACACACACACACACACACACCACACACACTCACACACACACACACCCTGTGCAGATAGTTTCCATATACATCCTGCACTCGGGACCAATTTGTGCTTTTTTCAGAGTCAAGAGGATGAAGAGCAACAAACCCCTCCAATTATTTCAGGCCTTAGTGACTTCATTCAAGTCGTCTCGAGACCTGGTCAGCCATTATGAGCGTTTCTTGCAGCGAGTATCAACTCTGAGCCCCGTCACTGTGGTGAATAACTCTTGTCTGAGTAAGTCACTGAGCAGTGTCTAGTTTGTCCAGGAGTACTGGTAGGGTTGGGTCTGAACAAAAAGTCCTGGCAGCTGATTCAACAAAGCATTTCTCATTAAATTGAATAGGCCTGTCATCTTCCTTAATTAACTGGTGCTCCGAAGTTAGCAAGAATAATTCGGTTATGTTGTCACGTAGAGGAGATGCCATCTCTTCTGAAAAATAGGGGAGTGACACAGTGTTTGCATTCTTTTCTGTCATTAAAACATATTTGAAATGTTTTCAATGTGATGCTTTGATAAACTGGTTTGCAACAATGTCTTCAATAACACACCTAGTTTATTTTTAATGAAGCTTTGGTTAATTAACCAGCTATTTAAATGATGTGTGAATGGGTGATCATGTCAACTGACACGTACACTTATTGCAAATGTAAATAGAGCACATTTTGCAGTCTGATGTGATATCCACAGCAGAAATGATATTGGATTATACTGGAGGTTTTGAACTGCATTAGTCATTATGTTGATTTTCCTTGTAGGTTGCTATTAATTTGCATTCATGTAACTGCACTAAGATCAACTTGCTTGAGACAAGCGATCGATCAAAATCAACATTTGGTATATTTCATACTCCGGGGAATCTGTCTTTATGTGGTCCTTCACATCAGTTTTAGCTCACAAATGAAATAGGCTTCAATCTTGTACAGTGTGCTTTTGATATCAAAGTCTATATTGCCTTGGACCTGATTCACAGTTGCACATAAAATACAATAATGCACATTGATATGTTTCTTTAAATATGTGACGCTAGTGTCCCCATGGTACACTAAGGACACAGGCTACAAATATTACACTCCACTTAAGTGAAGCTAATGGAGCCACAGGTTGTACCAGCACCCTTAAGGCCACTAGATGGAGGCAGTTCAGCATATTTGTATGAGCCATTTTTGACTTGGATGCCAACTGTTGTCTGAGCCACAATCTTTCTGTGCACACAAAAAAAAAATCCACTTTATGTGACAATGTGAGTTAATGTTTAAGCCACACTTCACACAGAAATGAACAATACCTATAAATGAAGAGGAAATGCACCTATATGCTAAGCTACACAGTGAGAACAGGGATTCCAACAAGGTATATTTTGTGATATACTTGCATGAGGAGTGAATAATATACAGTTTATTATTATTATTATTAATTAGGCGTATACAAAGTATATTTTAGGCAATACGCTTACATTTGTTTAACGCCTGTGCTGAGAAACATGTCCCCCGCTAGGTCTGCTAGTGTCTTTCTGTCTGAACTGGGACAAACATAAATAATACACGTCAACAACAGCCCGCCTGAAATCACGTGTGCTCCGGTCTCAGAGCGAGGTATCCGCCAGTAAATGCGTCGCCCGTTTGGGTGAATGACGTTCCACTTCCTGCCATATTGTGAGCCCGCGTTTCCGCCGTAGCCGGCGTGGAGCTACACAGCATGCGTTGCTGCCCGCTGAGCCCGCAGAGAGCAGCTGTTTACACCCTCGCGGTGATTGAACGTCAGCGAAAGTGCTCGGGCACGTCGCTTGAACGCAACCACTGAGTTCAAAGCGTTGGAACAAGGTCAGAAAAAGGGCCCGGGGGGGGGGGCACTTGTGTTTCTGCTGGTCGACTGGCTGCTCCTTACCCGGGACCGCTCGGGACCCGGTGAGCGGCACGCAATGTGGATGATTTCATTCGTATGTTCGGTCATTTAGATTTCGACTAATATTCTCCGCTCATGTCTTTACGAAACAAATAGTTGTGTGCTGCTATATGAATACTCTGAATTTCTAATTTAGCACCTTTTTAATTTGTGTGCAGCATCTTCATCTGATATAGGTTTTTATCTTTTGAAAAAATAAGACAATGCTGAAGGAAATTGTTGTGTATTGTTGCTTTTATCCTATTCATTTTTCTAGTCCCATGTCTGATCTGTATGGCGGGTTGCTGTCAGTGAGAGTTTATTCTTTGTTACTAAATATTTGTTGTTGTTGTAATACTGTAAGTCACCATGAGGTGCACATTACATACAGGTTAAATTACTTTATCTTCAGTTTAATTCACTGGCTGGTGGGAATGTCTTTTTATCCTTTCTGCTGGATGACACCTGCAGATAAAAAAGACACTTCAGCTGAAAGTATAAACGCAGCTAAAAACAGCTCTAACCCCCCCCCCCCCCCCCCCCCCCCCCTCCCCCCCCCCTCTCTCCCTCTTCAAATGGCATGTTACCCGCGAGCACCTCTGGCTGCCAGACATTTCTCGACCTGTAATGACTCTCTCTGGGGATATCCGTTTCCACACCAAAGCCCGGCCGTCTGAACTTAAAAAGGACCCAGACACATATGATAATTGTCTCCAAAAGGCCTGTGCTCTGACATACTTGATTTCACTTTTGTTTTGCTCCACATAGCCCTCTACGAAGCTGTGAATGTTCACCATGTGGACCTGGAATCTTAAACGGTATTCCCCCCACTCTCTGATTTAGTCGGATAGAGGGGGCCCCAGGGCCTTTATTTTTCAAAAGCGCTATTTAACCCAGAGTCTGTGATGGAATAGATTGAAAATGCAAACATGCTCCATGTTTATTTTTTCCTCCACCTCTCTCCGCACATCCTCTTTTATGTGAACTCTATTTTCTAGCGTTCCATACGGTCCTCGTGAACAGTTGCTTGGGACTCTGGGGCGGTAAGACGGTGATGTTTCTTAGTTGAGTAAAGAAGAGGCATGGCACCTACTTCTGAAGCTTGAAATTATAACTCATTTATTTAATTGCACTCCTTTTCATCTTCTTTATAAATATCTAATTAATATTTATATCTAATTATTTTGTTCCGCAAAGCCACCATCCTCTAGCACACTTTGCTTTCTTTAAAACCAGTCGGAGACCTAAATAATTAGACGTCATACAGTTTAGTTGCGCTGCCCGTAAGGTATCCAACACCCTCAGCTACTACAAAACTGCTTTTGAGGAGGAGTCGTCGTCCCGGACTCTCCAGACAACGTTTACTAGCTCGCCGGAGAATGTATTTTTGACACTACAGTGATTAAAACATCCTGTGTTCTTTTCTGTTATTTGCTCTGTTACTTGGACATCTGTGAGTATTTAGAACAGTGACGAGTACACTAGAGCCATGCGGCTAGTCCCTAAATAATGCACCCGACAATGAGAATTTAGTATTCTCCATGTCCGTAATGCACTTGAAATTTGCCTCTAGTGTTGGCCTTGACGGTGCTTGCAGAATAACATTTAGATAGTGCTGAGTGGAAGGGAATCTTTTGTCCCGGCTGCAGCAGTCTGAGCTGCTCTCTCTTGTTTATTTTCTCTGCCCTAATAAATGGCTTAATAATGACCCGAGGCAGCTCGGCTAATCTCATGATCCGTGTTGAAACACAGGAAGTACAGTGTCCACTGTGGTATAGGGGAATGGACACACAGCCTTATACATTATCAAGTGGCAGTGAGCGGTTGAGTGGGCGCAGTGTGCAGGGACTGTTAATGAGGCGTGTCCATGGTGAGACTCGATTGCATGGGAATGTTTTGGGGAAACGAGGAGGGAGAAAACATTTGACGAATGTAGTTTTTTGTGCTCTTTGAGGGACTGCAGGTGTCTAGAAGGAGATGAGGTGTGAACACATGTTGCAGCTCCTTCAGGCATTTTCTGGTCTTGATACCTTCTGCAAACTTCCACGAAAGTCTTTTGTAAAATGTTAATGCGTAGCGCCCCACGAAAAAATAATAAAAGAAATGTGTGTGTGTTGGTGAGTCTGAAGCCATTTAAAACGCACACACCACTCAGTGAATTTGAACCTGTCCAGAGGACAGAGATGACTTCATCATTACCTCACCCTGCTCTGCTAGAAGACTTATCAGAAACATGTGGCTGCACTCTCCCTCTACACTGCAAATTGAGTGAGTCTTGGACTCCAATGTTTTTCCTTCGTTAGAGGACGTGTGTGTTTGTCTGCAAGCGGGCTCAATTTTTTTATCTTGGATTTTCTTGTCTCTCTGGGTTTTGACTTCATCTGTCAGTCATTTGGCTTGTTTCAGCGTGTAGCTCTGGGTTTGGTCAGACGGGGCTGAGGCCTGCTCAGTTAGACGGATTACACACCATGCCTGAGCATTTAAGCTTGTGTGTACGTGTCTGTTACGCCCAATGAAACCAGGCAAAAAACATGATATTATTACACAACCTTACAATAGAGTGCTATCTGCTTTCATACCAAACGTTGGACGAGAAGATTGATGCCACTCATGTGTAGAGTGTATAAACCATTTCCCAAAATGTCCAATTATTACTTTAACCAAAGGCCTCGGGCTCTGGCCTCTGCTTGAAAGTTACATGCCCAAAATGAATAGTATATCTATGCAACTTCGAGGTCGATTTGAATAATGTTGGTGTGAAATTTCAGAATGAACACAGCAGAAATGATAGATTTAATTTCCATCAAACCCAACTGTGCCCTTTTGTAGTGACTATCCCTTTGGAAAGATGCAGTTGCAGCCCGAAACCTCTGGTAAACCATATCACAACATCCGAACATAACCTGTGCACAGACTGATGCTAATAAAGAGAAGCAGGGCAAAGGTGGAGAGGTTTCAACAGAGGCATGTTGAGGTGGAATCTTCAAATTGTCCATTTGGGTACCTCATGTGCATTTCACGTTTTTTCAGGTAACTGTAAAAGTAATTTAATTTGTAGTCATTAAATGTATGAATTCCATCTAAATATGGCTGTTTTTGACTTTATTTTGAAAGATCAATAAATCAGACTCTACGTGTTCCTACTTTAAAAAAAAAAAGAAAAAAAAAGAAAGAAACGGCCATAAACCATTGGTCTATTTGACCAGCTCATGCCTGTAAAGGCCACTGCCTTTAGGATGAGTGCAGTACCACAATCCATCCACCAGATGGAGACATGTAAGGCTGAATATGCTCTTTTTAATGCTGAAAGAAAGCAGACTGTAAGTGCTCCTCTATTCCATGCAAATTAATACAGATGACTGGAAGTGACTCAGAGAGCCATTAGCAGTGTTCATATGCCCTCGTACACAGCTTTTTGTCACATAACAGCAAAGGTAAGACAATTTATGGTTATGGTTGTATAAATGGAAGTTTATTCTTTCTCTTCTTTGGCTGCTGGTTCAGTGAGTTTAGTTTGAAATACATCGGTTCCGGTAGGTGTACTGATGCTTGCACGATGTGGGTGATTTTAATAAAGTTGCGTTGAGCTTGTCTGCTGATCTGCAACTTCAATGTTTAATTTTTTTGTCCTCTGAAGGCGAAAGCTGAACAGTCTCTTGTTTCATACTATTGTGCATCCATTCACAGTCAGGATGCTGCTGCTTGATGTGATTCATGTGTGGGCTGAGTGTTTAGATACCACAGTTGTTTGGTTGCCAGAGCCAGACGTCCCAGCGGGGTGGGGTTAGAATAACGTTATTATACTCTTGAGGGTGGATGAATTACTGAAAGCATCCAGGCCTGACATGGAGTACAGCTGACTTCTGTCCAGCTCAGGGAAGTGTAAACGTCCACGTGTGCATCCATGTGTTTTAATATCCACGTGTTTGTTTTGCATTGGGTCGGTAATGTGTTTGTATTTACACAGGCCTCTCTCTGTTTCTGTGTGAGGGGGCAGTCCCTGGCAGAGCGTCGGCCCCGGTCAGCAGTGGGTCTTCCCGGCACAGCGAGGAGGCGTTTGCATAGATATTAGAGTGGGGTAACCATGGGAACGGGGTCAGCCTCCGACCATGGGAGGAGGAGAGGTGCCAAGTTTTGGGCCAAATGAGCTTTTGAGGCTTTTGATCCCCGCGGTCGCGTCTCTCCGAGGGTCAAACATTTGAGATCATGAAAGTTCCGAGCTGACATGGGAATGTGGATTTAACTGCTGGATGATTGTACTTTTAATCACCTGTAGTGTTCATGAACGATGAGACCTAATAGGTTGTATCTAATTTGATATAACACAGTCATTATCCAGTTTATGAACTTGTGCAGATATGAGCTGGAAATGTGCAATTATCAACAATCTGTGTGTTTTTAACTTCAGATGGTTCTGATTACAGTTTAATCGACCAGAACACTCGATTCATTCTGTCCTCGTGATGTTGGATCCATGAAGTCTTGAATCCTTATTCAATCTTCAATCTTAATCGTCAATCTTATAGTTGATGACCAATGTTGCGCTGCCATTGTGACCAGAGAATGGCCACTAACTTGTTTTGCCACGGCTCATGAGAGTGAGTGTGCAGCCAGCCCTTCCCCCATCACAGTGCCCCGAGGGTCTGCATTAGTATGGAGATTAGATTAGAAAACGTCCGGGTCACTTAATCCATGTAATTAACTGACTGTCATTTCTCATATTTACTGGCAAAGAAGAATGTACAGTGAAGTGCAGCCATTAGGGCTTGTAAAGCGAGTGTCAATTCATTCCTCGTTGTGTTCATGTGAGGTACATAGCGGAGGGTGTGTGTGTGTGTGTGTGTGTGTGTGTGTGTGTGTGTGTGTGTTTTTGGCCACGTGAAAAGCTTCTGTGGATGCCCTCATTACAAGTGTTGATCCCCTCGCTGTGGGGGGATCTGGAAAGGATGCACTGTCACTATTCTGAGTGTGGTGGGAAGCTCAAATTGCATAGTGTGTGTGTGCACCTTATCTAAATCCCTGCTACTATTGGTCTTTTCTTTTCTCCATTTAGCCATGTTTCTCTGCTGCCTTGATTACTCTGCTATAAAAGTCCAACAAAGCAACATAACTCTTCTAAATGTACACACACACACACACACAAAATAAACCTCACAGTTTCAGCCCTGAATCCTGCAGTGACATTCAGCTCAGACTATCTGCTTTGGTCCTTCATTGCATAGAAAGGTCTATCGCACACTGACCATCTGTGTAATGAATCACGCTGGTTTGGAATGTGTCTTCCACTGGATTTTGAATTCTTATAATGCACACGACACAACATGTGGATGTCGGTACTTATGAACAAAAACACATCGGACACCTAAACGCTACTTGTGCACAGACGGATGCTAATAAAGTGACTCATAGCGAAGTTGGAGAGGTTTATTTGAAGCAAGCTAAGGTGTAAATTGGCCATTTGGGTACATTTTGGCACCAACTGTGCCATTCAAAAATATTTTCAGGTAACTGTAAAGTTAATTTAATTTAATTTAATATACATGTCACTGTAGGTTTTAATCAATAACCATCAATCAATTAGACCTCCTATATATGTTCCCATTCAAACCATTATTTGACCAGCTCGTGCCTTTAGGATGCGTGCAGTACCACAGTTCATCCACCAGATCGAGACATGGAGCATGTTTTCACAGGGAAGGCTGAAGATAGGCTGGAGGAAGGCCGTTTGCAAGTGCTCCTCCATGACATGCAAACAAATTAAAAGAACGATCCAGAGACTTTTGAGTAGCCGTCAGCAGCGCGGATATACCCACCAACACAATTTTTAAATCATAAAACAGGAAAGATATAATTTCTGGTTATGGGATGTATAATGTGAATGTTTGTGCATGTGAGCAAGCCCCACTGGCGAGCTCATGGCCGCCACTCTGCATTGCTGCAGAAGCGTAGCGCAGCGCGCACCATCCAGTTCCCTCTCATCTGTTTCATTCATGTGATTATTTTCATTATTTATTTAACTGCATGTTATTTTCTTGGGTAATCGTTTGATTATAACAATAGAAAACAGTGGAAACCGCTCAGCACAAAGTTCTAGAACACAAAGTGACGGTAATGAATGTCTTGTTTTGTTCGACCAACTGTCCAAAACTCAAATATTTGATTTACTGTAATGTAAGATTTTGCTGTAAAATTACTGAAATGATTAATCAATTATCAAAATACTCATTGATTCATGTAAGTTTAGTCAAACTCAACTTTAGGAATACAGTGATCCAGTGGAAATTACAATTGTATCCAGGAAATAAAAATCTGTGTGTTTGTGAACTCTTGTTGGCCTTATTTGTCCAGGAAACATGCTTTATTACCTCTCTGACCAAACATCTATTTACCACATCATCTGCCACTCTTTTAGCAGGCACACCCATGCCTCGGTTCCTGTTTGTGGACACACACACACACACACACACACACACACATACACACCCCATGGTATTGTCACATCACACACAGTGACAAGCCACAGTTGGCAGCACTGAGTTTAGCTGGCTGCTGAATCCTGGTGCCGGGGTTTGTATGCGCTGCACTGTCCTCTGTTGTTGGTTGTAACTGGGTCAGCTTGTGTACCAAATGATGATTCTCATCCTCGCTGCCACTGAACTAAAATGCCTGGTCAGCACAGCTATGTGTTGTCCTTCGTCATGGTTTAGTTGATATAGAGTGCTCTATTTGTACGTGTGTTGTGGTAGTAGGACGTGACAAGAGTGTGGTTTTTAGCACATTGACCGAGCTGGCCATAGTGATAGATTGTATTTAAAGGCACAGTACATCACCAGTATAGGGGTGCTGGTGGTGCAGCGTGAGCTACGTGTGTGGTGACATTAGATCCGCAGGACCACCATGGTGCTAGTCCACACTTCGTTTATGTCTACTCCTGCTGGGCCACAAATAGTCGTGTGTCTCCTTGTATTGGTTTATGGAGTTGCATTGGCCTCTCATCCCTACGTGACCAAAAATACCACTCGGGACACGTCGATCCAGGTACTCCATTGGTCTTGGTTTTGAAAAAATGCATGTCACTTACAACATCTGTTGTTGATCTTCGTCCACACGGGTGTTTCAGCATTGTTTGCAAAATGATTTCTGGCCGTACTAGCGAGCCTGAAAACGAATATCACACCCCGTGTTTGCTTGTGTGCATAGTACACAAATTGACACACTTTTTTTTTAAGTGAATGTTTGTCTTCTTACAGTTGGATAATCTGTTGATTTCTTTTGTTTGTTTGTGTTGAACAAAGGTTTTTATTTCTCTAGCCATAATATACTCTTTTGACATGTTAATGACCAGACATAGCCATTGGCTGATAAGGGCATCACAAGCAGTCTGCCTTTTCCATTTTAATTTTGAGTGCCTAATAATACACTTTTAATTCAATTTTCCTTCAGAATCTATTGTGAAAAGAATGAAAGCTCCATAAATCAAACACGTTTTTGTCTATCTGTGTGTTGCTGTGCAGGTAAAGCACCACACTTCTCCATCTGTCTCTGCTCCCTCCAACTGTCACTCATCCTCTCCAGCTCAGTCTTGACATTATTTTCTCAGTGTCACAACCTGTCACACCCAGAGTTCCCCGTCTGTGACAAGTTTCAGTTACTCAAGGAGCAATGTTGCATTACATCCTGCGCATTCAGATGGCAACGCAACCCTTCCTCTAAAGGGAAAAATCCACCCAAAAACAAAGAGTTTTAGCTTTTTGAAAAATCAGCTCCAAGTGTCGGCAGGTAGACTAGTAGATATTTCTTGTACAAGACAAATATGTAATGGGTTAGAGACGAAAATAACTTTAATCTTTATTTTCAACGGAAGCCTCCATAGCAGGCTCCTGCCAGCAGCTGCTTCTACATTTCATCAAATAGAACAACTATTTTAGATCTGTTTTTCCTCTAAGCATTTGAAAACAGATTCTCATGACGAACTCACTTATCATTTCCCCCCCTGACGGATCGCTGCCCACACACACACTCACAGACTCACAGACTTTCCACGGAGGATGTATCTGGTCGGAGTCAGGGAGAGATACCCTGTCAGAGGTGCGTGGTGTCGTGTCACATGTTGTCGCAGTATGGGAAGTGTGGGAAGGCTGTATTTCCTTTACCTCAGCAGAGGAAATCACTGGATAGGACCCATCTTTTGTTCTGTCCTTCCAGGACAGTCACTGATGTGCTCGGGGTGGGAAGTCACAACATGTAGGGCAAGGCCATGTGATATCCCCACATAACATGTCTCTGTGCCATTTACGGGCCAACACGAGCTGTTGTTTATAACTTGGGCGAGTGATGTCATTCTTTTTGTGGTCAAAGGGACTGTGGTGGCGTGTCCTAAAGATGACGTCATCAGTTTGAGCTTCGTTCTGGTGTTTCATGGCTTCTGGGACATGACAATTGGGGGGAAAAGAGGACAATTAGGCTTGTGGTGCGTGTGTGTGTGTGTGTGTGTTACAGGTTTTTCGAGTCCAAAATGTTCCCAGCATGACCTGAAGAGAAGGGTCTTTCATAAGAAGTTAGGTTAGTAATGGTGTTGACCCTCAAATCTATAATTCAAACAGAATTTGGCAACATAGCTTTCTGTCATATCATGGTTAGAGCTCCTGTAACGCAAGGTCTGAGATGTATTGGTATACTTTTAATTGGCAGAGCTAGACATTTTGCTGAAGTGCAGTGTGAGCTGGTCTGGACATAGATAGATGTGCATCAGAGTGATACTGTAAGTGTAGGAATCAAAGGATTCTACAACCAGCCGCATGGAGAAATCAAAACTACATCTGAACTTCACGGACGTGTAATGTAAGTGCGTGCACAGATATGTTTGGCTGTTACAGCCACAAAGGGCGACTTGCCATAGCTTGAATTCAATCTGGTTGTCTTGTTATTTATTTTGCTTGTGGGGTGTTTCAGTAATACTTTTTACAATTTGTGATTCCTGGGACTGGCAGCAGGCTTCCTCTGAGAGGCCCCAAATGCATCTTAAACTCGCCAGTTTGTGGGTTGGAAGCCAACGGACCATGTTTCAAGAAATGTGAGACTCAAACTAACATTGCAATTATTCGGTTGCTTGGATTGTCCAAAAGACTTGCAGCCTGTTGCAGTACGACTTGACTCTCTAGAGCAGTCTCTTCAGTTATGGTAGCCGCTCAGCTAATTAGCTAACTAACATATTAGTTATGTGACTGAACGATGGGAACGAGCCCTTTTCTTTTCCCAAAAAGAACACATCACATGGTGACTTGGTAAACGTTTCCCTCACACATCTTAAATTAGTGACTTTATCCTTTAGCATCCTCCAACTACACGGCCCACGTCACATCATCAAACACTGACCCGGCTGAAGTGCTTTTGAGCAAAGCACTGATACTGTATCAGCTCCAGAGGTGCCGCTGTACGGCTGAACACGACCCCTGACCTCCCTGAGGAGGGAGTGTTTGCCTGCTTGGATTAATAGTGTATCACATTTCCAAGTTGTTCTTATTGAGCAAACAAATGAAAACAAAAGTGAGTGTTTAATGGGGCTGTTTCCAGACCGCTCTTGTCATGTACTCCGCCTGAACTCATCCTTCAGCGAGGCTCTCTTCCTGTTAGGACAGCTGTCTGGGTGATCTGTTCAGAAAGGCTTTGTAGAGCAGGGCGGGCTGCCAGCACTGAACACTGATCGAGCTGAGGGGAGATTGTGTCATCTCTCCAGAACAACAGGAAACGTATATAACATCATACACACGGCAGTTGAATGCTCGTCCCGTAGGATGACTGTGCACAGATGGGCTGGGTAATCAGTGTGCATTAATCACGGATGCTGTTGTCCATTTGTAGCCGGCGTCTCACTGGTGACCTTATGGTTAATGTGTCATCTTTCTACGTACACTTCTACACAACCTCTGTGTTTCTCTGCAGCCTGTGTGGTGTTGTTTTCCTCCAAACAAATTGTTTCTCTGGTAATTCTCCATATTGGATTATCATGTACAGGTGGTCTGGGATGTGTTTGTGACTGTGTATCCATGCACGTGTGCTTCTCTTATGCCCTTCTTCCACCAAAACTAGCACCATACTAACGCTGGAAAAGCTGTTCGATGGACTCCTTTCCTTTTGCCAATATACGAGTTTGCCTTTCTGTTTTTGTTTTTTTGTTGTATCAGTTGTGTGGAAAACAGGGTTTGTAAACGGTAGAAAGCCGCCTGGAGCCCAGTGACGATGTTACGGTGGTTACTACTTTGAACTCGGTGCCGACTAATTTAAAACGATGTTCCAGCGCCGCTTGGACGGAGACGTGCAGAACTTACCGAAGTTACCGAAAAGGGTTGAAAATCAGCGTCTTCAACTGGGTGCCATGTTTCCATCACTGCTGATTGGAGCTGAAGCCAATGTTACCTTTCCCACTGAAGACAAAAGCCAGATGTTAGTGGGTGTTAGGTTTTTTTTGTCCAGTGGGAAAGAGGCTTTAAAGACCCTGCAGTCCTAATGTTACCTGAAGTGCTTCGCTACCACCAAAAAAAAAGTACAATCTGGTTTTACCATGTGGGTTCATTTTCTAATGAATGAGTGAGCCTTTATTTAAGGTTTCTACGTTTTCCATATTTACACTTAACCTTTACTTGTATGTTAATATGGCATTTTCCACCCACAGGACAAACTCTCCAAGGCTGTGTATAAGTATGTCTAAATGTTATACAGTGGAAAGATATCTGGAGAGTTGTGTATGTTTATGGGTGGGGTTCCCCTTGTGAAATGAGGTCAGCGGTGTGAAGCAAATGTCTTGTTAGGGGTGAGAGATGAAGGGGAGCTGTTGACGAAACAGCACTGCTGTTCCCTCACAAATGACCTCGGTGTTGTGTCACAAAGATACAGATGTGTTTATTGCAGAGCTATTGTATTGTAATTATACTATTCCAGAGCTGAGCAGCTGTATTTATTTAGTATTAGTAAAGTATTATAGTGACCTGCGTGTTTTTGTACTGCTCTTTTCTCCAGTGAACTTACTGCAAGATAAGACTGTCCCGTCTGCCATCTATGCTGCCGCTGATGTGACGCTAAACAAATTCTAAAACACGCCTGCTTTTGCTTTCGCCTCAACTTAATTGTTTTGCCAGTCGGTTCCGTCTGACGCTGGCTGCCGTCACCTCATCTCACTTACTTATCCTCATTCAATTTTAAAGTCACATGTTCCATTAATCAGCTCTAATAGCAGTTGAAAAGCATCACCTGTCATCCCCCTCATACCTCTGAATTAAGTCTCCAACCAGCACGCCGTCAGAGAGTGCCGGGGCTGAACAGACTGGACGCTGCAGCTCCCACGTTCTTTCTCTATACCCGTCTGACAGAATCAGTTAAATGACATGTTGGAATCGTTGTGTAATCGTTGTGGCAAAACTAACAAGACAGAAAGCAACGTCCACACTGTCATCTCATCGCTTGACTTGTTGTCCTTTAGAGCCGAGGCTCACTTATTGAAGGCCTGCAAGTGCTTTATGTTCATCAGAAGTGACCTCGCCTCCCCTAATATGACTTGCGCAATAATTAGTTCAAAATAACATTTGCCTGGATCTTATATAATGAGGCCGAAGGGGGCCATGCTGTGTGACCGAACAGTCACATCCACCAAATCACTGTGGCCACCACAGCGGTCAGCAGAAATGCTTGTTATGTAACTGTGCTGGTTTTCCTTGTCTCTCTGCATCTCGCCTGAAGCAAAAATAATTAGTATGTCAAGTGCGGTGCCCGGCTTAGTTAATGACGTGAAGCGGAATTCACTGTGGTTGTTCAACTTGCTCTGGTAGAAGTCATACTGCTGACAGTGTGGCTTGAACCCAGATGTGAGGCTAATGTTCGGGCTACAGGCTGTGTGATCTCGACGGCTCAAAAGATTAGCGTGAAACAAACGATTTTTAGGGGCGAGAGCGGCCATGCTGCGTTAAAATGGTGGTTGACCCCAGGAGGTATATGGGTGATGGAAGACTTCAAACTGCTGACTATTAAAACGCCACATTTTCAACTTCATTCTGCATAGATTACACATAACTAGAGGTACGACAGAGTACATTTTTGTACTTTAAAGTACCCTTTAACTGATGTATTTCTTGTACAGTATGTACTTTTGCACCATAACACATAATGGGCCCTCGTGGTAGCGGGTGCTAACCTTTTTGATTCACCATAAAGGTACCAAGTTATTTCTGTTACAAATTTGTAGCAATCGCGCTGAATCCAAAGATTAAGTGACTGATTGGGCGTTCAGATGGTGTAAGGGAAAAAGCTCTGGCCCACTGCTGACGAGACCCAAAATCAATCCTTGGCCTGATCACAAATGATTGGTAGTGGTGTTGGGTGGGAAGCTGGTGAAGTTGTTGATACAAGTGACTCCTAGAGATTGGTCTGCTTATACTGCCTGTACTCTCTGAGCGTGTGCGGGAAGAAGAAGCAACACAAATTGGATGTGCAAGAAAGGACCATGAAGCAACCTTTATAGCAGGGGTCACTAATAGGCGGACCGCTGTCCGGATCCAGCGTTGTATCCGGACCTATTACGATATCGATAATCAAGAATTGTAAAATTTTGACGAAGCGCTTTTATTTGAACCGTCGCAGCTTTTTTAGCCTTTAGGGCACTCGTTCAGCGGTTCAGGAAACAAACGGACCAATTCCTTGCGTTGTAAATCATATCACGTGATGCTCAGCCAATCAAATATGTGCATTCCGATAAGCGTCGCAATGCCAGTGAGATAAACACACAGGTGAGAGACCGAAGTACGTGAGTCAAATAAGTTATTTCACATGATTTAACCTTTTTTATTTTTACAATCCCATGACCTTGTGTAAATTTAGACCAACGTCTAAAGGACTTGAATGAAAGGTATCGCTGACTTCCCCTCATTAATTGGAAACGGACCGCATTTGCCCAAAGAGCTTTAAGTTTTGTCGCACATCCACCCATTCACACGTGAGGCAAGGCACTGGCCTAAGCAACGGGATCAAACCCTCAACCCTGGGACTGTTGGTCAAGCTGTTCTTCCCCCTGAGCCACAGCCGACCCACATGTGGTCAATCGAGAGACACTGGCAGATGGATCTGAACTGTGGAAGAATGTGTACGTGCTGTCAGCGAGCTTCACGCTTCTCACACTTCTCATTGCCCGTCCACACCTGAAGGAAAATTCATTTCTCCTCCTCCACTAACATAAAAAACATCCGCACCAGATTCAGCAGGTGGTTTCAATTCCTGTTCACTCGGCCAACCTGGGCAGAAAGTGTGTTCCTTTCCACCACTGCTGGGCCGTCTGAGGCTTTTCGCATTTCGGGTGCTCTGCAACCTCTCGCACAAACTCCCAGAAGCAGCCAACACCTCCGGTTACAAAATGTTGACCGTTCTGCTAAATACAACCTGATGTCGCCGGACTATTTTCTACACATTCTTCCCTAATTCTATTTTTTTAGTTGTTATTTTGGACCAATCCCAAATTCCTATAGTAGCCAGTTATCGTTCTAATGGAATGCAGGCGCAGCAGCCTCGACAATAACACGTCTCGCATGCTATCAATAGCGCTCATGTTCTCCAACAGCGAGCCGGGCTCCCTGGTGTTGACACAGTTGGTGTTTGTGCAGATGACATAGATGACTATCAAGGGCACAGACTGAGTCCCTGAGGCCCGGCTGTGGCCACCAGTGCAGTACGCGGGCACAGCTCACTCTCCGTAGTGGAAACTACTGACCGGCTTCACCAGTACAAACACGTATACATGGGCAGTAGTTGAGCCACATCCAGAGATGGTAGAGGTTCCTTTTAGTGCAGAGAGCATTGGGAGAGCATAATGAAAATATATGCATACAGCTTCTCGGAGCACATGCTCATTCATCACACGTTCCTTCCAGTTAATGATTCATACGAGAGGAACAAAGGCTTTTATTGTTTCCTTTGTGAAGTTACAAAGTCTGCTCTATCTCAAAATAGGGCAGCTGTTTTATCATTTGGCCTGTGTGCAAAACCCGCCCCCCCTAAGGTGGGGTATTTAAACACAACATAAATCCAATATTACGGGTGTATGCTAAAATTGAATATCTACTTTTTAATTAGATCTTTTTGAGTATGTCAAATATGCAGAATTACAGCGCACACAGAGTCTGCAAGGATAATGAAAAGGCTTCAGGCTTTATTGTGGGAGCCTTCTTCCCTTTAATTTCAGGTTTTTATTTCACTCATTCCCAGTTAAGTTGTGTTTTTGTATCTCGAACTTCAAAAAGCTGAGTAAATAATGTTTAAAGCAAATGCATGCGTCTGCCTCTAGTTGTGACAGATTTCTTCACCTCAGACGCACAATATAGCTCAAAGGTTTAGCGGACAGATGTAAGAGGTGCCACAAAACTTGCAAAGTAATAATGTGTTTCTCTCTGTTTTTGCGTTAATTGAGTTCATGCGAGCAGGCCGCTGGGAGGTAAGAATTTCTGCATCAACACGCACCATTTCAGCTCCTGCTCTAGCTTCTAACACACCCGTTGATTGCATTAACAGCGCAGCACAGGATTATCCTGCACCATAACACTCAAAGTTGAGGGGAAATAAGATGGAGACGTCCAAACGCCTCCGCCCTGCTCTTTGGGTTTCCCAAGGAAACAGGAGGTAAATGGAGAATTATAGCGAGCTCTTTTTGGTCAGTGGTAAACGTACAAACTGCTTCTGGCCAGACATTTCACTGTTGGGAATTTACTGGAAAGGAAATAGTGCCAGGTCTCTCTCGCTCTCTCTCTCTATATATATATAAATGTACTTTTCCCTCGCTCCTTGCCCACTTGTGGTCAAGAAAACTAACCATGATGTTGTTTGTCGCATGGTGACTTTACCAATCGTTAATCCCTTTCATATCTTGGCTTGTTAAATAATGATGTATTGTTTCTCATTGTTCCCAACAATTTTTTTTCCTGAGATTGTCAAAACGTTCTGTCTCTCGTTCACTTTGTCAGTAGCTTGTGCAAAGAGTGAGAATAAGATTGAGAACCACTTCATTGCAGTTAAGTGCAGTGTGGATGTGTTTGTGAGTTTGACGGAACTAGCATTTTAATTAAGACATGTTGAGGGATTCAGACAGTCTGTGCGTGTTGAAGGCGAGGCATGTCAGGTGTCACTACACTGCAACACTTCCTGATGGCGGCTGTGCTATTGCAAGAAGCGCAGTGTTGCAAAGGTTGGACGGGATAAGTACACTACGCTTTTAGTCATCCATGCCATCTCTATAGCAGGACAACACCTCTTTAATTTCAACCTTTCAGGACATTAGAATTAAATAGCTTTTGACTGCGCAGGCCCATGTTAGTCTTCTTTATTCTCTCTCTGTGGTGCTGATATCTTCCCTTCTTCCCTCCCTAATACCTCTTTGTGTTTGACTTTCTCTACCTGTCTTGTCTGTCCTGTTTTTTTGTTTGTTCTCTCTTTTTGTCTTCGTTGTGTAAATATGTTCTTTTCCAGTTGTCCATGTTGAGAAGGGTTGTCTCTCCCCGTCTGTGTGTCCTTTGACCTGTCTCGCTTCCACTCAGTCTTATCTCGACTTTCTTCGTCGTATACTATAAGCGTCTCTCTCGTCCTCTTAGTCCCTGAGGGGGGGGGGGGGCAATGCAGCACTGTGTCTTCGCTGAGTACCATTGCAGACTGAGCGAGGCAATAGCTGTCCTCGTATCTTGGTACTGTATCCCTGTACGGGACCAGTTGAACTCTCACCAGGTTTAGCTGCTGAGAGCTTTAGTTGCTTTCATGACTCTATTAGTTTCTCTGATCACAGCTGCGGCTCCTGCTAGCTGATGATACCGTGATTTATATTTGCATCAGCATGTTGAACGGTATTGCACACACCGTGATTGGGAATGAGCTACTTTGCATGTCTTTCCGGTACACATGCAAGTGTACATTTATAATATAAGCTAATCAAAGGTTAAAACATCACGTTATAAGCTGCCTCTTTCTCACAGACATCAACCCCTTTTGGCAGAACAACAAGCTGTAAACACAACGTTGACATATTATCACCGTATAAAGTTAGGAAAGTGGGGAATGTCTTAGTTTGTGTCCAGTTGGCGAAAATGAGTCCAATATTCAAACTCTCTTTTAGCTCTGTTTTTGGTCTCTACCAACTCCTGGGGGCTAAAGATAAAGAGCCAAATATCTGGCTATTTATCTGCTAAATGCTCCTCTTTGTTCGCTAGTCGCTACCTTTGTGTGTCTGCTGTTGGGTATTTGGCAGGTAGACCACAGTGGCTTTATCAGAGGCCACATGCATACATGGATACAGACATGCGAAGATGCCTACCATTTTGAGTTGGATTAAAAATATTGCTTATGAGTAATTTGTCTCAAAAACATCACAAGTGCTTTGGTTCTCTCTCGCTCTCTCTCGCTCGCTCAGCATTCCTGTCAGCCAGTCTAACGCGACTAATGTCCACAATAGAGGTCGACAGCGAAAGAGCAAAACACTCTGCATCACATATAGTAGTCAAGGTGTCCATGTTACCAGGTAACAAAGACACAATAAGAGGTAGGAAAAAAGAAAGGACCGGGCATTATTGAGGCTTTGAAGGGTGTCGGCACTACGAGGAAGGCTGAAGAGACAAACTGAGGGCCAAGCAAAAAGTCCCAAGAAAGAGAATAGAGATATAAAACCGCGTGACTGCTAAACCGTTTACTGGGTCAAAAGTTTCCACTGATCCGCTTCTTTCTCCTTCTGTCTCTACTGTTGTTTTTCTGTCCTCCTCCTGTCAGTTCACGCTCCTCCTCTCTGTCTCTTCTCCGTACTTCAGTAAGACAAGCTGTCCTCTACTCAGCAGGACAGTAAAGAGACGTCAGCGTCTCCCTTCACCCTCATTTAAAGTCTCCTCATCTTCTGACTTGGATAAATGCCTCAGCCTGCAGTCTGGTCCTGGCTGCCTCGGCCTGTTGATGTCACGCACCTGCTTGTAATGTCATTAAAAGTTACGAGTTTTTACAGAAGTAAAATGACTTCAGTGGCTTGTTGGCCTGCTCTCATAGTGAATTGCCTTTTGTGAATGGCCCTAGCAGTTTTTTTGCAGCAAGAAAGTGATGGAAGCAGCTTTTCAATCCTCCAGGCTTCCATCGCCTCTCATCATTTTGTCACGTTGCAGACTTGGGCTGCGGTTGAAAAGTCCTTTTTGCTTAAGAAGGTTCCTAACTGAGTGAAATGACCTGGAAGTATCTCAGTGGCCGTCATAATAAGAGCTGTTTGAATTCTCTAAATGCTAAGGAAACGTGCTTCAATACTTCCTTTCTTAGTTCTTTTAGCAGAGGAAACACTGGACCTTCCTTACCAAAGGAAAGATGATAATACCGCCCCATAGTTCCTTGCGGCGGCAACATTTAAAGTGACGCACCCCATTCTGCCTTTTTTTTTTGCGCTTTTTGTAGTCCTCCTTCGTTGTAGTTTCGCCATGGTAGACCTACGTCATAATTACGTAGTTTAGTGAAAGTGGAGTTGAGCTCTCTAAACACCACGTTGTCTTTTCCCAACTCCTCATGACTTCTCCTTCCTTGACCTCATGGTTAGGAATAGACATTAGGAGGTCATTTTTGGAATTTTTCGAGCGCAGCCCTGGTGAAGTTAATCAGCTCTGTGACCTGAGATGCTGACTGCCTGCTGTCTCCTCTCCAGCAGTCGTCTGGATGGCCTCACATACATGCTCTTATGTCCCGGCCCGTCCAAACCTCACACGCCCGGCCGCCCACATAACTGCCCGGGTGCCCGGGTACAATCTGCATTTTTGTAAAAGTCTAACTATAAATGCAAATCAGGTGATGTTTTTCAGACATGCCTCTTGACAGTTATGCAACCTAATTAAACCTTATTTCATCATTTCTGAGTTTGGGATCTGTTTATTTTCTTATGCAGTGTAATTTGATACATGTTCAGCTTTTGTTTTTGTGTGGTTTTAAATTGTATAACTAAAAGTGCCGCTTCCTGTTGCATTTAAAGAGAGACTCATCCAGCGCTCTGCTCCTTAAAGATGAGTGCAGCTGAGGATCTGTGCACACTTACTGTACGTATACAGTCACAGTCTCATCTTCTCTCCCTCACAAATAGATCTGGAGTCACATGTCTGTGCCTCTCACTCACCTACTCCGTCAGCCTAGTCAACACACATGATGAACTGGCTGCAGTCTAGAGACTACTGGGGGGGAATTTGCAGGACAAAGGAGGTTTTGAATTGTCCTTTTTATGTTTTACTACGGAGATGGCTGTTGGTGGGTTTCCAGGCTGTGATACAGAAACATAAAAAGACTGTAGGCATCCAGCCAAAGTGACGGGCTTCATAGATGGCGGAAGCAATAAAAGGCGTGCAGTTCTTGGCCTTTCAGGGAGAGTCTGTGTGTAAATCATCAATGGCCGTGCACATCTGACATGGATAATAGCGTAGTGATGTTCAGCCCAGCCCTCCAGCATAACAGGGGTTCAGTTTATTACAAGTTAATTCTTGTTAATCCCGTAGCATTGTGGGAAATGTTTTGGGCTATTACATCAGCATTCACATTTAAATGAGCTGTGTAACCGTGCAATGCATACTTTTGTGTGTGTGTAGTTCAGTCGCTGTAAGAAAGAAGACAGCGAGGTTAGACAGAGATGAATGCGGAAGGGGTCACGTTGACCGACTCTTCTCTTGGCAGGCCTGGAGTAACACACACACACACACACACACACACACACACACACACACACACACAGAGAGAGATTTGTAGTAACCATGTGCACTGATGTTGATCTAAAGAGGTCTTTCCAAGAGCTGATACTGGTTTGTAATGACTACAGTTTTAAATTATAATCAGAACGGGTGTTTCCCTGATAAATAACAGCTGTCTCCTCTGTGACTCATCAGTCCTGACAGCAGCCAGAGGAGGAGTTTGGTTTGTGTGTTTGCATCTGTTTCTTATGTTTGGTTTGTGTTTTACAGCCATATTTGATATGGTTTGTCGGCCTCCGTTTGTAGCTGTGTCGAGATCCAAGGAAGAGTTGTGGTGTTGTTGCAGCGGCCGTATGTCTGTCTGTCTAACGGTTGGGCGGTTGAGTTTGTGTTTGACTGGTTCTGGGCCACATGACGTGTGTTTTGTAATCATTAGGGGCATCCTTGTACAATGCTGACAGGTTGTATGTGGCCACATCGTGAACACATACACAAACGCATGCACACACTTGTAAAAAAAAAAAAGACATGCACGTAGACATTCATATGCACACAGACATACATGTACATCCATTCACTTTCAGCTCTGGTGGCCTGTGGGGCTTTTGTAGTGCTGAGGGGCCACAAACGTCAGCTTTGTGTTCTGGGAGGCTGGGAAAGTTGGACCGCAACACACACACGCACACACACACAAACATGCACACACACTTTGGCAGAGTCAAAGCCTGTGCACAGTTCAGGCTCAATGGGCTGATTCATTAGAGCCTCCTCATGACACTAGAGGAGAACATGGACTTGCGGGAAAAGGGAGGACGAGGAGACGGGAGTGTTACAGCTCAGCACTCTGCGGCCGAAGGCTCACATGACCCGACAGTGTTCAGGTCAGTCTCAACAGAAAAATCCACCTAGAATACTTTGTGATGTGTGTGTTGAGCCTTGCATTCCCCAATTAATTTGGTTGTCTCTCGGTTTGTCTCTTTTTTAATCATGTTAGATGAGAAGCATGGATTATATAAGATGTTTGTGGTAAAAGAAGGATGACACATCTTGTTCCTTGTTATAATAACCAGTACAAACTATTTACTTCACTTAGAAGGTCCAGATATATTATGAAGAGATACATTACCAGAGTCATAAAAAGTACACCATTTTATTAGCTCTACATTCAAGAACCCCAAGATTTAAATGGTACCGACAGCCACCATTACACATCACTTATTCATCGATGATTCAAACATATTTACAATCTTCGGTCATTCTGTCCTAATGCACGAAAACACTCCAAAGTACAAACCCCTTTCTTTCCAATAGCTCATCCCAAAATAATTAAATTGCTCTGCAGGGGAGGTTTGTTGTTTTTTTTATCTAATATCCCGATTGCCGAATCTGGCAACGGGCAGTGGAAATGTGCCGTGGAGTCGAGTGGGTGTTGTGAGTAACGACGCTTGGCAGCGAGCTGTGTTTGTCTGGGTCTTTCCCTCACTGTCTCCACTGGAGTCAGGCAGACTTACAGCCCGGGCCTCCCGTCCATGAGGGGCTCTCACAGCCAAGACCCCCCCCTCCTCCTCCATCTTTACAGCCTGTTGTATGTGGATTACTTTTATGCTTTTGCTAAACCTGCCATCATTATTATGAGTGTTTCTTTCTTAGAAAAATACCAACAGACATTGGACTGATTTAAGGTCAGTTTTAGACTACATGCCTGCATCGCTATGAAGACGAGTTGCAAACACGCTCGAACTATCGCAAGGTGAGGTTAAAGTCCCCCGTTTGCCATAATGAGAACTTCCCTGACCTTGAGTCAGACATGGACTCGTTAGCTGAAACGCCATGTTTACCTCTGTCACATGGTGTTACAGTCAACACGGGCAATTAAAGACAACCCCCCCCCCACCCCACCTCCATTGCAAATGGGGCAAGGGTCTCCAATCACCACACTGCGATGGGAGTTCGCCTCGGGACTCGAGTCGACCGAATTCTGTGAATAAACAAGGAGAAACGCATCTAGATGATTAATAAAGACGCGTGCTCGGGGACATTTTCTCAGGTTTGGTTATTATAAAGCATGACATATATCCATGACTTCTTTATTTAATGTCTTATTTTGTCAACGCCTAGATTCATACTCCTGAAGGATAAATCATACATACATACAGTCAGATATGCACACATACATACTTTATTTACAATGCTGGTCGCTGGCCAATGGTCCACTGCAGGTGACTCGTAGCACTTCCTCTGGGTCTCTCATGGGATGCGAGCTCAACAGTTACATTGCTTTGCAATCTTCTCGTGTTTGCCGGGAGTAGAAGGGGTTTATTCACCCTGCATGCACAGAGTTAGATTCTGGGGGAAGATAAATACCTTTTTTTTTTTTTTTATGCACATTTTCTTCTCTCTAAGAAAACACTCTGCCAAATGAAAAGACAGCTATTATTGCTTTATTATTATTGTTGCTGCAGTTCTGTGGGTATGACTTTCTTTACTGCTGCTGGCTGATTAGGAAAGGCTGCACATTGGTCACGTGTAACAGTGGAAAGAACTGTAAGAACGTATGGTGGACATCCAGCAGCATGTTGTGTCGGCACTTAACAATTTTATGATTTATCGATCTTGTGCACAGATCATATGTACGCACATAGAATTACCAACCCAGCACAGATTTACAACTTTACACTGGCATTACAGCTCACCCTGCTCTACTCGAGCTGTACAATTACCGACCTATAAGTGCTTATTAACGTCCAGCGTGCATATTCCCTCTGACATTTGTTACTTCCTCTCTTTTAAGTTATTGTAGAAAGTTACAACTAGCGATTCCCGCTCATAAATAATCTAGACGTGCATCCCTGTTTGCCCCACGGAGACTGCCGTGCCTATATGCACATTTCACTCAAATATGTGCTAATGTTAGACCAGGCATCCAGCGGGAGGCCAGAGGGCGAGGTTTATTCTGGGACAGGTATGCACAGTCTGAGAGAGCCGGACGGACACCGCAAGTGTGGATGTGGTGCTGCTTGTTGTGGTTTAATATCCTGTTTAATAAATGCATGCGTGAGGTGTTTTCACATGAAGCATCTTACCATCAATATGTAAGGCTTAGAAGGTCGTAGGACAACGCAGGGCTACGCAGGTTTTAGATACAACTCTGAGGATGCCGTTTCTTCCAGTGCAGATTGAACACACCACAACTAAATAGTTTCCACTGCATCCAGCCGTGATTGATCCTCCCGTCCTGGACGCAGTTTCACAAATATAAAACCACACTCGCCGCACAGACAAGCGGAGTCGGCAGGGAATCCCTGCCACTTAGAGATTGACAGCTGGGTGTACAGTAGTTTGTGTCTCGCCCTAATCCCCCTCTCTCAGCTTAATTAATTGATTCTGAATTGATTGAGGTCTCAGCTGGCTCACTGTCGTCTTCTGCCTTATATGTATTTTTGCTTCTTATAATTATTGTCTGCCTTGTTTCTGTGCTAGTCAGCAATAACGCCGAGCTGTTACCCTCCAAATGGAAGCGTTTTTTCGAGGAAGCGGCAATTAAGAAGTTGAGATTTGTTTGTTGCCCCGGCTGACTAAAGGTTACACACACCAAGCGTTTCTTTACATAAGGGAAGTTAAATGGCCGCCGATGCTCATTTAAATTCCTCTAAATGGAGTTAAGAGAAATCTCTTGGAACATGATTTTTCCTCAATATCAATCTCCTCAAAATCAGTTTGAAAACAACTAATGAATTGATGTGTACAGAGAGGGTGAGAGCACTCCTGCTTAATGCAGAGGACTTGTTAGGGGGACACGGAGGGAAGACATGACGATGAAGACGCCTCTTCTGTT
Organism: Anarrhichthys ocellatus; assembly: GCF_004355925.1. NCBI lineage: Eukaryota > Metazoa > Chordata > Actinopteri > Perciformes > Anarhichadidae > Anarrhichthys > Anarrhichthys ocellatus. The sequence continues at coordinate 1,703,833 of NW_022280061.1, read as the reverse complement.
GAACTTTGCATGGACAGCCTAGTCAGCGTGACGTCGGTGAGACAGCCTTTCACATGCTAATTTAATGTCATTCATCTGCCCTCTTTTTTTATTATCATGTTAACAAATTGACCCGACAACACTGAAACATATTAATTATCTGTTAATCTGATCATTTCTTGTATGAAATATACTCCCAACAATGTCTAGGAACGAGCAGTATTTAATATGTTTTTGAAGTCATTTTGGTAGATATTCTTATTCAATGTCTTGCCGAGAGTGACCTTTCATGTCTTTATGATAAATGTGAAGGGACAGCCAGCAGGCGCTTAGCTTAGCTTAGCTTAAGGACTGGAAAGAGGGGGAAACAGCCAGCCATCACAAATTATGTTGTTTTTATAATTGTTTGAAGCCGAAATTGGAATTGAAATGTGATTAATTGCACAGCCCTGTTATGGAGTGTTATGTGCCTGACTACAAACTAGCTGTTTCCCTCTTTATGCTTAGCTAAGCAAACCACCTGCTGACTCTCCCTTCATAGTTAGCATATTAAAGTGCTATCAAACATTTCATCCTACTCTCTGCAAGATGGTGAATATGCATATTTTTTCAAAATGTCAAACTATTCCTTTAAAGGAGTAGTCACTGTGTTTTATACGTATTCCCCTGATTCTAAATACTAGCTCCTTCCCTCCTTTCTTGGTCAAATTCTCCTCCAAACTCTTTTGTGCGGAGGTGACATTCCTCACACGAGGAGGTTGTTAAGCTGCTATCAGGGGACGTGTTGGATGGAGGAATAATGGAAGAGGAGGGACTCTTTTAGCAGAGGGAAAGTAGGGGAAGGCTCTCCTATCAGACCTTGCTGAAAGAAACTTTGGGATTTTTTCTTTTTGTCCCACCAAGAAAAAAACCCCGCTCCGATCCCAAAAGAAAGGAGGTGGTGGATAAAAAGGTTTAGGGAAGTTAAGGTGGTTTGACCCTCCCCCTCCGTCTCCCCTCCGTCCCCCTCCTTGTCCCCTCTTCTACCCCTCCACCACCACCATCACCCACTGATTCCACAGCTCCCCCACCTCATGCATGCCAGCTAGTCATCTGCAGCTCCTGCAGCAGATAAGGGAGGTATTGTAGGAGGAGGAGCGTGAAGGAAAGAGGGCAGCCGGTGCAACAGTTTTACACTGCGTGCAGCTACAATGGGAGAGGCGTGTGTTAGAGAGAGAGAGAGAGAGGCAGAGGACTCACTGCAGTGCAGGTGGATCACAACTGAAGAGGAAGGTTCAGAGGCAGCAGTGTAAATCTAACTGGCTTTCCAGCAGGTTTGTAGTTTGCAATTCCTTTACAATGCTAGCCGATTGTTGCACGGTGTGTGTCTGTGTGTCTTCTGTGACTGATATAATGGATGCTGTGTTCACCATCAAGGGCTGCTGTCTCACTGCTGTCTACTCTTGTTGCCGCTGTGCACTTGTGCTATTTCCCAGAGCCGACACTGCTGAGGAAACAAACGGGAATCTGTGACAAACTCGTACGCGAGTTGTGTTTTTCTTGCTGTCCCCATGCATGACGAGCTCAGGCGACATGAAGAACTTCTAAGAAGGGAGTAGAAAACTTTCTGCTTTGGTTGCTTGGTGCTAAATGAAATAGCAGAGGGCCTCTTCCCTCCTTTCAGATTGCTTTCACTTTGGAGAAGAATGGAGCCGGGAGCTGTGAATGGCCCCCGAGATGGCTTTCTGTGTGCAGAAGAGAGGTGCCGCCCTCTCAAGTGTCAGCATGCTTAGTGCGTTGCTGGTGGGGGGTTAGGTTCATGTGCTTGTAGTTTATAGAGGGGGCTGGGCTTTATGCATCTGGGCCACCGATAATAAGAGATGAGCTATTGCCTCTTCGTAGACTCCTCCACTTTTCGTAACTTTTAAGAGTTGCTTATTTCTAATGTTTCGTCTTGTGACTCCTGTCCTGCTCTTTAAACCCCAGATGGAAAGGCGGAGTGATGCAGTCGAGTGCTTTGGCGGTTCTCATCTTTTCAAAGGTGTCCATTTACCATTTGCTGAACAGTGATAAAGAGCTGTGTGGAGCTGCTTGTTTCTATTTCTGACTGTTGTTTTCTGGGTGTTCCTATGAAAGGGCCCCTTTCATGGTCTGAGAACTGACTGAAAGATGGGAATGCTTGTGGCTTGGTTGCGCTTTACACATATTTTATGTGTTTACCAGCCTTGAATGTGTTGCTAACATCACTTTGTTCAGTTCCATATCGCTTGGAGCATTTCTACTTGTTTTCTTGTTCTTCTCCAAGAGGAACTAATTGCCCAAACCAGCTGATACCCAATGCATATGGGTATTTAGTGGTGGCGTTGATGGTTTCAGCTCCAGATCTTGTATTTGAATTCCACATATTGTGGTCATACATATGCATGATGTCTGCCCTCTACTGGTTGAAATGTGGCTATTGCATTAGAACTCTGCAGTTGGCTGATCTGAAGGCAGGTATATGGTGGCAGTAAAGTCGAGCCCAGCGGTTCATGCGGTGCTTTTTATGTAACTGTAGCATGAAAGCATGGTAAAATGAACACGTTAGCTAGCTAAATAGCCAACCGCTAAATGAATAAAATTAAACAAATTAATGTTAGTAAAAGCAGTAGGAGAGGACATGGCTCTCACCAGTTAATCACACATCAACACTGAGTCACCAGATTGTTTTTACGTGATTATGGCTTAATTTCAAGTCCACAGAGGAAACTATTTATTGTGCTGCTATTGCTTTTGAGGTTGCAATTTCAGCACCAAATCACCAAAAATCAAATCTACAAACGTGTGCGTGTCATGTCCATATAAAGTCAACACTCCAACATGTGTATATTTGCTCACGTCTTCTCCCCGTCATCTCACCGTTCCTCCTGACGAGCACGGCTGACATCATTTTCCAGCCGCTCGCAAATAATACTCGACTTGCTGTCAAGCTCGTCTGCTCGGCGCTGAAGTGACGAAGTGTTATGGATTCACATCAGTGAAGCAGATGCCTGCATCCATGGTGCTGCCTCCTGAAGGCAGTGACCTCTCTCTCGCTCTCGCTCTCTCTCTCTCTCACACACACACACACACACACACACACACACACACACACACACACAC
>NW_022280061.1:1699693-1700724 GCF_004355925.1 Anarrhichthys ocellatus | reverse complement strand
ACACACACACACACACACACACACACACACACACACACACACACACAATTAAGTCCTTTTATTGTTCCATGTCTGTCTTCACCATGGTGCACATTTAAAATAGAAGTTCTCTCAGAACATTATTGATTGCACAATATAACAATGGGGTAGAGGAATGCTAAAGCAAAAAATGTAAAATTAGAAGAAACATTTTTTAATTGTGTAATTTGGTTGAATGTGTGAGGATGTTGTTAAAGAAAGTTGTGACGGTTCGTTCAAGTGCAGTTCCATTCGCTGATAGTCTTGCTTCGCAGCCATTTTGCTGAAGTGTATTCTGCTTTGAGGTGCAACTCTGTCTGTAGAGGAGAGCTGTAATCTGCATACACATCCTGCTTCCATGGCACTCGCTGCCATGGGGATGGCCTCAGGCTTCTGACGAATCCTGAATCGTCAAATCAAATATTTGTCCAGAGCTGTTTTTGCAGAGAAGTAATAAAACGGGACCTTTGCATCGGGCTTTCTTTGGTCTTCATCTTTTGGCCATTCTCTGAGGTTTTCTCATTGTTTCAGAAATGACTTTGTGTGCCGGAGCCCTTGAATAATAATACTGCTGCCTCAGGCCCAATGATTTGCAGTCCTGCTGGCCTTGATTTCCTCTCCCCAGGCAAATGTGCATTCATCTGAACTCAACACCACATGCCTGCTCTCGGGTCAGGGTTTTAATGCAATATCTTTGTGTTCCATTGAGACAGATTTTCTCAGTGTTCCATGTGAGTTATTGTACTTCTACCTTGGACATGTAGTTCGAAATACATTTTAAAAAGTAGTGAAAAGAGGTCACGTTTCCCCCACGCTGAGGCCGAGGAGGTGAAGCATTGTCCCGGTGTCTCAATCAACCTCCGTGACCTGAGTGTGTTTTACATAGAGACAGGAAAGGGGGTGTCTTATCGTCCAAGAAATGGGTGTTACTCTTCTTTCTAACGTGTGTTGTAAATCACTAGTTTAGTGTGTGTGTGTTTGTTTACTTCTCTTTCTCTCTGTGTGTGTGTGTG
>NW_022280061.1:1688234-1699683 GCF_004355925.1 Anarrhichthys ocellatus | reverse complement strand
TGTGTGTGTGTGTGTGTGTGTGTGTGTGTGCGCTAAATAGCCCTGCTAGCCTGCCTGCGATTATGTCATACAGCATGGGTTCCAGCTGTCCGAGTCAGCTGCATTTGATTTCGCTTTCAAAAACGTCATCCCCAACCACAGTGTGTGCGTGTGTGTGTGTGTGTGTGAGAGAGAGAGAGAGAGAGAGAATTGGTACGTGTGTGTGTGTGTGTGTGAGAAAACTGTTTTAAATTAGTGCTTAATTGTTTGTATAAAAGTGCACACAAACTCAATAAACTCTGTGGAGCGTCACCTGTCGGCCCGCAGAGCAAAGCAGTCGTTGCCGTCAGGTTATGGCTGATGAAGACTCTTCAACGACTGTGATTTGGTTTTCATTGAACTCTGGAATCCAGCTCTAAGTTAAAGCAAATGTATTTGCGAGGGCTCGGTCACACTGAGGGGCTTTAGATGTGAGCTTTGACAAAGGACTGCATGAATCTTAAATGCAAGGTTCACACGCACGGGTCCAAACTCTCAATGTTTCTTTGCACAAAGAAAACCAGTAATGCTGAATGGACATTTACAGTCTCGGTTATTTTATTTAGTAGACACTGGGGTCTTTTGAGGTTTGATACTCCCACGGACAACTGATCCTCAATTTCCTTCAGTCTTAAAATGATATCTGGTGTTTTGTTGACATAGGCTGATTGACTTGCTGTTGTCGTCTCCCGCAGACTGTTCAGCTGTCATGTTACTTAATCAGATTCTTGGAAAACCGGCTCCAATAAAAGGAGAATTGATGCTGTGTGGTTGAGTGGTTGTTTGATTTACTGAGGATCTTGCTGCAGTTGATGTTGCTGTCTGCGAGGGCGGTGTATGATGTACTCGCTGTGTCCCTCTGGATGATAATATCAGTTAAAGGGCTACATGCCAATAGAAATGTCTGGCACGGTCTTGCCCTTCTCTTTGCCCAGCAGTTGTTGGACCCTTCTGACCCCAGTTGGACTTAAACCACACGACTTTGAGGCTTGTACATTGAAACCAAGAACATTTTTTTATAGGCTGCTCTGGTCGGGTCAGAGTTCACGGGAGAGCTTTGATCAACCTGTCTTCACCAGAGTGGCAGGCCATGTTACCCTCTGCACTCGTCACTATAATTGGATCTCACAGTTATTTCTAGAAGTCAAGTTGTCTGTAAAGGCTACTCAATATCCAGTTAGTTACTGAATGCTGCAAGATGCTATGAGTAAAGGTTTCCACCAGATTCACCAAAACCACACGATGACTCAGGCCTCGGGGACACGACGCAACAGGACATTTCTCCCCCGCAGCTATGACCAACCTTTACTTTCCATTACGCTTCAGTTCCTTTAGGGCTCATGTCATTCACGTTGATTTATTCCTATCTGCAAATACAGTCCACTCATTTGCTGTTTGAACTTTGAGCTGAGATGCCCGATGAGCAGTTTTATCTGCCGAGATCCGCATGTTGTTTGCATCCGATTACAGTTTCTGCTCAGTTTCCATCTTGTCAAGGACAGCTTCCCTCCCTGTCTTGGCACTGTTGCTGAGTCACAGGGACTATCATGTGTCTTGCACCAGATCAACTGGAGGAATTTCAGGCTTTTTATTTACATAAAACTAAAGTCAGCCTTTTATTGGCGATGATGCAAGCTATCCAAGTAAGAAACCACTCGGCATCCAACTGAAGCCCTTCCTCTTTCTTTGTTAGCTGTGGTAAGTGGAGAAAAGCTGTTTGAAATGTACTTCATGAGCTTTTTTTTTATTGTAATGTTTAATTGATTCCCACTATAATTGCTAACAAATGCAACGTAATGCGTGGTCTACATCTAGTAAAGTAGAGACTTCTGTAATTCTACATTTGGCTTTGAATAAAGAGGGGAAGCCTGGACTCTCAGCTCTCAGAGGAAAGTGAGATTCACCATCAAATGGCAAAACTTTTTGATAAATGATCTGTTTGTTCCAGATTTGCGCCTCTGTGAAATGTGACATGTGGCAGGGTAAGGACTTGTCAAAGGAAGAATGGCTCATACCCGGTGGAGGATGTTGCGTTCTTCATCCCGGCCTCGTCACTTTCTACATGACTAGGAAACATACCAACCAACCAACCAGCACGGACACATTAGACGTCCCTGATATTCACTGCAAAACAATACAGAACCTTCTAAAGTCCCAAAAAACAATGACTTCACCGTTCAGTGGGAAGCTCTTCTGTACCGGCAAATATTGACTCTGGTGGTGAGGGGGCTGAGCACACAACCTCCCAATTTCCCCTAAAATCCCTTTCTCTTCCTTTCTTTTTTTCTTACCATCATTTCTTTCCTCCATCCTTCTTAACCCGAAACCTGGAAGTCATTTACAAAGTCGGGATAGGGTTTCTCCCGTCCAGAAGTGGATATGTGAGTATAGGGCTCAGCGAGGAGGGACTGCCCACACCTCCCATCAAGGGAATTGCATCAGAGTGAGGCTGAAGATCTCAAAGCTGGAACCAGCTGTGGTTCGACGTTAAAACCAAGCCTAGTTACTAAAGCAGAGATTGTATTTTTAACACAGTCTTTTTAACGGTTAAAGTCTCCCAAGTGCTGGAATATACATCAGTTTGGTGTAGAGACTCATCATCTTGTGTAATCTTACAAAGATGGTTATTTTTACATCTAAATGTGCTCAAAAAACCTATGTAGGCATGGTATTTTCAATGGACAGCCCCCCCCCCCCAGCTTGTTTCACTTCTAACCTCTATCCTCGGTCTGTCTCTGTGAATCCCATTAATCTTGTCAGACTTCCCTTTGCTCTCGTCTCCTACGTCCGTCGCACAAACTGGATTAGAGCTAGGAGATGGCTGGTGTTCTGCTCTGATTGTGGTTTCTCTTCCTGATCTGCTTAATCAGGTTTACTGGAAAATCTGCTGATTTGATGCGTTTGAGACTCTTTGTGGTTGTCTGTACCTTTTTGTTCTTCTGTGAGAGCGTTTTAAAGTCAGCATGTACCTGTATTCATCACACTGTGACAACTACAGGAGAAAGGGGGATTATAAAAGCGCTGAAACGTTTAACTGTTCAGATACACATGCAGTGGTTTTCCCTCAGTTCTCCTGATTGAAAGCTCTAACATCACAACTTTGGGGGAGTTCTGTGGGTCCGCTCTCCGAGGCCTGCTAATCATTGTGGGCTTAAAGCTGGAGAACACAGCCCAGATTCCTCACGCATGACGGAGGACGGGGTCCAACGAGGGGGAAGGAGGGGGAGATATGAAATCTGCAAGTGAGTGAGCCTCCTGAGCTTGTGCAAGACAGAGTGACGTATCAATTTCACGGGTCAGGGGTCGCGATCGTGTAGATGAAAGGGGCTGAAATGCAGATTGAGGAGAGGACGGGGAGGTCAAACAAGCCACATGCACTGAAAAAGACGAGTTACATGGAGGAAGAAGAGAGTAGGGAGCCTGAGTAGGAGGGAGGAGGTGTTATTAATCTCTGTTGTTTTCCCTTCGTATTGTCATTTCCTCTGCAGCTGGTCCCGGGTTGAGAGGGAAAGAAAAACACAACGGAGGAGATCAGAAATCTAAACAGTGGTCCTGCCAGCGGGCTGGGTGTTCCCCACCGCTGACACATCTGTAATACAACACGTAGTCTGATTTCATAATGTGCTGCTCATGAAGGCGAAGAGGAGGCCATGCAGGTGACAAATGCACAGATTCACGGTTCAACACAAGTTCAAAACTGATATTTTGGTACAAATTCATTCGTAATCATGTGAAAGGTTGGGTCAGGAATTGGATCACCGTAGTTAACGGACTGTTTACTTCTGAGCTGCATGAACTCTTTGGTTTCTCCGTTTCTTAAATAGACCTAAATATTTGGTGTGACATAGTAATCCCACAGAGTTATTGCCCTGCCTTGGCTCTTAACAGAGATCAATCCCATGTCTGCTCTCAGGTCAGGTCAGTGGAGTCTGACCTGACAGTCTGTGGGTCACGGCCCCATTAAAACACACCCCCAACAAGGCTTTTCCCATTTGACAGAGTTTCTACTGCACCTCAAGTGCTGCACACACAAACATACGCTCTCGAACGATCATGTGTGCACATGATCTCATACACACCAGAGACTTTCCAGCGCTGGGGGAAAGTAATTTGTTTGGGATACCCGCTGCATGTCGTACTCTAAGCAACTGTTTTTGGTCTATATTAAGGTCCACGGTGTCATGGGTCACTCGTATGCAGTTGTTCCCTTCTGTGAGGCTGCATTGATCCCTGGAGAACAGGCCACTACGCGTTTAATGTGAGTTTTATTGGGTCAGCCCAATGGGGCATTCAAGGTCCATGGTTATTATTGGTGCAAATGTATTGTTTGTGTGCAATCTGCATGTTACAGTACATTTGGCATAGTGCTACCCACCGGTCAAACATTTTTGATACATATTTTCTGCTGTTCTGCTTTAATAAAATGCAGGTGAGACATTAGGATGTATGTTGTTGTTTTTTGTCTAAAGTTTTATTTTTAGCATTTTTAGCTCAGCGATTTGTCTATCTGGCTTCTGGCTTGAGAAGCTCTTTGAAGCTGCTCAGCTCTTCAAAGGATCCTACTTGGCTCAGCCTCACAGAGCTCGTCATCGGTGCCGCTAACGGCGGCTCGTCCAGAGTCCACTGTTCTTCCCGATGCTGCCTGGGGTTTGGCAGGTAAAGAAGTCAAAGTTATGGAAGTCATTAAAATTCCTCGGGAACATGTGGACGCTTGTTTATTTTTCCGCCCGGGCAGGGGAGGGTGAAGAGCTGCCGGGAAGCTGTGCTGTCCGTCTCTCAGCGAGAGGGAGAATGGACAGAGTGTGGGAGAGAAGGAGGACCTGGTGGAGGACGAAGGAGATGAAAGACAGATGAGGGGAGGACTGAGTGAAACGGAGGACAGATGGGTGGAGGGAAGAGGGAAGGGAGGAGAGTGGAAGTGGATGAAAGAGGGAAACTGAGGACGGAGGGATGAATGGCGTCAGAGGAGGGAGAGAGGCAGACACCCTCTACTGGATGCCAAACAAACGGTCGGACAAATGAACGTCGATGTTTTAGCGATCCGTACAGGAAGCAGATTCGAGACGGATGGATTGTCACAGCGGTTGGAGGCGGGAGAGAGGAGTTGAGGGAGGGAGGGAAGGACAGAAGTATAGAACTACATTTTGTCCAACTGTCAAGTGAAATTTAGACAGAAATGTCACAAAAAGTTTGCTATTCTTTTTTTTATTGGTTTGGTTAAAGCAAATGGCATGGCTTTAAAAAAGGAATTCAGCAGTAAAAGAGAGAGAAACATGAGCATCCACCTGTTAACGTTAGCTGTACAGCTGGTCACTGTGATTACGCTGAGCAGGATGATGGGAATGAATTACCATTAAGTTAGTTCCAAATGTTTTAAGGTTGTTCCTCCACGACTTATTTTGGACTTTCAGATGTGAAAAATTGCAAGCTTTATGTCTTCTTCTCACGTGCTGCACATGTGTGTGTAAATGTGAGCAGTAAAGAAAATCTATGAGATGAGACCGGTTTCAATCGGCAGCCAGTGCATCTCTAGCTGTGGGTTTGTTTCCAGCACTGTCTATCAAATCACTGACGCTTTATTACTGACGGAAGCAGCCAATCAGATCCTTTCCCCCTTGCCCACCGTCCTCTGTTAAAGCTATCCAGCATTGCCGGCTGTTAATAAGAGTCCTCGGATGGCGTCTCATTTTCTGTGATTTTCTTAGTTCCATAGTCATGCTTTACATCGCCCCTCAACGAGCCATACATCTCCCTCGCCTTCATCTCAAATGTGGAAAGAACCCTTCATGCTCGTCTTTAAACACCAGATCCAAAAAACGGCCTGCTGTGACAGTGGGCGCTTCTTCTGATCGTTTAAACAGAGGGGATGACTTGAAAGGGAAAAACCTACGGCGAGGCAAACTGCTGTGTATTTCCGTCAGCTTTTATCTAATGACAAACTTCAATGGATGAGGATATTGTAAAGGCATCACAGGGGGGAAGGAAAAAAGAGGGATGAGGATGGTGCTGTCAGCCAAGGAGCAGGAGGAGGGAGAGATAAAGACAGAAGGGAGTTGTGGAATTTCTCGGCGCATAGCTTTGGTATCGCCTTGCACAGCTCAAAAATATATCCCAGCGATCTATCTCACTGCCGGTACTCCCCTCATCGTGGTCCAGGAGACAGATATTTCAGCAACAGGCATCGGGGAGTGCACTCTCCACCTCCATCCCTCTTTTTTTTTCCTCTTTTCCTTTCTGCGTTTCCCTGTGTTTGATCATGCTAATTGGAACCGACACTGCCATGAAGGCCCCGGAGGCGATCCTCGCATTTACCTGCCTGGCCGACAAATCGGTGTCTAATCGAGGCGTAACATGAGACCTTGCGTCTCCCTCCAAAAAAAGGCTGTGGCCTTTGACATAGGTCCAACTGTGGGATCCCATGTCTGTGATGCCAACTGAAATCATTACGCGGCATGTCTGAAAGCTGACATGACATCAGTGCTGTGGGTCAGAAGCCTTCCAAAAATGTCTTTAGTTACCAAAGACGAGAAGTAGATATGACACCGGAATATGGTAAGTTAAGGTTATTACTAGAAGACAAATGCCAAGGGTTCGTTGGGGTTCTCATGGGGTTGTCATGAGCATTTTTGGAAGAAAAAACATGAACAAATTTCCACTCCAAAGTTGATGAAGTCAAAGAGGACCAGTTTGAATCCTTAAGGCCACAGCATGCTTCACCGGTAGGGTCATCTAACTTCCTGTCCAGTGTGGATGAAAGTGTGACGAAGATCCAAGTATGATCGAAACATTAATAAGTTAGTAAGTGTGCAGGCGTTACCTTTTTCCTTATTGACATTGAATTGAAGCTTGGCCTTTAAGAGAAGGTCTTATTTAGTTTCACCAAAGGACTCCTGATTCATCTCAAAGTGTTGTCAGACGAGTGAGCTGAGCCACTTGGAGTTGACGCTGATGCACAGTGACGCGCCGTACTTACTAGTAACCATTAGCCTGCATGAGTTTTTGAAGGTTGGAAAGATAATCCCTTGTGCTCAACGATCCGTCGTCGGTTGCGTAATCCTTCCTTTGCCTGCTTTGAGATATCTTTACGATGTCAATCATTAGATCCTTGGTATGTTCCTCATCAGCCTCAAGTTGACAGTGACGTGTGATGCTGCAAGTCGGCTATGGAGAAAAGATTCTCCTGTCAAGATGCCAAATAGATGAGAGAGCAAGGCAGCGTTTAAAGTTTTTGTTTATTGAACAGCTCACTCTGCAGACAAACATCTCTAAGACTGGATTTAGGTTTTTACTGTTCGTCACCATCTTGATGATTACTGAACCCAGAAAGTTGAGATCAACCAACCCTTCCCTGAAACATACACGTGTTTAATCTCTTCTAACTAAAAACTTTTTTTTTTAAATTGCCACAAGTCGTTCATTTAATCTGAGAAATGCAATTAGCTTCTTAGGTTTCCCAAATTACTTCAGTATAGTCAGAATATTCAGAGGCAGCATTTAGCAGCTCTCAGGGAAAACTTACTTTAGCAGCCAGCTGTGGGGATTGTCAACTGCGTCAAAGTTTTCCTTCCTGATTGCATCACTAGGTCTCCGTGGCGGCTTTAATATAACACACTGGTAGTCGGGAACAATAAATTGCCAGAATGATAACGCTGCTTAAAGCAGCTCTTCCTGACTGGGAAGTGTGTGTGTGTGTGTGTGTGTGTGTGTGTCGCGTGTGCGCACTGGTGTGTAAGTGGGAATGTGAAGGGTGTGTGAGGAAACAGCTGGACCTACTTGTACAAACATACACAAGAACACTCATCCACATCCATAGCAGTTGGTAATGAGGTCATTTATACATTTGTGCAGAAATGTGTGTGGTACCTTTAAATAGCACCATGGTGCAGCATGGTACCTCAGACAAACTTACTCCATTTATGCATCCACAATTTTTTTTAAATGCTCCTTGTTGTAAAAATGCTACTTATTGATTGAGGCCATTTGTCTTTCTGCCACTTTTGTAGTTTTTCTGAAGGCATAAAAGTACATTAATGCAACTGAAAAGATCATATAAATCTGTGTGAGATATCATATGATGATTGGAATGATCGAAATTATCCTGGTTATAAGAAAATTGTAATTTCATAGTATTTATGACAAAGTTTCCTTAAGTTTCTGATGTGTCCTGATGTAAATAGTTCTCTACTATTCCCTCCTTCCATAGCACTCTCTTTAGCATGCACGTCTTGCTCAATAAAACTCCATTCTTGCTCAGAGCATTAGCAACTGTGCACCATTTTTGCACTTCTTGTGCAGAACCGAATTATTTCTATGCATTTCACCTGCTAGAAAGACGGAGAGAACATGAACTATGGTGAGAGGAAGCGAGAATGCAGATGGAGAAGGCAAAGGAGATCAATGGCGAGAGTAGAAAGGGTAGAGAGGCCGGAGGAGGGATCTCTGAGGCCCAGCCTCTGGAGTATTTTCTCTCCTCCTCGGTTGTCTAATTATCTACAGTCACTATGATCGTGGCGCAGGAGGGACGTTGATAATTTGCCTCATCCGGGTTCATCTGGAGCTCTGCTGTATAAGAGTTCATGCCTGACATCTCTGCTACAGCATGAGCCCCACATGTTGGAGAGGAATTTCCTACAGTCAATGAAATGAAGTATACTTGCTCAGCGGTCCGAGCAATCAGGACACGGACAACTGCATGTGACATACACACACACACACTCACTCTGATACACGTGGTTTCAGCAGAAAGTTGTGACTTCTGGCTAAGTGCCACTGTCCCCCTGCTGGACCCCACATCCTGACAGGAAGCTTGTTCTTCTTTCTCACGCACGCACACACACACACACACACACACGCACACGCACTGTCCCAGAGGGAGAGAGGCACTGCAACACTGCAGGCTCCACTTTTGGACAACCACAAAATGAGAGTGATAAGGAGACAGACCACAAATGGAGGGAAATAGATCCTAAATTACTCCGGGACCCCTTAATAGAGAGCACGGATCCCAAAAGCATGTCTGCTATAATAAGTTTTGTTATCCATTGGCTTTAAGCAGAACTAAGATGCTAAGTGTTCCAGGATGACTTTGGGGAGCAGATTTACAAAGAAGCTGGAAACCATTTTAATCATATTTACATGCACTTTATTTCGGCATTTGTTGGCCTGCATTGGTTTTGCTACTGTGATGTAGAGGTGAACTCGGGGTGTGGTCAGTACTCCCTGACATCATCACTGTTGGGTGTGGTTACAGGTTCAATAGAGCAGACTTGAAACTGACACTCGGCAGGAGACAGTGAAACAATGCTCTTCATCTCGGGGTCGAGGAACTTGAAGTGATGTAATTCTTCTGTTTTAAGGTTGCAAACTGACAATTTATCTTTTGCATGAATTGTTTAGTACACAATGACAGAAAACAGTTGAATAATAAAAGAAATATTGGATACTCGATGACAACATGCCATGTTGCGTCATTCATCTCAACGACACAGTCGTACTTTTGACAGCTCGCACCAGCTAAATGGACATCTTTCCCCCTCAAAGCGGAAACTCTTCTATCTTCTGCCGTGTTTGCTGGACTCTCCGTGACAGTGAAGCTCAGTGAATGGATTGTTGACGAGGCGAGGAAGGACCCGGGGGGGGGGGGCAGCAAGATGCCTGAACTCCTGCATGTCATCAGCATCAGATGGCCACTTTCCCATGATGGATGCTTTGTATGGATTTGTGTCGCAACCCCCGAGGCTCGAGCCTGACAGGCCCGGAAACATGCTCATAAACACACACACACACACACACACACACTTGTTGGAGGCTGTTTTCCACCCCGTTCTGACAGCGTGTCATTGAGCGGTCAGACGTGATAGAAAGGGTCAAAGCGCAGCACAGTGACAGTGAGTCACTGGGGAGAACTCTGCTTGTTTCCATTTACTGTTGTGGGAGAGACATGCTGAGATTTCCTTTCAAATAAAACAAGAACTCATCAAAGCCCCACCCCCCCGGCCGATTTCCAGTCCGTGGAGACCACCCATTTCATAGTTCACATGGGTCCAGAAAGTCTTGCCCAGAGAGCAGGAGCTTTTGGGATTGCTCGCTGCTGTCAGTATTTATTTATTTATTGTTTCATAATGTGTGTTTGTCACCCTAAGCTTCTTGGCGTGCCCCACCTTTGTCGGTTAATCAGCTAAATGTCCGTTATGATCCCGGTGGACTGCTACTTTGATTGGTTAATGATCTTTTTTATGAGTAACAAGCTATTGCACTGTTAGCGGTTACTGGCATTACAGCTACATTTCATCGCTCACCCTGTTAGAACGGACAGCAGCGTGACATTTATACCTAGTGTATCATTGGTAGTTTGACACTTTATATCTTCTTTATGCATGCAACCATAAAGCAGTGAAACGCATCTACGTTCATGTGCTGCTTTAGTGGAATCTATCCCACAACCTTTCAGCAGCAGCAGCAGCAGAGTCCCAGCTTTCATCTTGGCAGGATGAAGTCAAAAAAAAAAAACACAAAAGGAAAAATGCCAAAAGTCCAAACGCAGAGGTTTGTTCTAAATGCCCGTGTCTTTTTAATGTGCGGATGTGGGCGTTGTGCAACCGTGACTGACCTTGGAGGCTGCGAAGCCTCAATAGCCGGACTTCACTTTGACACAAAGCTGCATGTCTGCTGTTGGTGTGTTCTCCTTGCTGTTTCTGGAGCTCCAAGTTGAATGAGTAGGCCTTTTTGGAAAGGGGGGGAGGCGGGGGTTGCCTTTGTGGTCACTGTGTCCTCCGGTTGCGACCTTTGCGTTGGAATAATTTAAAAGGCCGCTGAGAGTCTGATGGGATGAGATTATTCCACAATTCCTCTGTTTTCCTGTGAAATTAAATATATCCTGGTGCACTAAACAAGAGACTTTGGTTTTAGGAAGTGAACTTACCAAAGTTGAAGATGGGTTTAGGAATACAAATGCAAGTTTAGGCTAAAGGTTCAAAACAGTTCAGGACCTTCATGGGCAGTGGGTGATCTTCTCTGCTGTGAATGAGACACAGAGCGAGCATAAAGTGAAGCAGATGGAGCTGCAGTGTGATGTCCCTCGCTGCCGCATTCATCTCCGCTCTCGCTTCCTGTCTTACTGTTAAGTCTGTTTTTTGCCTCGTTGTCTCCGTTTCTCCCTCTTTTCTGCAAGGGCGGGGTCGCCACATGCACGGACTGTTTGTTTGGAGTTGCTATAGTAACTCATGAGAGTGTGTGACTGTTTGTGTGCCCATCTGTGTGTGTGTGTGTGTGTGCGCGGGTGTGATGGGGCTGCAGTTCTGCTTCATGCGTAATGACCTCATCCAGACACAGACCCCGAAATTTCGAATCCGGCTGCTTCCTGGGATTGTGTAATGGATAGTCCACACACACACACACACACACACACACACACACACACACACACACACAC
>NW_022280061.1:1681870-1686870 GCF_004355925.1 Anarrhichthys ocellatus | reverse complement strand
CACGGCGGCGCTCGGTGCCGGGGATGAAAGCGGGCGACCCCCTTCCTTTCACGGCTTTGATTCAGAGGAATTGGCCGGTGGGATGGATGTGAAGCTACAAAGCACCTTTTTGTCTCCTGAAAGTTAGTGTGACTCGCACTGCTTTGGCTTTCATGTCACGGTTTCATTGAAGACTCATGCGACTGACCGCCAAGTGTGGACTTTTTTTCCAAGCTTTCCCAAACTCATTTCCAGTTTTAGTTCAAAGTTGATCCAGCCACTTTGGACTTAATGTGACGTTTTGACATGTTGTTCTGTTCAAATCGTTCCCTCTGGCTCCTTTAAAATGTAACTACTGCAGGACGACAGAAAATGATGTTTTGACTACTCATTTTACATTTGACATAGTAAAACACGTGTATTTATGTATGTTGGAGTGTCGACATGAAAACTTACTGAACATAAATATGAAAAGCTGAATTTACAACCAGAGGACGTGATGTTTTGTTCTCCTTTTCTGTTGACTCAAGGTGTGTATTCTCTTGCCAACAGGGAGAGGAAAAGGTGTGTGTGTGTGTGTGTGTGTGTGTGTGAGAGAGAGAGAGAGAGAGGTTATCTGATGTGCTGTGATTGCTCTGGGAGTGACGACAGTCCACATGTTTTGTAGCCTGTGTTGAGAAAGGTTCTCGGGCCTCCACATGGCACATGAAGCACAGATAAAGATGTTACAGGAACACTCGTGCCGGGCGATCGTTTCTATTTTCATGTCATCCAATTGGTGTCAGGCTTCAAAATACAATCGCATCAGACGAAAATGGATTCAGTGCTAATCATCCTATCCCCATGCTGCGACACCAGGGCAAGAGAGAGTGAATAGAAATCAATGGGTCTTTATTTTTAGCTGTTTCCATCTTCATCCTGGTTTTAGTTACAAGCATCGTCGGGTGAATCATGGTTTCTTTTGTTTCCTTAACGAGCATACGTGCTCTAAATGTCCAACAGACAAACACTGTATTTCCTCAGCCATCTGTCTGAGGTGCTTTTCGTTCAACTTGACCTGGAATTGCACATTTGACCGAGGTGACGACTGGGCGGAGACTTCCCATTGTCACTTCCAGGCCTCATTTTACCTCCGTCAATAGAGGAAATAAAACAGTAACAACGACTTCTTGCTCTCTCTCTCTCTCTGCTGTCTCTAAAGAAGCTTGTTGTCTCTCTACCTGAAGCTTGAGGCAGAGGCAGACTTCCCTTGTCATGCTTTAGTACATCCGCGTAATGGTGTGTGTATGTGTGTGTGCGTGCTTCTTCTCCATGCTAAGTAACACAGCTGCTCAGACAGGGACAGCATTGTTCCCAGTGAACGCTCCAGGAAGTGAATTTGAGCACGTCTCAGTGCGTTAAACATTAGCTGCTCTCTAAATGCCTCTTTACCCCTCGAACATGGATTAGAGGCTATTTAGGATCACTCCCATACAAGTGTAAAACTAGACAGGCTGTTAAGGGCCGGATAAACAGAGGAATGACAGTTTTATAGGTTTTCCTCTCCGTGTGTGTGTGTGTGTGTGTGTGTGTGTGTGTGTGTGTAGGTGTGTGTGTATATTCAGCAGGTGATGCAATACCGGCCGTTTTTTCAGCCCTGCAGGGTTAAAAAAAATGACCAAAAAAAAAACTTGCTTCAGTGCAGCAACCTTTACGAACATAGCTGATATATAAACTAAGGCCATGTTCACAACAGCATTGGCCCAGCATGAAAAAAATGCAATGTTGTTTCCTAGAAATGGAAAAAAATAAAAGTTGCGAAAAAGCCGCAATATTGAAAAGGTTCACCGGCTATATGTTCCGTGTGATTGTGTAGCTTTTTCATGGTTATAATGGCTGCAAACGTGACACCTTTCAACAGTTTTGAGTGAATGTTTTACGACTTGCAGACATTACATAAATCACAGTAGAAAAAAGTTAATCCAGGAAACTAGCCCTTTGTAGTTTACATCAACACATAACTGCAATATATAAAGGTATGAGACGCGGCTGGTCGTTCATTTCCCTGAGACCACTGTGTCGACACATCTGGCAACCATTGTTTAGGCCTGTCCGATGTGTGTAAGTGCACTCTCAGATTATTTTGTAACGTGAACATCGTAATTGTAACTTAACCTTGCGATCATCGAGACACAGGATACATGAATGTCCTAACTCTGCAGAGTTGCTAAATTGTTTCTTGCAGTATTATAAATGGCTGCAGTGTTTTGACATCTGGTAAGCCTTCAAATGAATGGATTTACACTACAGTACAACTCAAACTGGACTCCCTGAATCCTTCTTTATTGCCTCACCGGTAGCCGAAGCAGCCCAGAGAAAGTATTTTTCAGTGCTGTCTTTGGTCTAATTGTCCGTAAAATGGGTGAAGTTGAAATCCTCCTTGGCAGATGTAAAGGTCTCAATCTGCTCTGTAGACTTGCTTCTCCTGCATCGTTCCTGCAGGTCGAGTTTCCTGTCATGAACGGACAAGAGCTGTTACCAAAAGCTGTTATTTTGGAGGCCGTCATGTGGCTTTGTCTACTGTCCTCTGGGAATCAACTTGACCTCCCTGTCATGCCGGTGAAAGGCGTTTTGAAGTAAAAGCAGTCAAAACGAGCTTACTCCTGATGTCACTGGGGGTTGCTTCACAGCCATTAACTGAATGAGTTTTACTTTCTTAAGCATAGCCACATCTGTCAATTTCCCACCGAGGGGTCTCACCACCATGTTGTTTCTGTTCTTGTGAAAAGGCTCCGAGAGCCCAATAATGAGCTCAAGTGTTTGCGCATTCCTGAACGGTTAGCGTCGGTGAACGTGCCCCTGCGCTCCTCTCCTGTTACCGCTCGGCGTTCGGTGGGAAACGCTGATAAGCAGGGCTTCTGGCGGTAAATGGACACCTGCATGCATTTAGACCAGGAGACGCTCAAGTCTTCCTCTCTCTTCTGTGTTTTGTTTTTGCTTATCGCGGAGGTCAAGGAGGGGGGGGCGACTTCCACAGAAATACGGGATTACTCAAGAGCACCGTGGTGTGCAGCGGACTGGTTAATCATCAGACTTGATAACAGTTGCGTAGAGTGTGAAACCTCTTTGTTTTGACCGCCTGGGTTTAGTCTAACTTTGTCTCTAATGTGTCACATGAGTCAACCTAAAGCAATAACAGTAATTTGGGTTTGGTGATTATCTACCGTTAAGCAGTGAGACACAGCTGCTTGGACGCTGTCCTGGGACTGTCCCGGCTTGATTTAGCACTTTCGTACTCGAGGTTTAGGTAAAACAAAGGTGCAGTTAAGTTTGTCGAGCAGTTTAGTTTTCACCTCTGACAGTTGTGTATATTTGTAGGTTGGGATGTGTGTTACACAATCAATTGTACAGTGTAATGTCTCCATACAACAATCTCCGCTAGAATCTGTTTAGAAGTATCATTCAGTATAGTGTGTGTATGTGTGTGTGTGTGTGTGTGTGTGTGTGTGTGTGTAGCTCTGTTTCCCTGAGTCAGGCCTGGCAGTCATAACTCAGGACTGTGTGTGTGTGTGTGTGTGTGGGGGGTGGAGTTGGGCATAAAGTGCTGACATCCAGGAGAGAGGGGGTGGTGGTGGCGGATCAGTCTCCTTTCTATGCCAGTCTGTACTTGGCGTATACACTCACTGCACTGCAGATGAGAACACTGTGTGCAGACGCAGAGCAGGGCCATACAGAAACAACCTAAGATTGTTCCGTATCTCTATTTAACAGAGCTTGCCAACACATTTGAATACCATTAAAGTTGATTTTTATTTATTTGTTTACCGTAGTGATGCACCAGCACACAACTCTCTCCACCTTGTTTGACAGCATGGACGACATCATACTTACACAGCTGTGGACGCTGGTTTGAACTGATATCAGAGGGAAATACAGAGTCAGATTTCACAATGCAGGATTTCGTGCCGAGTTTCATTTTGGCGGGACTTCAACTTGAGTGCACGTCGTCAGAGGCTCGGTCGGCTCGGTGTCTGTCCAAATCTGTGCATGAGACGGTGGTGGAGGAAGTGTGTGAGATGCACGTGTTTGGAAAGTTCTGAGCATACAACTGGTTTTTAAAGCATCATTTAGGAATGTACTGTAGAAAAGCAACATGTAAGTGGGTCAGTATAGTCGCAGCTTTGGTGAGAATCAATCGGCAGTAAAAAATAAAAATCAACCGCACAATGGAAGCCAGGATTATAATGGAGTTTTGCTTTAGGCAAGACACTGAATCACAGCTCTGACCTAGGATCAGTTAACTGTGACATTGTTGAACAGTGTAGTTATGACTGTTTGAGTCCACCACAGACCCAGGTACCGCTGATTCTGAGGAGGAGCGGCTATAAAGGCAGTGCAGCCGGACTCATAAACACTGACCTTTAGTACGGTCGCCTGAGGGGTGACGAGGTAGCAGCGAGTGTGAATGAAGGATGTGAAGAGAGAGGAAGAGTCGGAGAGCGAAGATTGTGGAATGTGGGCAGGGAGACCAGAAAGTGAATGGATCAAAGAAAAAAAGATGACTAGACAGATGGAGGGAGAGAGGGAGAGGGGGCGAGGGAGGAGGTGGTGGTGTGATTAGTGTGTGTGAGCCTGAGCTCTGATTGGTCGAGCAGTGTGTGTGTGTGTGTGTGTGTTTCTAGCCAGTGGGCGGGGGATTAAGCCTGCGTCACGTGGTCCCTTCAGCTTCTTTTCCTCACAAACACACCCTCATTTGCAGAGGGCACACAGACACACACACACACACACACACATATCTTCTCACGTACACACTCACAGCTGTTGAGGCGTCTCTCTGTGATAAACGCCGGGGCAGCCGAGGAGCAGAGCCCGCAGGAATCTAGGAGAATCTGCTGGCAGCTCAGACCAAAGAGCATCTATATGGACGATCTGGTCGGATAAGTGGACCGACTGGTTTTCTAAACGCAGCCTGGCTCTCACTTTCTGTCGTTCACATCTCTCTCTCTCTCTCTCTCTCTCTCTCTCTCTCTCTCTCTCTCTCT
>NW_022280061.1:1680696-1681860 GCF_004355925.1 Anarrhichthys ocellatus | reverse complement strand
CTCTCTCTCTCTCTCTCTCTCTCTCTCTCTCTCTCTCTCTCTCTCTCGTCTTTCCCCGGCTTCTCTCTGGGACTCAGTGTTGGAATTTGTGCGCAGACTGCAAGCAGCAGAGAAAAATAGAGACATGTGTTTTGCCCCAGCTGCTTACTACTGCTGCCTGATCTCTCCCATTCACTGATCGAGAAGGAAACACAAGGTTGGTTGGGCTCATTTGTTTATGGACTGGTTTATTGTGTCATTACGCCTAGATTGTGGTTTGGATATTCACATTTCTGTTAAAGACCCAGAATCCCTCTTCTGTTTTTTTGTGTTCCCACAAGCTGCCAAAGCATGAATCCAAATCTCATCCCTCAAACTGATTTGTAGTTTTAGGGGAATTCCATGTTAGTATGGCTTCTGGGCACACACACACACATACATACACACATGCACGCAGGCACACACTCCTGCCCTATAAACAGTAACAGTGCAGTGAGTGTGAGCTCCAGAGAAGATTAGCTGTGGCTGTTATCTCTAATGTGTAGACTAGCAGAGGCTGCATGTGAAGGAAGACACACTTTTTAACAAGAATCAGCCTTCAGCAGGTACTTGTCTTAATAGTTTGAGGGAATGCGCGTAAAACAAACCCAAAATGAGTTTGTTTTTGTGTGTGTTTGTGTTGCAATCTGCACAATAAGGTTGCACAAGAAACCAACAGCCCAAACTACCACCAGCCGCTGCCGTGGGTTGCAGTGGCTGACGAAAGCAGTGACGGCTGGCTCAGAAGAAGAGTTTTCTCTTCCTCATAAAGCGTCTAGGAGAAACACACACACACACACCGTTCTCCAGTTTCACTGCTGGATCTGTCATGCAGGCGTGTTTAAACACACTCTGAGTTTGTTTGTGTGTGTGCCTCTACAGGTTTTACACTGCAGGTGACTTGTGTGCAGATTTGTTCATGCCTGCGTGTGCTTATTTACAGTGTGTGTGGATATAATTAGCCAACGTACAGATTCTTTCCTGGTATTGTTGCCGTCGGGGATCGTAACACAACCCAAAGGGCTGTTTGTCTATTTTTAGTGGTGGAGACTCAAGCAGCCAGGCTATGAAGCTTCCCCCCGGGCAAGATAAAGATAAGGTGTGTGTGTGTGTGTGTGTGTGTGTGTGTGTGTGTGTGTGTGTGTG
>NW_022280061.1:1603971-1680686 GCF_004355925.1 Anarrhichthys ocellatus | reverse complement strand
GTGTGTGTGTGTGTGTGTGTGTGTGTGTGTGTGTGTGTGTGTGTGTGAGTGAGTGTGAGAGAGAGCTGGTTGGTGTTGTGTCGACTGCCTGTATTGTTGTGACTTTGTTTTCAGTATCTTTTCTACTAATTTTGCATGCTCCAGGTGGGTTGTTCACAGTCTTTAAGGACAGAAAATAAATGTTGAAGGAAACCAGAGAGACGGAACCAGACGGAGAGATGCAGCAGCAGATACGCGGGTCGGACGCAGGTTTCCAGATTAGCTGGCTGTCATCAGATGAAGATGGAGAGTTGTGTGTTGTCTGAGCCTGCTGGCTCTGCTGCAGCTTCAAATGTCAGAGGACTACTGAGGCATTATGGGTGAGCACTGTCATAGAGGTATACAGTTAGCTCCCGTAATAGAGATTAAGAAAGGAACTAATTTTATCAAATAAAAAACATGTTGAAAAGTTAATTGTCAACTGTTTTGATAATTAAATAGTTTTAAAGCGAAGGTTTGCTGCTTTCAGCCTCTCAAATGTGAGGAATTGGGTTTTCTTTGTCACACCTGGTAGTAAACTGAATGTATTTGGGTTTTGGACTGTTGCTGAGACATAACAAGACATTTAAATCTGTCACCTTACTTAGTTATTGCTTCTTAATTGAAGGGATTTGCTGTTTTTCTTTGTGTTTTGTGAAGGTAAATTGAATATCTTCAACTTTTCGACAGTAAATCGGACAAAACAAGTAATCTCAAGATATCAGCTTGGGCTTTACAAATTGCGATCTGCCTTTTTGGCTTTTTTTTTTCTGTCCCAAATAATCAATCAATTAATCAAGGAAATGATTGCCAGAAAAATGGATAATGAAAATAACCATAAGCCCTAGTAGAATATAGTTTAGTCTACACAGTCCAGTTATGTTTAAAACCTAGAGGAGTGCTTCTCTCATGACCAGAGCTCCCAGAAGAAGAGATCTTGATTCTCAACGGGACATTCCTGTTTAAATGGAAGTAAAGTGACGTATTGTGAGGGTTGAGGCTGGACATCATGTAGCTCCTTCTAACCAAAGACGTGTTGAGCATGGTTAGGTTTATTGCCGTTATTGGTTTTGTAGCACTCTTAAAGTAATTGTTTATAGATGAGAAAGTTTTCATGGACAACTCGCCCACTGTTGGAGACGGGTTATGTCTGCAGAGGGGAGGGGAGGGGGGGGCACTAAAGGTCACAGGGTGAGAGGTTGCGGTCTCCTTGCCTCGGGCAGCGGTCGCAGTCTAGCGCCCCCAGTAGACTCAGCCGGCCTCGTCTATATCTGCCACATATTAATGGAGCGTAAATCAACACAGCGCTGTCCTTTTTGAAGTCGTATCTTTAAAGGGCAATTGTGTCTCGAATTTCCAGTCGGTCACTGAACTCGATCTAAACTTCTGGCGTTGTTGTGAACGCTTCAATGTGTCTCATCGGATAAGTGTTCGGAGGACGAATCGCAAGAGAACATCTGCCGTGAAGCATGACATTTCAAGTGTAAACATTGGTGCTGTAATGCGGTGGATCAGATTTCATTCTTACTCAGATTAATTGTACACACTCACACAACCACCACTCTCTTCCCCCCCTCACCCTCCCAACCATCGATCTCTCTGGATGTGACCAGACCGAGAGGATTGGGGATGGGGACAATGATCTATTGAGAGAGGCGTAGGGAGGGAGGGAGGAAGCTCATGCTGAGAACTGCTGTAGTGCGTCTTGTGACAGAGTGGTGTTTGTGTAAAAGGAGGGGGAGGCAGGGTTTGGAGCTCGGAGGGGGGGGGTGTAGCTTTATTTTGGTGAGGCTACAGCTGTTGCATTCGGCAGTGACAGAATTCCACTCACTCAGCATATTTCAGGCGTGAGCGTCTCCTGTCAATCACTACTTCTCAGATGTGTTTCTGAGCATTTCGGCTCATCACATTTCATTTAATTTCGGAGCAATTGGACACTTTGAAAGAGTGCAAAAGAAAAATAAATGTAGAGGTAAAGGAATTCAAAGCTGAGACAGAGAATGTAAAAACGGCAGAGGGGACGTGTTGATGACGGAGTGCAAACATGGCACAACGGCAAATAATTCCTCAGGTCTTTCTTCTTCTACTCCCATCACCAACCCATCGCTTTGCGGTTTCATCCTAAGCCTGTCTTGTGCGCTCAGGAAGCAGAACAATGCAGGCCAGCAAGCGGGAGGATGAATTCAATATCGGGTTACATAACTCTTCCCCGCATAGCTGCCTTCAATTAAAGAGGATTTTTGGGGGCGGCTTTTATTCGCTTCCATAGTATAAATCGGAGCTTTCGTTGTGGGATCAGGTAGTGAGCGAGAGGCTTCCTGTGCTCTTAGGGATTCTCTGTGTTGCAGATAACATAGATGTATCCGCACATTATTGTCGTATTTGAGGTGTAAGCTTCTTTCTTTATCCAACGATTTACTGGAACTCGTAACTGTATGTCATCTCCGAAACACGGAGATCATCTGCATAGAGGCGATGTGGCAGGGCAACTATAGTTCCAATGGGGAAAGCATTGAGGTGGGAAAACCAATTGACAAACCCATTGAGCTACCACTGAAGTGTCCTTGAGCAAAGCACTGAACACTTGGCAGCTCAGTGTCCAATAGTAGAGGAAGTAGCGCTAGTTGTATCAGGGTGAGAATAATGGGCACTTTAGCCCATTGGCAATCCTTTGGAAAGGATATGCTGAATGTTGTTGCTAGCTTTCTTGCATATTTGAATTGGTACAGTGGTAATACTGTAAATGTTAAGGCAACACGGTGGGTTTCATCCAACAAGTGAAGGCAAGAGGTCATGATGGTATGACTCCTCTATACACCGAGCAGTGTGTCGCTGCACTAATCTCAACCATCTTTTTAAGTGCATTTGACCTGAGCGAGTAGCTTAGCGCCATGTGCAGACCAAATCACCTCAACAACCCCCCTGTTTCCCATCAGACGGGAGTTCAGAGAAAAGGTTAAAGAGGGAGAAAGAGCCACTTCTGGTGGAGTAACCATGACATTTCTATCCTGCTGCTGTCAAATGACCACTGGGCTTTTGAAAGCCGGAAGCAGCGTGATTCCTTTCTTAAACTCTTTCTCTCTCTCATTCCTCTGCTCTTCAAGCCAAGACACCATCTGTTAGGGCTCCCATAATCCCCGCCTCTCCCTAATACACCACCAGCTTATCCTTTGCTGCTGCAACAGCAGCCTTGTTGCAAGGCGTCCTGGAAAATGCAGTTTTGTATGTTTTGTCTGTCTCTTCCAGGGAATTCCTCTTTGCATTTCACCGAGCATGTTGTGCATTTGATCTTTTGTGAAAGGTTATCCCAAACAAGGTAAACAGTCAAACGGACCAGTGAATCAGTCTTTGTTTCTTCACTTGGTCGTCGGTCAGGATTTACAGGAATTGCTTAAATCGGAAGGAATTCCCAGTTTGTGATTTCTTTTTTTTTTGTCAGGCTTCCTCTAAAATGCGTGTCGCATCACAGAGTCGACTCTTTCACACGCACAACAAAACGCTGTCATATTTTCAAATGCATTTCCTTTGTCTCTATCATCTGCGTCCCTTTTGGCGTGACACCAAGGGATTTGGGGTCCCTCTGGTTGCTGCAACAATTCTTGTATCCTGCAAAATGCTTGTTGTCATGCCAGCTGACCTGAGAGTGAACGGTGGGAGTAAACCACCTCACCAGCCGAGGCCTGGATGATCAAACAAAAACTGCTCGTGTCCTCCTCGTGCGCTAATCACAGAGCCGTCCATTTCCATGAGCCGTGACTCTGTCATCTGCTGATGACGTGTTGTTTCTGTTTGTCAGTATAAATATTAAACTAAGTTAAATGAAAAACAATTGAATACCTATAAATGCAATTAAAACCCACTTTGCCTTTCAAATGACATGATTTGCGTTGTGTTGTCTTCTTCTCAGGCGGGAGTCAGAGCGGCGGCCATAGAGCGAGCGAGACAGCGGTGAAGCAGGCATGAGCGTGGACAGCCATCAGGAGGTGGTGACCACCCCGCCCCCACCGAGCGGAGGGACTAAGGAGCGCTACTTCGACCGCGTCGACGTCAACGATCCGGCGTACATCAGGGCCAGGAACATGTCGCCTGACCTCCGGCAGGACTTCAATGTCCTGGAGCAGAAGAAACGTGTCACGCAGATCTTACAGAGCCCCGTAAGTCCGTTGACTGCATTTCAAAATTGGGGAAATTCATGAAATCTCTCACTGGAGGGACATCGTTTAGAGGACATTGGAGGGATGGGAAGCTGCTAAAATGGTAGAAGAAGAAAGTATAATGGTATCAGCTGATGACCCTTGAAGTTACACAATGCACATACAGACCCGTGTGAGGTAGATGAAACCGATACATTGCATAGAGCGTCCTGAAAGATGGATGGGATCCGGATTCTTTTGGTAAACTGGCAACTCTAAATCCCCTCTGTCTGTTAACATGAGAGTGAATGTGTTGGTCGGACTACTGCTGACCTGTCCAGGGTGTACCCCACCTGTTCCTCCATCTATGAATATGGAGTCTGGAGTCTTTTTTTACAGAAATGTAGTGGAAGGACGAATAGACAGAATAGAGGGTGGTAGTTTCCGAATAGAGGGTGGTAGTTTCCAAATGGAGAACTTGCTGCCAGCACAGAATTTGTCCCCTCACTGACCCCTACTGTGGGTAATCAGTTCTCATTTTCTCTTCTGTCAGTTATTATTCCCCAATCAAGTGATTTCTAAAGACGTTACAGCATCACATGTGCTTGTGTTGATGTTGCGACACCGACCACAGAATCGAAGCAGTCAGCGGTGGTTATAACCCGATTATAACCACCAGCTGCCGCGCCCTCGCTCGGGCTTACTGTCGGAGCAGTCCCAATCCAGCGGCTCTCGTGTTGGGTCAGGTTTTGCTGAGGTAAACAACTCTGTGAGCGCCGGGCATATGTCAGCCAACACGCATCATGTTGTGCTTTTGATTTTTCTTTCCCTGGAGGTCTGGATTCTTGAGAATTACTGTTGCTCTAGTAGCCAAACTGAAGTGCTGGAGGTACAGTTGGGGGTCTGAGGCCTTTTTGTGACCACACATACTCATTTTTTAGGCACTGTAAAGGCAAAGTACTGGGCTGTATCTTTGCAGATGACTGTAACCTGCAAAGATCAGAATCCAGCGCAAATATTGTAAGATAAGAGGTTTAATAAACACAAGCCACAGGAACACTTGAACACACTTACAATAATTCAATATTTGCCGTGCTATGTAGATCAACTTGTTTCCTTGTCCATTTGCATCCCTGAGGAACTCGGCACCTAACTCTGGTAACAATAGCCCAACACTCTCTGCCTACTAACCCATGAACAAAGTCAAGCTCGATGTTGTCCTATCTTCCTGTCTGCTTTCTGCCCTTTGAACAGTTCCTCGAGTGAAGATTTTACAACCAGGCCCCCTGCTTCAGTTCAGCCCACACAGTGTTGGGAATATTTACTCTGGACTATTGACTCAAGGCTGGTCTGTGACTGAAGTGCTCTTCACTGTTGACAATGGAACCTTACATTTGCAAAGACAAGGTGTGTGCGTGTGGGTCTGTATGCATTTGTACTCTGCGATGACAAATGCACTTTGAAGGAGTCGGTGGGGACGGATGGTGAAGTTAAAGTTAGATAAAGGATAAGGTTTAAACGTTGCACAGGCAATGAATGTCATGAATGAATGTTCCTCCCAAGCATATACAAGCCTGTTATAGAAGCCTGGAGGTGTGTATGTGCGTGTGTGATTTGATATTGGGTAGTGGCCGCCATGGTTTGGCCCGTCTCGTTTTTAAGCTTTAAATGTGATCCGCATTCTGCACATGCCGTGTGGTTTTCTTAGCACGCTGTGCTTTGTGCCAGATGTCTGGAAGGGCACTGGCACAGCGCTGCTGATGCAGGTTTCCACTTGATACTTGGTGTACGTCTGTGTACGTGATTGAGTACCACAAGTGCAGTTGGGGGTGAGCAAAATGAAGTGAGTGCATCGCAGTTCCCTGCTCTAACTAGACAGTCAAACTCGTCTGTGGCCGACCATCACTGGTGTTTTTTGCGGTGTGTCTCACACAGCTGGCTCCAGTCCGTCCTTATCAGCCAAGATTCAGCGTGTTGAATTGACGGCGAAGAGCTGTCTGAGCCCGACAACACCAGCGCGAGGCAAAGCAAAACAGTGCCGGCCACGGTGATCCATCAAACACGCCCACCCTTTGTATTACAAACGTATGAACGTATTGTTCATGCCTCTGCGAAACTCTCAGGCAGGTGCAGAGAACACATGGATGCTGCTGACCATTGGCTCTATTCTCTGTGGTCACACAGTGTTATGCATATTATTCCCGCTTTGCGGTAGTAGAGTCAAATGACGTGCCAAATGTCCTACTTTTATGGGAATGCTCGCAGGTGCTGAGGAAGAAAGCCTGAGTTCACGTCACAAAGCAAGTTGATTTGTGGTACCTGTTCAACGTAACTTAATGCTTTATCGAGCCAGCTCAGGCAAAGAGAAGGCCGGCTCTGTTGAACCTGCTTGGTGGTAAACCCCTCAGCTCTCAGTCAGCAGTAACAGGTGGCTCCCTGTTGGCTGCAGAGGGTTTTTTCTGGCCTTACATTAGGACAGTTGGCCTCAGTGGTTTACTCATATTCAACAACAACAAGTGTGTGTCACCAGCTGGTCATGCACACGCGTGCCCTCTCTCATCGCAATTTCTTTCTCGGTTGCTCTCTCTCCTATTCAGCTACAACAACAACGTCACCAGCTGGGTGTCCGCACATGGCGTCTCTCTCTCTCTGTCTCTGTCGCGCTCTGTCTCACTCTGTCTCTGTCTCTCTCTCTCTCTTCCTCCCTCCGTCTCTCTCTCTCTCTTCCTCCCTCGTCTCTGTCTCTCTCTCTGTTTGTTTTGATTCCGGTGTTATGGGACTAGTGGCGGCTCCAGATTACATGTTTGTAGCGCTCGGATGGCAGGTTGTATTTAAAGTCGGACCGATATAGACCAGGCGGGACTGAATCAACTCAGCTGACTTCATCCACTCGCCTCATTCATGCAACAGTGTTTACCTTTAGAAACTGGCAGCTACAGCTGAACCTTGAACCCATTCAGCCCCGTTGTGTTGTACCAGGCCGTTTGGACACTTACAGTACATTGCCTGTATGCAGCAACAATGTGCATAGGGAGGCAACGTGAGACAATGCATGAGGGTGGATGGGAGGTAATGCATGATTGTGTAAATTGGAACACATGAAACAAATACATAGTCTGCAAAGTCCTTGATGCATTTATGGAAGTGACACAGGCAAACATATTGATCTCGTTTTCAACCTGAAAGCTAAAGTGTTTTTATCTCCTCTATCTATCTATATATATATATATATATATATATATATATATAAGAGGAAAACAATCCTGAAGATTTTGGATGCAGTTAATGTCATTTAAAACACTTAAAGACAGAAATGTCCACATATGTATTTTCCTTAAGATAAACAGCCGAGCATTGTTTCCCCTCGGTGAACTTCTGGTTCGTTTGTAAGACAATCTGCTTTAGTTTTAATAATACTTGATTTATTCGGTTACTTAAAATCATACGAGGAAGGAAGAGAGGAAAGGAAGCGAAAGATTCTTCAGAAAGCTTTTGGTGGAGTGTTTTGTATGACATGCAAGGATTACAATGTGCCTTGAGGTGGTTTGTGAGGCACGCTGAGGGGATTTTTCCATTGCATTTCGAGAGCTTGGACACAGATTTTGGCTGCAAATGCAAGTCTCATGATGTCCTGGTTGTTAACTCATGATGTTAATTTGTTTGTGTTAAATTCTTCTTCTTCTTCTCCCTGTGATGGGAACTAGGTTGATGTGACTGTATTTGCGACCCAAAAAGTCAAAAGGTGAAAACCGCCCGAGAGGCTTGAAATCAAATCAGATGAAATTGAATTTGAGTTCTACTTCCACATGCTGCTTCTATTTTCTGCATCTCCGCTCATCTTGCGTTTTTCCCCTGCTATTAGGTTTTCCTCTCCACTCTTGTCCTGGTCTTGTGGCACAATTTTACATCATCCATAGGAATGACTTACTGATGCCAAGGGGTCAATTTACTCAGTCTCATTTGCACTAGTCATGTGGAACATTGTGTCCTCTCGCCCCCCCCCCCCCCCCCCCCCCCACTTGCCGGAAAACACAAGTGGATGATTTATGGTGCTTTCGGATTCTGCCAAGTATCCACTCGTGTGAGGCAAATGTCATGGCTGCGCTCTATTATGTCTTCCTGAAGGTCTCGTTTGGTGGAACATTAGTGGTTGAACTCACTCCTCCGCTCCCCTCAGAGCCATGTCTCAGCAACTGTGTTTCAGTTTTGGCATTTCACGACATCTCTCGGGTGCTGAACTTAGCAAAACCTCCAGCAGTGGAGCAGTGCCCTCAGGATTAGAGGGTAACATACTAAAATGTTATTAAGTCCACTTTAGCTCGTGTGCAACCTCAAAAGGATAGGCCAAAAGTCAAAAGACTCTCCTGGGTGCTTAGTGTGTAAGCTTTCCACGTCTGGCAACTGAAATCAACATTGTTCATTCAGTAATGTTTTAGTCTAAAACGAAAGAAGCTATTGCAGCTAAAAGTGGGGACCAATTTCTCTGACGCACACTGTGAGGTTAGATGGGGGGAAATCAATAGCTTTGGCAAGCTTTCAGGCAGGCGCTCACTTACTTTGTAACGCTGTCACGTTGGCAGCTTGAAAGAACAGCATTGTGCTGACATAACTGAGGAGGTTGTGACTGAAATTACAGGCCTCACCTGGTGAGCAAGTGTGTCTGCATGCTGTGAGGATAATGCATGTGTGTTTGCCTTTTCATCTATCTTTACATGTGTGTCTTAAGTTCTCACGGCAAGTTGATTTATTCAGAATCTGTTGAGATGCATCCTTTACTTATTTACCCATTTATTCAGCCAGTTAACGCAATCTGAGCTTGAATGACATCACCAAGGGACCTGAGAAGATGCAGGTCACTGTGTTCTTCCAGGTGAACTGAGATGCAGTTTTGTAGGAGTGTGAATGTAATACTAACCTGCTTCAGGAAATGACCCCAAAACATTGTGTTCACAGGTATAAGTAAACCGAATTGGACCTTTGATATCCAGCAGATGAAGCCTAGTTTAGGATCTGTCCGACACAAGCTACTCGTGAGTGTTGTTTTCAAGCCTTTTCAAGTTCGCTGTGTGAACTTCAACAATAACCCGATCGTTTCAATGGTAGTAATTAAAGTGAGTCAGTCAAACTGCAATAGTTTCATTTCGTGTGTGTGTGTGTGTGTGTGTGTGTGTGTGTGTGAGGTAATGCTGAAACCATCACTTCTTCAGCGCACAAGCACAGACGTGCATGATCGGCAGCGCTCCAACAAAGTTGTAACCGTCTTCCTTTCCCACAGGAGGACGTATGACAGTTAAAGTGTCGCCTGCAACAATAGCTGACTTAGACAAAAGGAAACGTCTCTGTAGATCATATGACACAAGCTCTTGGAAGACTAGAAACTTCCTGTAGTAGTAAGAGTAAAATACTCATGTGAAAATGTATTTTTGTTTACCATCCACCAAATAGTAAAGTCTGATAAAGTTCCCTTTCCAGGAAGCATCTGCCCAGATGTAATGTCTTTCTTAAAGACTGTTTCTCAGCAGATCACGTGTGTTTCCTCCAGTAAGTGGAGAGACGTTGATGTTAAACAGGCGAGGTAGATGATGGATGATGGGGGTTTTATCTCCAGAGGCAAATGTGCTGTAACTGCAATGATGTAATGTTGTTTTGAAGGGAGTGTCTTTAGTTGAGCAGTCACGGCACAGCAGTTACAAAACACACTTGATGCGTTTTGTTTTTGCTGCAGATGTGGGATTTCTTTCCGAAATAATAATGGTCGGATCCACTCTAGGCCTCAGAGTTAATCAGTTTAGATGAGAATCAAATCCCTGCTGTCATAATCTTCTTGGGAATACACACACAAATTGTAGACCAGATGCTTGCTAGTGTGTGTGTGTGTGTGTGTGTGTGTGTGTTTCTGAATGTGTTTTCATGCTCATGTGCTTTTTTTTAGGTTTTGTTCCAAAACATTGCAAGTCTTGAAAGTTTCTCTAAAATTGATTGGACGATATTTTAAAACAAAATTGATTCTGATGAGGTTTTTTGGCCATTTAGTGTTTTTTTTCGGCCCACAACTTTTTCTGTTTTGGTGCACTGCATCACTTTCAGCCATGACAGGCAGCTGTTTTTAGCACAAAGCTCTAAAAGTGTAGCAGACAGCAAGCAGACAGAGCCGGTGACATGCAGGTGAACATAACGGAGCATTAGCCGCTAAAGAGCCAGGTAGAGAGCTGGTGGAGACCAAAACAGAGCTAAAAGGAGAGAAAAGCTTCGACTTGATGTGTAAATAAGCATCTGTCAGCGAACAAATTCAACTTATACAATGATAATAAGTCAGTGTTGTGTTTACATGTTGTATTGTCTTAATGCAGGTTTAATAGCACTGTACAAACTGATGTGCGTTTCATTCGTCATTTTGTTAGAGCGACTAGCGTCAAACTAGCAGAAATCTTCCGGCGCAGACCTGAAACAAAGACCGTTCTAGTCCAATCAGGGTCAGGTGTCTCTGACTCCAATGAACTGTGTCTTTAGCGCTGCGGCTCCAATGTCAATGTGAAGGCACGACAGTCTTTGAAACAGAAATGCCCAGAACAAAAACAGCAACTCAAAGCAAAAAACAAACCGACCCGCCACTGTCAGACATCCGCAACAGGCGTCACTAGGGACTGAAGAATGTCTGGCTTGGGTTCAGAATCAGCGGTGCTCCGGGACAGTGTGTGTCCTCACACAGGGGGGGGTTTGCTCCACTTTCAACAAAACACCCCCACATGGGCACAAAACCAAAGGCCTCAACTCCCATTTGCATAAGACTAATGGACCGTCCCATGGGGAGACTCGAGGGGATGCGTGGGGCAGAGACAAGGGGAAGGTAATTGTCAGGGATGCTTTTGTGCACAGCTATATTGGAAATGTGTAGTTAAGCAGCGAGACGAAATGAAGGCATTAATATTGGATGTTGCCCTGCAATAGGAGTGTCGTGCCCTATTTTCACTCTCAAGCTACGCTGATCTTGCCACAGATTCCCATCACTGCTTTCCACCAGGAAGTTAGACTCAGAGTGTCAGATATTGTCTGCTCCTGTGGGATAAGGTGAAGTTGATCCAATGGGTTAGTAGCCTGACATCACCAGACCAAACCGCAAATGTGAATTAGTCCGGAACACCTCAGTTCATTTTTGATTTCCAAGGGATGTCAGCAATGGCGTAGACCAAAATGCCTCAGGATGCGATAATATAGCTCTTTGCAGCCTGGCTTGGACTGTTGCTTTATTAATATAACATGAATATAACATGTTTGCATTAGTTGAATAGGCTTTAGCATCATTACATTTAACTCTTTATGCTCCGATCTTCATGCATACCGAGAAGTCTTGTGATTTCTGTTTGAACTTTTAATTTATGAGCGGTTTCATGATGAGTAAGATTTGCCTCGAAGAAAAAGTGAAAGCGTAAAATCATACAGTACTCCATGTGTGTATCTGGTCTGGCATAAGAGCATGTTAGCATGTTAGCATTGTGTCTGTGGATTCAACAGATGACTGGAGACTGGAGAGACTATGAGAGTTAGCCACAAACACACACTTCCAGTCAAGCAGCCAATCGTTACGCAGGCTTGTTGTGAAGCCAGCCTATCCTGATCCAGCTGCATCGAGCCCTTTGAGGACAATTCAGATTGACACCGAAGGGGAATGTCTAATCTGTGATTAACAGGTCTTCTTCTTTAGTCCTTCTCCTCCTGTCTCTCTTAATGTTCCAACATCTTTTTACTCTTTCATCCCTCTGTCACCACTAATCCCCTGCTCTCTCTTCTCCCTCTGACTCTAATCTGCCTCACCATCATCTCTCTTCAGATGTCATTACAGTTAAAGAAAGTCAAAGCATTTCGGGATCTGAGGTTTCGGGTTCTAGTTTTTGACACACTGCGTCGTCTCAGTGCCATCACCCTGATGTTATTTCCTCTCTCATCTTTTCTCTTGTCTTCCAGGCCTTCAAGGAGGAGTTGGAGAGTCTCATCCAGGAGCAGCAGCGGATCGGGAACAACCCCACCAGCCTGCTGGCCCTCCGGCAGATCGCCGACTTCTTCATGGCCACCTCTGTGGGCGGCTTAAACAGCTCCCCCCTCAGTAAGTGCTCACAGTGCTGTGGCACGTTACGCTATCATTTTAGCACAACATGCCAAACTTGCAAAACGCAGCATCAGTATTTGAAGACAGGATATCCAAGCATGAGCTCTGCATGCTTTGGGGGCATAAATACCCCAAGACAACACAACCCCAGACTCCGGAAGAGCTGCGCATACTTCTCTGGGTTTTGATCTAGGATTTCTGTCCAGGAGTCCACATGTGAAGTCTGTTTCCAATCCCAGCGCTGGAATGCACGACTAATGCCGAATTACACGTCAAATGCAATATACTAGTTCAGTTCGGCTTTCTTAAGATGTACCGCTAATCAGTAAGTCTGAGAGGCATTGGCAGAAAACAAAGTATTGGTTGGAGGGCTGTTTACAGCACCTCAGTGTGATTCATGTGGAGCTGGATCTGGGGCGATTCATCTAATCGATTACAAAATACATTAATTTGCATAACCTGTGTTGGTGGGTCACAAGAATGGATCCCGAAGAACAAGCTGCAGCTAAAAAAAAACAACTCGCCCACGATCCTACAAAGTGTGCAAGTATTTTAGACCCAACAATGTGGTGCTAGGGTCTATTTTGTTTTCACATTTGTTTGTTTTTAAGAGAAGTTGATTGAATTAAATACTGAAATGTGTATTAGACAAGTTTAGATCTTTATTACGGGTACTTGTGTGTAATTTAAAAGATAATCAATTCGAATAGTCGTCAGAGTAATCGACTAATAAAGAAAATAATCGTTTGATTAATCAATAGAAAAGTAACCGTTAGGTGGAGCCAGATGTGTGAGGTACATCATTAGATCAAAAGACAGATGTTGACGGTGGTCCTTTGTTGCTGTCGTGTTTGGGAAGAGAGGATAAAAGTTCTTTAACCCATATTCTGTTATTTCCCTTCACATTGTTTAGGTGTGGGGATGGTCATTCCCATCAACGACTTGTACGGAGTGGAATCCACCACGATGGTGAAAGGCGAGAGGCTGACGCGCTGTAAACTGGCCAGCACGTACAGACTGGTGGACCTGTTCAGCTGGGCCCACCTCTCCAACTCCTACATCACAGTAAGGAGCTGCACCGAGACCGAACGTCACAACTGAGTTCTTAAATGTGTTGACAGTGATGGGCTGTGTCCGAAAGCAGTCCCTACTTACCGTACAGTGCACCACATTTACTGCCATTTACTGTCATTGTATTTCAGTGTCTGGATTTTAAGTCCCACAATGCAGTGCGTCATATTTTACAGCAAAAATAATACTGGTGCAACACTACATCTGAGAATCTATAATGAGTGACCATAGAGAGTAGTGAGAGAGATATCTCGGACACAACGATGGTTTCTGACGACAGCAGGAATGAATGTGTTGATCGATTCGATGATGTTTAATCAATGAATTGTCTGGATTCCCGCGTTACTTAAAAAAAGATAAAGAATTGATTTCCTTTTGGCTCATCACTCGCTTGAATTTTGACTGGAATAGTTTCCCTGTTTAATTTCAGAATAAGAAAATTTAAAGTCAGCTGTTGTCACATTTACATCCATTTGATTCTTTCTTGTCTTAGGGTCGAGTCAGCAAAGAGCAAGACCACATCCTCATCATCCCCAGAGGACTGTCATTCG
The DNA here is from genome assembly GCF_004355925.1 of Anarrhichthys ocellatus. Lineage (NCBI taxonomy): Eukaryota > Metazoa > Chordata > Actinopteri > Perciformes > Anarhichadidae > Anarrhichthys > Anarrhichthys ocellatus. The sequence continues at coordinate 1,666,809 of NW_022280061.1, read as the reverse complement.
CTGAGGCGTCTGCATCGAATCTGGTAAGACATATAAGAAGCCGTGTTTACCAATCCAGAGTTGGTGTTGCTTTGTTTTCCTACAAAGACTTATTTTAACTCTACCAATGCAGTTCTCACTGTGCTCTGTGAAATCCTTTAGGTGTCTTAGTGACTGAAATAGTGACTCACTTTGTTCCACTTGGAAAAGTAAAAAAGAACCTGTAGTTAAACAGCTCGTATTGGCACTTTCTGCCAGCAGCTACTTCTTGTATAACTCACAGACAACAGCAGGGTAAGATGTAGGCTCTAAGCCAACATCTTATTTTTAGTGCGTCTGGATCACATCCATCTTTTCTGTGGTCGTCTGTACGAGAGCAACGACCGCAACATTGCAGCTTTTGGGAGACTCAACAAAATGATGTTGTCTGGTGCTTTCAGATTGCCCTGACTATTTGTGTTTTGATGCCAGTCTGTCGCTGCTGGTCTCCTCCCCTTCTTATTCTTCTAACGTTGGCCTGTTTTGATCCTGCAGTCAGCTGGGTGGAGCACATTTCAGATTCTTTCTGACGCGTCCTTTGGCGTCTTTTTATAATTAGAAGTGCTATGTTTGTCAGAAGGGCCTCTCAGCAGCAGGGCAGGTTTTACTGAAAGGGTGACGGACGTGACGGGGTGCACTCGTACTGTACTGGACATGTGATTTAAAGCGATCGATGTTCCATCGTCTGACAGCCGGCTGCAGCCGTGGGGTGTCTGTGCTGACAAAGATGGCGGTAGTTAGTTACGCTCGGCCGGTGCCATTCTCTCTCCTCTGCTGGGTGAGAGATCAATAGACGGTCATCCATCCGGACATCCTTATGGCTGTTAAAAGGCAGAGCATCACTGGGGACATGTCTCAGGACTTTCAGCTCGAGTTGATTCAGAGATCACCAGCAAGCTGTGGACTCCACCCTGCTGTTAATTCATCAATATTTTTCGGTGCCAATATAACACCATCCATCCATCCATCCATTTATTTTCCTCCGCTTATCCGGGGTCGGGTCGCGGTGGCAACAGGCCAAGCAGGCTGACCCAGACTTCCCTCTCACCGGCAACATGTTCCAGCTCATTCTGGGGGATCCCGAGGCGTTCCCAGGCCAGCTGGGAGATGTAATCCCTCCAGCGTGTTCTGGGTCTTCCCCGGGGTCTCTTCCCAGTTGGACGTGCCTGGAAAACCTCCAGTGGGAGGCGTCCAGGAGGCATCCTAATTAGATGCCCGAACCACCTCAGCTGACTCCTTTCGACGCGAAGGAGTAGCGGCTCGACTCCAAGCTCCCTCCTGATGACCGAGCTCCTTACCCTATCTCTAAGGCTGAGCCCGGCCACCCTACGGAGGAAGCTCATTTCGGCCGCTTGTAGCCGCGACCTTGTCCTTTTCGGTCACGACCCAGAGTTCGTGACCATAGGTGAGGGTAGGAACGTAGACCGAGTGGTAAATTGAGAGCTTTGCCTTCCGGCTCAGCTCCCTCTTCACCAAGACGGTCCGGTGCAGCGCCTGCTTTACTGCTGCAGCCGCACCGATCCGTCTGTCGATCTCCCGCTCCATCTTACCCTCACTCGTGAACAAGACCCCGAGATACTTGAACTCCTTCGCTTGAGGTAGGCACTCCGTCCCCACCTGGAGGGAGCAATCCACCGGTTTCCGGCAGAGCACCATGGCCTCAGATTTGGAGGTGCTAACTCTCATCCCCGACGCTTCACACTCGGCTGCAAACCGCCCCAGTGAATGCTGGAGGTCACGATCCGAGGAGGCTAACAGGACCACATCATCTGCAAACAGCAGAAAGGCGATCCCGAGACCCCCGAACCTGACGTTCTCCACCCCCCGGCTGTGCCTAGATATCCTGTCCATGAAAGTCACGAACAGGACCGGAGACAAAGGGCAGCCCTGGCAGAGGCCAACACCCACCGGGAACGTGTCTGACTTATTGCCGAGAATGCGGACACAGCTCCTACTGCAGTCGTACAGAGACCGGATCGCCCTTTGTAATGGGTCCGGCACCCCATACTCCCGCAGCACCCCCCCACAAGAACCCCTGAGGGACCCGGTCGAAAGCCTTCTCCAAGTCCAAAAAGCACATGTAGACTGGTTGGGCAAACTCCTAGAACCCCTCCAGTAGTCTTGCGAGGGTAAAGAGCTGGTCCACTGTTCCACGGCCGGGACGGAATCCGCATTGCTCCTCTTGAATCTGAGGTTCGACAAACGGTCGGAGCCTCCTTTCCAGCACCCTGGCATAAGCCTTCCCCGGGAGGCTGAGTAGTGTGATACCCCGGTAATTCGAGCACACTCTCTGGTCCCCCTTTTTGAAAATGGGAACCACCACCCCAGTCTGCCAGTCCATGGGCACTGATCCCGACCCCCATGCGACATTGAAGAGGCGTGTCAGCCAGGACAGCCCAACTATGTCCAGCGCTTTCAGCATCTCAGGGTGGATCTCATCCACCCCCGGCGCCTTGCCACCAAGGAGCTTTTTGACTACCTCAGCGGCCTCTGCCAGGGATATGGGTGAGCCTCCCCCTAGATCTTCAGGCGCTGCCTCCTCTGCAGAGGACATGTTGGTCGGGTTTAGAAGTTCCTCAAAGTGCTCTTTCCACCGCCCGACGATGTCCCCTGTCCGTGTCAGCAGTTCGGGATGTGTGAGAAGTTCTTCCGGAGGTGGGAGTTAAAGACCTCCCGGACAGGGTCCTCCGCCAGATGTTCCCAGTTCACCCTCACTACACATTTGGGCTTGCCGGGTCTTTCCAACCGGTTCCCCTGCCATCTGATCCAACTCACCACCAGTTGCTTTTTTAAGTTTCATGGCAGTTTTTCAGATAGGTTTAGATTTAATATATATAAAAACAAACATGTATTTCGTTAGCGTCAGATTCGATGAAGGTCGCTCTGTCCTGCTGTAATAACACACGCCTGGATTTTGTGATCTCGCTGGTTCTGGTTTGTAGCACAGAGCAACATGTGGTTGCGTTGATGATGATTTAGTAGAAAGTCTGCGGGCAAAGTAGTGTTTTATTTGTTTGTTATTAGGCTTTACAGCGAGGACTGTCATCTGTGGTCAGTTTCTCTTTCTTCAGGTTTTGAATACCTCAGTCTCTTTATTCGTCTTCATTTTCTCTGGTTAAACAACTCTCCTCCCTCCAGGTTCCTACCTCCATCTTTCCCTTCATCGCTCTTCTCTCTCTCTCTTTGTAATCTAATAACCTCTAACTGGTATAACTGGTTAGACTATATTATGTTTCCTGGAATTGCTGATAATGTGATTTCTGTCATCACGCTCATTGATTTTGACTTCATGTCTTCTTAGTTTAGGTTGCAGGGTTATCAGCTCTGAGTGTGTGTGATGGGGTGGACCTGGTTATAATACACATTTGATTACACTGATCTGGGCGTGGTTAGTTTTACACAACGTCTCCGTCCAGCCTCATCATATTCCCTCTCCCTCCTCAGAAGAGGCTGCTGTCAACTTTTCATCAAGCTGGTTCAGCTTGTGTTTGAGTGCCTTTGCACCAGTTAAGAAAAACAACGTGTATATATACAGTATATATGTTTTGGCTCCACGAAGCATTCACCAAGCTTGTCTCCTCTCTGTGTTTCCCCAGGTGAAGGTCAACATCCTCGGGGATGTGATCGAACAGGGCTCCACCAACCTGAGGATCGACCCCGCGGGTTTCAGCCCCCACGCTGCCATCTACTCCATGCGTCCAGACATCCGCTGCATCCTTCACGTGCAAACTCCTGCCATGGCTGCGGTAAGTTCACGTTACGCTGGAAACGTCTTCAAACCTGATATGCAACAAAGTGTCTCGTCTCTGCAGTCCTGAGAGAAGTACAGATCTTCAAAGTTTTCTTCACAAAAGGCAGCTCACTTAAATGTCAGCCGCAGACTCGGATGAATAAAACAGCTGCAACACACCTGTCAAAGCTTCTCATCTGCCTCTGCTCCCCCTCTTCTCGTCTGCTTTAGGTGTCATCCATGAAGTGTGGCATCCTGCCCATTTCCCAGGAGTCCTTGATCCTGGGTGATATCGCCTACTACAGCTACCAGGGCAGCCTGGACGACCAGGAGGACCGCAGAGAGCTGCAGAAGGCCCTGGGGCCCACGACGAAGGTAGGAAAACCAAGGAAGCTACACACGGAGCAAGGGCTTCTGGCTGGGCGGTCCTCGTCGGTCTTAAAGGAATAACTTGCTCTAAAGTCTGACTGTTCTGCTGCTCCTAACGATGCTGCCTGTAACTTTGTGTGTTACAGGTTCTGGTGCTGAGGAATCACGGTATAGTTGCTCTCGGGGAGAGCATCGAAGAGGCCTTTACCTACATGTATAATATCCAATATGTCTGTGAAATCCAGGTACACAAACACACACCAACGCACACACACACACTCCCACACAGGCTAACTGCTGCTGTTTTTAGGCACCCAGCACATTCAGCTTCCCCTGCACATGTATTAGACTAGCAGGGCGCAGCTTTTCCCGCTAAATATAATCTCTCTACGGCCATTTTTACATTTCCCCACTCTCACTATTTTAGCAACACTCCATACGTCATAATCTCTTGCCTTGTGGGAACTGTTGGCTAAACAGTCTTACAGCCAGGCTATTGGGAGTGATGAAGGGAGTAACGAGCTGATTTGTTGTTGTTGATGTCTGTCCAAAGCAGCATTTACCGAAGGGTGTTGTTCTTAAGAAAGCTGGAAAGAAAATAGCAGAGGGGATTTCAGGAGGTCTGGATCAAGCGCAGGGGAAATTAATACATTTGAGATATTAAATCAGTAACGGCCGATATTCAGTTTCACATTCATATTTTGTGTATCTTCTCTTAAAAATCATCTGTACCCCTGGATGGTGAACGGGATGTGTGGAAAGATTGTGGAGTAGCTCAGCTGATTTAAAACAACTAGTTAATGTATGAACAGTTGGAGCAGTTCAGTTAAAGTAACGGTTCGGTGGAGTAGTTTATCTTAAGGTGATGTATGAACAGTTGAAGCAGTAACGGATGAATGGAATAGTTAGCCAAAAGAAAGAGTCGAGACAGTCTAGTAACGGACAAACGGTTGGATAAATGTTTGAGAATCCAAAAATTAACCAATTCAACATAAACCCCGACAATTCAACTGTCTGAGACAATATCGTTGTAATATCCACTTATATGATTAATGGTTATGTCTTTTCAAAGGAACACATTTGGAACATGAAGGGTGTGATGTCGAGGAGTGTTGGGATCAACAGATTCAAAGCTATTAAATGTGGTCACTTGTGTTGTCCAGCGGCAGAGCTCTGAGAGACGTCGTGATCTATCGATGCTTGTATTAACGTTAGTGTGTCCTGTGGGGGGTTTCTCCGGTGTTTTACCGGTAGACTCTTGCGTGTCTTTTGTGTTCACTCCTACGGAGGATTTTAGAGATGTTATTGCGTCCCGCGCTGTAACGGGCATACCAAATCTCCTGATTGACTCTCCCCGGTCGAGCAAAAGAAAACATTAATCCATCCTGCAAAGCCCAGCTTAATTTCTATAAATAAATCCCCCCATCGTGTTTGTTGTATGCCCTGTGCAGTACTGTATATTCCTTGGTGCTGCGGTAGCTTTAGATTAAGGGGTAGCCCGTTTTGGTTTTGGTAAACAACGTCTTCCTCCTAGATATTAGTATTTTTGTCTATTTTGTGTCGCGTGAGCCGTCAGTCCTGAGTCTCACACTCTTCTCCCTTCTGTCCTTTGTGACTGCAGGTGAAGGCCATGGCGTGTGCTGGCGGGGTGGACAACCTGATAGTGCTGGACTCGGCCAAGTTGAAAGCACAAGTAAAGGCTGTTGGCAAAGCAGATGCTGTCAACATGTGTGGCGGCCATAAGTGGAAGAATGGCGAGCTGGAGTTTGAGGCTCTGATGAGGATGCTGGATAACCTGGTGAGTCAACAAAGTGAGAGTAATCATCATCATCAGGCTCATTAAATACACTTTTCACTTCACTTCTGTGTGTTCGCTTTGAACAAACAAGCTCGGAGGTAAATATAAAAATGACATGAAGAGAAGGATACTCGAGATTTCTTCTCCTTTCTTGAATCTCAGCACTCTGTGGCATTTTGAGAGGTTGTTTTTCGACAAAAAAAAAGGTGTAAACAGAGGTCCCTCTCTCTCTCTCAGCATGTCATCTCTGTCTCATCCCTCTCTCTTCTGACCCCTCATTAACTCAGCATTGGTCAGAATCAAACTAGTTACTCTCCACATCACCCTCTTACAACCCAGCATACAAATGCGAAGACCTCCCTGATTTGAATGTGTAAAAAACAAAACATAATATGAAACAGGACGTTGTAGAAAAAAGTGAATGCCAGCACACCAGCATGACGGTCTCTGGACAGAAAAGGGTGATCGATTCAAGTTGAAAGGTCAACTTCGAGCATGGAACTGAGATGAATAGTAAAAGGACAAAATGAAAAAGAAACGGAATGTCAGTGTGAAGCCGACAAACAAACAGCGGGACCATGTGAGAGTTCAGCGACAGAGAAGAAGGGCCGGAAATGGGATGTGTGAGAAAGAAAGGAGAGATGAAGAGGAGAGGGGTGAGTGGAATAGGCGGATGAAGGGAGAGGGACAAGAGAGAAAGGGTCAGAAAGGAAATGTCTCTCTGACTCCGTCCTCTGTGCTGCCAGAAGCCCCGTGCTCACAACACTGTGTGTGTCTATTGCTTTCATTTGACTAACTGTGGAACTGGCAGCTCAACCAGGGATGCAGGAAGGGGAATGTATAATGATGTGATCTATTGAATAGCATTCGTGGGGTAAAGTTACAACAGCGGATACATAAATACAACAAGTACGAATGTATGAATTAGCCTCCCGTGTGGCCATGAGCTTTTGTTTTGTTTCCTGGTCATTGCGAGACGAAACAAACCAAATCGTCTCCGATCAAAGAAGTCAAACTGTCTGCGTGGCGTTGTTTCCTGCTGCAGGGCTACAGGACAGGTTACACATACAGGCACGTCATCGTCCGAGAGAAGCCCAGGCACAAGAGCGACGTGGAGATCCCCGCCACGGTCACGGCGTTCATGTTCGAGGAGGACGGGGACTGCGCCACGCGGCTGCCCTTGAAGTTCCTGCAGCAGCGGCAGCAGAGGGAGAAGACGCGCTGGCTCAACTCGCCCAACAGCTACACCAAGGTCAGCGTGGAGGGCAGAGAGGAGCGCTACAACAGCCGGACAACCACGGTGAGTGTGTGTGTGTGTGTGTGTGTGTGTTTCTGTACGTGTTTGTGTATTTATATTTTGTGTGTTACAACGCAGTTTATATAATAAACCCAAAACACGCAGTGACAAAGTGAAGTTCAATGTCGGTTGTTGTTGACTGCTTTGTTTGGTCGGCAGTTGTTCCTCAGTGTTTGAAAGCTGATGTGAGGTCGCCACCTACAGGCTGAACAGAGATCTACATTGTTTTTTAATCTTTGAGGCATTTAGCTCCGTGATTTTATAAAAGAGTAGTCCAGTGATTTAGTATTGCACTTCTACAAGGTTGGATGTCTCACGGGAGATGCATTTGAAAAGAATGATCAAAATCAACGAGCAGACACTGAAATATCTGACTGTATTTTTATAATGATGGTGGATCCTACAGTTCCCTTAATGCAACGCTGTAGAGTGTTTCACCAGACCCTCTCTGACCGCTGGATGCCTTTCTCTTCAGATCCCCGTTTAATAACCCACACTTCTGATTAAAAATATCATTTGACTGTAAAGATCTATATAAATAGGGTTGCATATAATAGTCACAATAGAGATCGTACATGCGTTACAGTGCTGGTTGTTGTTCCTTCCTTCTACAGTGGATGAAGGCGGAGGAGACGGGAACCCCGATCCGGATCGAGGACCCCAATCAGTTTGTCCCTCTCAACACAGACCCCAGTGAGGTGCTGCAGAAGAGGAACAAAGTGAGTCCAGCGCTCGTCTCCTCTCGGTCGGCATTGTTTCCGACACCGAATGCTTTCCGATGACATCGCTGTGCGTTTCGTCCTATCACAGATCAGAGAACAGAACCGCTTCGATATGACGTCGTCAGGGCCGCGCTCTCAGCACCTCGCAGGCATCCCAGTTGATGAACCGCGACGGGTGAGAATCATTCTCTTTGGACCTTCTGACATTTTTTTAAAATTCACTTTGTCTGCTGGCCTTTCGGCCTGATCTAGATCTATTCAATCACTGGTGCCAGACGGAAAGAAGGCGAATCATCTCGTGTCTACGAGCATTCTTCACAGGAAAAACAAATACCTGGATTAATGCAGATTACTTTTAATGTTTGATGTCACAGTCCAAACTGAAAATAGTTTTGTTTCCTGCTAAAGGAAAGAATGTAGCCGTAAACCGAGTTCTCTGGCGCCAAGTTTCAGAATATTCTTCCGTTAATACATATAACTCAACAGCCCTCAGGCTGAATAATGCAACACCGTACAGGAATGTAATCACATAGATGCCAGATCGACCCCTCCCTCCTTATTTTGTGCAGCCCATCAGGGCTATAGCATATTCTGTGACTGAGATTATATTGTGTTTTGTTTTGTATTGTTTATAACCCTTTTACATCTGTTTGTCACGCACCAGACAATGCAGGCATTTTAAGAAATATAAAAAAATCTGGACTTCATGGAGAGTTTTCATCCATTTTTAGCTGTTTTTTAAATGTGCACATAATATACAGCAGCAACGTCACAAACAGCAGCTGCTTCTCAATGTGTTTTTGTTTTTCTTTGTGTTCAGAGTCAGACATTTCAATTCCATTCTGCTCCAGAAAAAGGGTCCCGTGTGTGTCTTTTTGTGGGCATGCAGTGCTTTATTGCCTGTTGGACCAACAATACAGATTTCCCTCATTACTGGTTATTGAGCAATGACTCAAAGGTGTTTTTCAGTTATTCCGGCTGATTAGACACCAGTGAAAACACCTGTGTCGGCGCTCCATCGTTGTGTAAGGAGCTTTAATCGCCTTCCTCAGTAGATCACCAGAAAGCACAGCCAGTGTAGTGACACCTCTTGACCACTAGGTGGAGCTAAGGAGAACATTTTGAAAAGGCAAAAGGAACCTTGAGTAAGTTGATGTTTGGACTTAGTTATCAAGATAAATGATTAGATAGACAATGATGAATACATAGGAAAGAATAAGGTAGAACATATCTCATTTAGACATTTCCATGTTGATGGTCTTGTGGTTGGTGTTCTTGTCCTGAAGGATCTGGCGCAGATAAAAGTTCTGGTAAATATCCACAAATGTTTTCTAATTGTTGCCGTCGCTGTGGAGTCATTTTACACATTATTGCCCGTTCAGAACAGAAAACATTGCATGTGTTTATTAATGTAGTGACGCCAGTTTTGAATTAATTTTCAACCGTTTTAATTCTGCCGTCGACGGAATTGCACGAGTCGCTGACAATGACATGTTGTGTTGGAGCATGATGGTCTTCAGAGGAAGTGTCTTTACACAAAGATCTTGTGAAATGTGTGTTTTTTCGTGTGCACACGTGTGACTTGTTTTGTGAGTATGCCGGTGCCCCTGTAGTGTTAATTGCATTAGTGCGTGTCTCATGCTCGGTGTTTATGTTTCCACAGTCTATTAAAAAGATGTTGGCTTGCAGACTAATTAGTCGGTGATTATATGAGCTCTGTGCGATGTGGTCGACGCTTTCATCTTTATGTGAGCAGCCTCAGTTGGGTTGTAATGAATGATTGTCCCTCTCGCACACAGTGGGTCTGTGTGGATACCAGTGTGTTTTCTTTGTTTCCATTTGTGTGTTTAAATCAGTGGTTGTGTGCATGTGTTTATGCTCTGATGCGTACAGTATCAGTTTTTATGTGTGAGCTTTGGTTTTTAGCATCTCAGAAAGTGTGTGTGTGTGTGTGTGTGTGTGTGTGTGTGTGTGTGTGTGTGTGTGTGTGTGTGCGCGCGCTCCCATGCTCACCCCTCTCCCTGTCTCCTCCCCAGCCATACGTGCCCACAGAGGAGGAGCAGATGGCTCCCTTGCCTCCCAACCCCTTCAGTGAGCAGACACAGAAGGAGCTGCAGGAGTACCGCACAAACGTGGAGAGGAGGCATCTAGGCCCCAATGGTAGGACACACACACACACACATGCATTAACACACACACACACTTGAGCAAACATGCAAACTCATGAGTTCATGGACTGGTGTGTGTGTGTGTGTGTGTTCATAGGTGTGGATTTGTTTTTTTGAACTCTTTCACGCTCAACTTGCAAACACCACAAGAGCTCAGTCCCACTGAGAGACATATGGACTGCTCACACTGGCACACACACACACACACACACACACACACACACAGTGACTTGTACTTTGTGTGTGAGCAGTAAACAATCATGCAAATCTGTGAAGGTTCATTTAACAACTACTTATTGATCTTTAGACGATCAATCAATAATCAATCCGTAAAGCCACAGTTTGGAAGCTCACAGGAAGAGATTAGTTTGAGCCGGACAGACTCGACACTAGATTTGAGCCGCAGCTCCTTCAAAAGATGTGTGCGTCTCATGTTAGTCCGTCTTTTATTAGAGTCTGCTGATGTGTCAGCGGGGCAGATAGTATCAGCCAAGACCGGTCAATCACAGATATCGGTTTATATTTTGGCAGTAATCAACTGCAGCAAAATATGTTTCATAGTTAATGTTTTTACAGATAACCGTCACCTCAGGTTCTCTGAAATTATATATATTATGTTTACACACATACCCGATATAACATTATCTTATTTCTATAGTTCCCAGATGATGGTATCGGCCTTGAGAACTGACTATATATTGTTCTAAGAATCTATTGGATTTGACCTGAAGTCTCATCCTAGCAGGTTCCTCTCTCTAACGAGTGTCAGGCTCCGTCCTCCTGCAGTGTGCTCCGTGAGCGAACACATTCAACTGTAGAAAAGACAAGAGCCTAACAGCCAGATGTGAGCACGTCCTGCTGAAGCCTGTCAAAGTGGTTAACAAGCCCCATCTGACGTTTTCAAGTGCTCCGAATCGGCTAAAACAGCCGGAGCAGATTTCAAACTGAGCTCGATCCAAATCGGGACTTCTTAAAACTGGCAAATCTGTCCCTCCTCCCCCCCCCCTCCTCCTCCTTAAAATCTTGACTTGCAGATTGATTACTGTACACGTTGAGTTAGTTCTGTGCTCTCTCAGCAGTTTTGTTGTTAATAAACATCCATGTAATCTCACGGTCTGTAGTGATGTCACCATAGCGGTGATCTCAGTGGACACACACACACACAGTATTGTCAATGCTAATCATATTATCCCTCTGTCCCACTGCCTTTCAGACAGGCAGGGGGGGAAATCAATAGTGAACAGATAGTGGAGGCGGGGTTGATCACTAGTCCCCATTCTGCCACGTTGGAGCAGATTAGCGTGTGCGTACGTCAGCGGGCACACGTGTTCATGCGTGTTCACCAAAATCGATCGTCCTTATGAAACGTGGTGTATGACTAAAAGATGGCAGACCGAACACACAGCGGGTCTTCACACCCACCACATGAGCAGAGCCCGTTGCTATGACACTGTTGCCTCCACAGGCCCACGAATCCCCCGATGGCCAATCTGGAAGCAAGCTGGAGACCGTCTGTCATGGCCTCATATGCGCCTGGGCAACACACACACACACACACACACACACACACACACGTATAGGTTTACCCTGTGATTAGTAGAGTCCAGTCCATTTTTAACATTAAATGTCAAAACTGACTGAATAAAAGGACCCACTGTAAGCAGTGCGTGAGGTGCACTTTCATTGGATTTAGTAACGTTCGACGTGATGAGACCCACGCAGCTCATTCGATGCCCTGACCTCTAGCTGAGTTCAGGCCTTTGTGCATGTAACATCTGACGGAGGACATATTCACACTCTCACCGCACGGACCAGGCTGTTATGCAACCACGTTCTATATGCTGTGGAGAATGTGCTAATGAACGTGTTAAAAAGGAGATGGGAATGTCATGCATTCACACGAATCAGTTTTCAACACTAATAAAGCTACTAATGCGGAGCTCGACTGTAACATTCTCTGTACAAAAGCTGTTATTTGATCATTTAAGAGATACAAAAACACTCGTGATCATTTAGTGTCATTGCTTTAAAAGCCATGAAGGAACACAAAGGGCTTTTGAAGATAATAATAAAAAGATAGGTTAGGAAATAAGAACATCTTTAAGGATATGAAGTGCGGTAAAAGTTGCTATTGCTCCTTTTGTTCATTTTTAGCCTGAAGTTTGGAACATAATTCGGTACGATACAGTTGAATGTGTCCACCCTGCAGCCCAGAAGTGTCTGTTCGTCAGTGGGACACTCAGACACCAGGAGACACGGATCACAAACGATCAACAAGGATTTTGGGAAATTTTGTGGAAAAGCAGCTGTGCATGGCCTGATTCTAACATGTGTGTTACCACTAATCTCTCCAACCCACCCACTCCCTGACCCTTCATCCCAAATCCCCCCCAACCTCTCATCCCACTCACCCCTGCTGTCGTCCCACTGCTTCAATCCTCCACACCGCCCTGCAATCCTCTCATCCCTCCCTCACCCTCACCCCCCCTCCTCACCCTCCCTGCAGATGGAGAGCACGAGCTAACCTCCGACGACGGCTCCACTCTCTCTCAGTCTCTGTCTCTCACCCAGTCCCCGCAAAGCACTCCAGCTAAAGAAGGTATGAGAGAGAGAGAGAGAGAGAGAGAGAGAGAGAGAGAGAGAGAGAGAGAGACCATGTGCGGACTGTCAGGATGTGTTTGAGTGTGTGCGCATGAGAGGGCAAATTAATTGTTAATTCAGTATGCAATGCCTAAACTACTGTGCTATGAGTTTGTACCCCACGAATGATTTTTCATGTAAAAACATGTCTATAATGTCCCATCCCCTCCGTACGTAAATATTTGCTTATTCGTAAAAGTCTTCTGGGTCTGACTTTAAAGGAATAGTTTGACATTTAGCTGTAGCTCTCTCCTTAAAGCTTAGCCATGAGTTATGACATGAGTGTCATACTGTTGCTTTTTAAAGAGCATAGATCACAAAGTTTGTCCTCAACCTCGAGTGCCGCAGCGTCCTTAAACGCACCACAAACTAGAGTTCAAACGAGTTCATATCAGGACGAGATCTTTTGCCTCTCTGTTGCCTTTTGGTGTAAAACATCACAGACCTGCCGTACGTGAACACGCTATGATGTCGCATCACATGATTTCTGGGTATTGAATAAGTCGCCTCTTGGATCTACAGTCTCGTATCTATTAACCAAGAGATTTTTGTGTCTGAGGCCAGTCGGTGTGCATCGCAGCAGCCTCCTTACGGGTTGTAAATAACGACACTGATGGATTGACTTCCTGTCAGCTGCCCTCCAGCACTAACACGCACAACCACACAATGAGTAACAATTAACCCACGACAGCACATTGGCTCAGGGGACACGTATTATCTGACACCACCGCTACATCAGCCCACAGTTGTGCTGAGACCAGGTCAACTGTTGCGTGAGCCGCTTTTTAATTTCGTGTTCTTTTTGTGTAAAAGGAACACAAGAAACCGTCTCTGTTTTCATGCAACATGATGCCGCTGCTCTGCATTCCCTAATCTGCATTTGCAACGCAGAGAGAGAGATGTGACACTGGCAGGCCTGTTTGGTGAACATTCATTAAGGCAGTAGCTCTAAGCCACTGTTCAATGCCCCATTTATGTTAAGGTGAAAGGAGGACAGGCTCTCTGGGCTATATAAAATATGTAGAGCACTAGGACACCGTGTCTCTTTGTGTGACGTTCAACACACAGTTCAAATAGTATCGGTGTGTTTGGTACACGAGGGACATGAAAGCCTCACTTTAACCAGATACCGTATCATTTTACAAGCTGTTTCTGTCATTTTGTCCAAATACATGGATTCTGTTACATCGCTCCCTGTGTGATGGACATGAGTCTGATATATTCTGTGTATTTATGTGGACTGTTGTGTCTCGCTATTTCCCACATTATCTCCACTTACATATTAGTTCCCTTCGACTTTGCGCTGAGGTTAGTCATATGAAGCGTCATGCTTGTTATTTGTTAGCTGGGTGCTGTCTGTGAGTAGGGTGCGTCTGTCAGCGTTGAGTGATGTGGCCTTCCTTTGTTCCTTGATCCCTGTCCTCGCCCCAACCTCTGTCTCTCTGCTTCTCCCTCAGACAACCACACAGGCCTGATGAACGGCAAAGACAACCACGGCGACGTGGACGAGGAGCTGGCCAAGCGCGTCAGCCGGCTTACCGCCAGCGTGGAGAGCGTGGAGATCAAGGTGCGCTCCGGCGAGAAGATCGAGGAGGCGCTGTCCCCCGAGAGCTCACCCTCCAAGTCCCCCAACACCAAGAAGAAGAAGAAGTTCCGCACGCCGTCCTTCCTGAAGAAGAACAAAAAGAAAGAGAAGACGGAGGCCTGAGAGCAGACGGGAAAGGCCGTCTGCACGGAAGAAGAAAGAGGGGCGGCAGCCACCTTTTCTGTTTCATGTCTGTGTTTATATTATGTCTCTGTTTTCAATGTCCTTTCATGTTTTTAATTTTATTCAAATTTCTAACAAAAGGTTTTATGTGCAAAAGGCAGAAGAACGGATCACGTAGAGAAAATGAATTGGTTTTCTACAACAACAAAAAAAGGAAAGATCTCTGTTTGTGAAGTGTTGGGATGGGCATGTGGGCGCACAGATTAAAGTTGCAGCAGATTGGAGGTGACTCGGATGGGTCCAAGGTGTTGGGTGTCTGCACACGCGATCACCTGTGCAGTCCTCTAACAGGGCTCCTCGGTGTCACGTGAGGCCCTTTAGATCCCGAATAACTGGCTCCTCCTGTGTTGTTTCCCAGGCTGAAAATAGAACTGGAAACCACCTCGCGTGTATCTCGCTTTAAAATCCAATTGTGTTCAATGATTACGTTGCAACATTGAGTGATGTTAAACTAAAAGTTGACACTAAATTAGTTTTTAAAGTTTTGTTATTGAATCCTGGCCACCTGACTCAACAGTGAACTGAGAGGCCACGTGAAATTTGAAGTCACACTGGAAAACCGGTGTCGGAATTGACAGCCGAAGGGTTTGTGTTGATTTATTTACCGCGTGAGGATTTCTCTCTCTCTCTCTCTCTCACAGGCTTCTGATACAAACCTCCTCTTCAGCCGACTGGACAACATAGTGAGGATGAAGGCCGGCAGTTTATCACAACCAGGTTGACATAATCGCAAAGAGCCACTGACTCTCACTCAAATTATTTATGTCGCATTTTCACATCTCCTCTTCATCTCAATGTTGTTTTTGCCAAAACTAAAAAGACGAGAAGAAGACACAACCTCATTTCAGTAGCGCTTCACCGTTTGTGTCTAGTTTGTCATCTCATGAAATGTGATCTTTTTTTTTTTTATTCTACACACATTCGGTATTAGTCGACTCTGTTTTGTACTCATTTGTAAGCTTTTACAGAGAATTACAGCTGTTCTGCACGTTTTCTCTTATATGGCCGACTATGTTCTTTAGTGATGCCTGATTGCTGAAATTATATTCTAATCTTCAGAGTACACAAATTTACTATATAACACAGATATATGAAAACTGGATATGTTGGCTATAGATTTTTAACTATATTTTTTATTGTATTGCGCTGCACTTTTCTTGTGGTATATAACGTGTTTCAGTTGCAGGTGGTTTCACCAGTGAAGGAGATTTGTGAAGTAATTTGATAAAAGTTGTGCAAAGTAGCAAGCGAGGCATGGTGTCGGGAGGAAGGTCGAGGACCCCGAAAGTGAGTCGAATGAAGCGGGACAAGAATAGTCTCTCATTGGTGTCGCGCGTGAGAAATCATCTACTTCTCAACGGAACAAAACAGGAAGTGTAGTGTCGAAATACTAAGTCCAAATATCTGCAGTCGCCAGCTGAAATGAGAGTCGCGGGTCGTGGACTGAGGACCTTTTTGTTTGATGTGTTTCTGTGTTTGTTTTTAAAGCCATATTCAAATTTTATTTTTCCTCCATTGTTTTTAATGATGAGACAAGGGTTGCGATCGTCGTCTGCCTGCTCGGGCGTCAATGGACCCTAACGAGACCGCTGTTAAATCTCCCCCGTGACTGCATCGACACCCCTCAGGCCCCCGGAAACTTTTATTTCTTTTTCAGTAACTACATCCACTGCAGCTTTATTTGCCATTTATTTTCTCCTGGAACTGGAACATTACAAGGAGGTCGTATAAGGACATTTTCATTTCAGCTTCTAAAGCCCCCCCTCGTGTCATTTCTCCAGTAAACACGATGGTGCTGTAACTGTCAGATGACCCACAGTTGAACTCTGCAAAGCCAAAGTGTGACGGGTTGCCACATGTCCTCCCCCCAGCAGTTTAACCAGATGTACCAATATCCCAACTAGCAATGTGAAGTATTGGATTTGGGGGGGAGGGAGGGAGGAACACATCTTTAGCTGTGTTAAACGATGGCTTTTGGCTCCGGGCAAAGAGCTGCTGAGGTCACACAACTGGAAGATGGAGAAGGGAGGTGTGAGTTTGGAAATGGAAGTGCATATATATATATATACACACACACACACGTGTGTTTAGTAGAGAGGGGCAGTGGGTAAGGACAACCTGACACTAACGCACCATCTTTTCATCACTCAGACCGTCTTCCTCTTCCTGGAAAGTTCTTTTTTTTTTTGTTTTTTTTTTCATCCTCCATGTTTATCGCAGTATTCGCTTTCTTTTTGTTCTTTTAGTTTGCAGAGAGCGCTAGGCTTATTTCATTTTTATTAACCATTCTATGAGGTGAACTGAATGTTATTTTCTCCACTTTTGTTTCCGACTGTTTGCACCTTGCTTCACTAATGCTCTCTCTCTCTCCACCTCTTTTTCTGTTTTAAAATAAATAACGAGTTTTGCTTCGGCATGCCAGAATAAGCCGAGCTACTTTGTGACCTGTGAAAATCCTCTATAAATGGTTATCTAATGGAGTTGCTTTTAGATGTATTGCTAATCAGTGTAAATTCACAAATAAAGCTGTATTTTAAGAAACGGAAGCTCATTTTTCATGTTTGTTCATCACAATTTGCCTCATTCCTCAAAACAGTTTTAAGTTCAACATAATCCATGCACGCTCATTTTCCTTTATGCCACGATCATGAATTCAGCAGAGTAGAGCGGCTTCAAAGTGAAGCACCTATGTGCTGAAATACAGGGCTTTGCTGTTAAATGAGCAGGAAACACACACACAGTACCTGGTGCCTTATTTTAAACCTTCATCCAAGATGTTGGAATATGAGAATGAATATATTGTATGCGTGAATAGTTCAATCAGAAAGTTATGGCAAATGTGATAATGATAACAGGCACAGGAAATGTGGAAGCACTCGCGCAGACGTGCTGTGAAATGCCGAGTGAGCAGAATGACGCACTGAGATCTGCATTACTCTGTGAACACAGAGAGAGCAGTGTATAAGAAGTGGTTTCTCCAACACGCTGTGTATTAATTCAGAAGGTACACATTACCTGAAATGCACCGTTCTGTGTGAGATGTATTGTGTTAGTGACATACTGTAAATACCGTGTGTCATTGTTGTATTCTTTGTGTTCTTCAGAGCAGTGGTTTTCCAGTGAGTGTTGGGACTGCCACGGTGGATTGCAAGATGATTACTGGTGTAGGTAATAAGAATATCTCAACTCTGCTGCACCACCTTTTTTATAAGCTTTGATTTTTTTTCTTGTGAAATACCGTCTAGTTTTAAGAAAAAAGAATTAGCCTCAAGACGAGATGAGGAGTGGGCTACAGAGGTCTGGTCAGCTTCACACCCCTGATTTTTTTATTTTATTTTTTTATTTGTAGTCCCAATTCACTCAAGTGACATCACATGAGGACATTAATCAGATCTCACAAGCCAAAAAAGCCTTTAAACTACTTTTTCCAAATACAACGTAGTCCCCAAGACCTGTAAACAGACTGTAGTGTAAAATCAGTGGAGTTCTCCTTTAAAGGGTAAAGAAAGAGGGAAGGAGCCGCTGCTTTAAACAATGGTTATGTTGTTCTATTCTTTGTATGAGTAGGTGTGACTTTTTGTCTGGCGTCCTTATGATGTGTCCACAGATGTTCACTTTACTGCCAAAGAGTCCGCTTCTCTCTTAAACTTTGAAATCAGCTGCACTCCTCCCGCAGCGCGGTCGCCCGTCTCATGTCGGTGCAAACCTGTCGCAGATGGACAGGACGTGGCGTCTGTGTTGCACAGCGACTGTCCAGCAGAGTATACAGGCAACTTTGTGTGCATGTGAGCAGCCGGTGTGCCTTGACTGCATTGATATCCTCAGATGCAAAACTAAATATGCAAAACCTACAGTATGTGTGTCATAATGGTGTGTGCTAACCGTACAATGTGGGAAGATTGACTCAATAGTTACATCCTGACATAGAACTAGTTTACCCCCAAATCTGTCCTTACCCTGCGGTGACCTTAAATCATGATAATAATAATAATAATCTATCTTTATGATACCAAGCTGCTGCAGATATTATTGGTGATGTCCACTGTGGACTGTCCATTGCCTCTGATGATGTCACTTTATTTAAGAAAGGATTAGAAATGACATCAAAGTAATGGTGCCTTTTCTCACCCGAGCCTATTGTTACTTGGTCTCTACCTGGGAAAACAACACAATTCAGTTCACTACCGTCAAAGATCATCATTTTCAGGACATATACGGCAGATAGTTTAGTTGACAATTTAAGAAACGGCTGAATGGTTGGAGAAAAAGTTACTTGAACGTAATTTTTTTTAAAACATGAGCGCTAAAGGCACTAAGAGCCCCATCAGGAAGTGTTTTAGTGAGAGGGGAGGATGTCGTGAGATAATTTATTGTTTTACATGTAGCTTCCATATATCTGTAATCCGGTGCTGGCGTCAGTGAACGTGATATCAGTCTGCAGCACTTTATTTGGCAACGTTCCTGATATGAACAATAAAAGCGTATGAGCAATCCTGTGACTTGTGTGTCTCATGATTGTGTAAATGTGAAGTCTGTTACTGGCAGTTTAATCAGTGCTGTGGTGTTAATTCACGTTCAATTTATATATTTATATGAGCAGTGAACTTGTGATGTTTGAGAAATGCTTGTTGTGTTTCTGCGTAAAGGTTTTCTGTAGGAGGACTTTAACTGCCTGACCCTTTCAGAAGAAGCAGTGCGCTTCCACTTTAAAAGGTCTTCCTGCTGTAATGTCGTTCAGTTCCAAATAAACCTACTGAAATGATTTGAATTTCTCCGTGTGGTGGCAGTGGTGGGATGGTACGCCTTTGTGAAGTTGAAACCAGTGAAGGAAATAGACTGGAGGAAGAGCATGAGGTGTGGATGAGATTCTGAGGTCATTTGATTGGTTTGTTGTTCAGACTTCATGGAAAGACAAAAACAACAATATAAGAGAGGAAACTATTGATCCCTTGGAAATTGAGTTTGACTCGATAAAGCTTCAGCTCTCATAATGTGTTCCTCTTCCTGTTTAGATGGATAGAAGATAAGTGGAGAATGTATATTCACGAGTTCTATGTTGGGAAGTTTATTTGCAACATGTTACAGTATATTGTCAATTCTATCAATTCAGGAAAACAAAACAACTTAATCATCCAGTTTTTAGTCAAAAACAGAGATTGATCACAGTTATATTGGAATATGTCTGATTACTTTAGTGGCCCTGGAAACTGAGTGCACTGCAACTCAAAAAAGCGCATGCAAACATCTTCACCAACTTGACAACCGCTAGAAAACAACGCTTCAAAGTGAGAAACCTCAACCGAATACAGAAAAAATGCTTAAAGTTACAACGGAAATAAGTCACGAAAAAGTGTCTAGGGGACGTTCATTAAAACACACCGGCCATGTTTAGTGTCCCCATACAGACTGTTGTTGTTTTGTATCATCAATTGTGTTTTGTTTGACTTGCAGCGTTTCTGAGTGTGTTTCTGAGTATGCATGCTGCGCGTGAGCCGTCAAGTTGGTGAAGGTGTTTTCTTCGCTTGCTCGTATTTTTTCTATCTGCGTGTTTTTACTTGAGTTACCGTGCAGTGAGCCTTCAGGGCCACCGTTCTTTCACATGAGTGTCCCATTTCAGACACACACACATACATTACACACACACACACATCCGTCCTATTGCATCATGTACTGCACAATTAAGGAGGTGAAGAGGGGTTTTCTCCTCTCCAGACAGCACCATGCTGGGAGTGTCAAAACAATGAACCTACTTGCGTCCAGATGGATGATCCGCTGGCGGACGGTGGAAACCTTGATAGGCCTTTTTTTTCAGGACAACCATACCCCTGCACACACACACACACACACACAAGCACCGCCCCACCCCAACAGACCCTGCTAGACACCCCAGCACTCCAAGCTTCTCAGCTACCAGAGAATGCAGTGATGCCTAGAGGCCTCTGGGATGAATTAGGGACTTATAAACAACATGAGAGGTCAGTTTGGTCTGAGCGCAAATGCACACCCCATGGGACCACACACACACACACACACAGTCATACAAGCTGGTGGTAAATTTTGTTCATCCATGAAGCCTTCTGTGTGAGAGAACTTAAACCTTTTTTTCTGCTGCCCACATAAGGCCAAAAATAATCAGTTAATGCAGTTTTAGTAAAGTATTATGAAATCGACATCCTTTATTGACCTCAGTGGCCTGTAATCAACAGAACTAATAAAGTAACATTGTCTGCAAAAGTGTCTTCTGATGAAGTAATCACGATACAGTACACTGGGAGTACAGTACTGCTGTGTTAGTGGCTTTATTGGCTTGAGTACATAATGGTGCCCTCATAGCACTGTCCTGCGTCGCTGAGTGGGTCGGGTGAAAAGTGCAAGTCAGTGTGTGTGCGTGTGTGTGTGTGTGGGGGGGTTGGGGGGGATTATTTTGTGGTATTGATCAACTGCTCTGTCAAATCCGTGAAGATGTATTATGTTCATTTTGTGCTGCGGGGCAGTAAGGATCTCACTTATGGCCCCTTAATCTTTAATTCATTGATGGCCGACATTATAGATGTTGTTTGGGAAACCAAGACAAGGAAATGTGCTGAGCAGCATTATCTCGGTGTTTTATCATTCCTCCCCCAACAGGCAACGCGGTGCAATTCTTTTTACCATCGACATTCAAGGGCAGGGGACAAAAGGGAGTCGTCAACAATGACCTGATGGAGGAATCACATGACTGGGTTTACTGATTGGCTGGAGCTCTGGCCACAACTCGCAGCCAACTTCCCCAACTATCCCTAACTTTCAGTGTGACCACACCTTGCCACTGCTCTGGTGTGTTTCTGGAGTTATGCCCTCTTCAGTGTGCGATAGTCCTCAGGTTCGAGTAGTGGTCACCAGTAAACTGTGTTAATTATCTGAAATATCTGGCTGTTATCTGCTAAATGCTCCACTATGTTCACCAGCTAGTCACTAACTTTGACTGCCTGCTGTTTGGTGCTCATCGGGTATGAACATTCTGTATGGGTGTGCATTTGAGTGAAAACAAAATCAAGACACTTATTTATATGGCCCAAAATTAAAAGTTTCGTTATTGTCAGAAACTGGTCTGAGGTACAACTCCAGTAACACTTGTAGTATGCAGAACAACTTGATCTAATACAAAATACAAAATACCACAAAGTTGTTCCGCATACTACAAGTGTTGCTACTCTGCTTCGTCTATTATGCTCTCCTATCTCTGTACAGCATGCCACACCCTCGATCCATACGCTATCAATTTGGAGGAAAAATGTGATAAAGAGCAACAGGACAGAGAGACGTTAAGTAACTGCTGCTAGTTTAGAATAGACAGAAGCAGCAGTGGCAGAATTACTACGTTAAATAGCAGAAATACAGAATACAACTAAGAACCACAAAAGAGTGATTCTACAAAGGGCTTCAAAATAACAGAACAACAACACCCAACAAACCAGCAACAGGAACAGTGGCTACATGTTGGAGCTAACAAATAGTGAAGTGATGCACATGGAGTGCCCTTCAACCAAAGCCATGCAGGAGCTCCCACTGACTTCAGCTCTGGAAACCTATGAAGAGCTGCTTCATAAGCTCTCCTACGATTGATAGATCCATGTGACGAAACGCAGGGACAGAGAAATTAGTGGCATGGATTGCCTTTAGCCACAGTATCATTTGTTCTGCTGTCTATTGACTCCCTTCTATGGGTTATATATAGGCCACTCTGTCACATGCTCCTCCCATTGTCGAATGAGACCTGCATCCTCTTGCTATAGGAAATCTAATCCTCCATTGGAGATCAATAGCATCCTATTTCCTCTTCCCTTGTCAAGGATTCAATAGATTTCTAGCGTGGACTGTGTGTCTGCTCAATGTTTTAAAAAAGCAGGATTTATTGGATCCCAAACCATAGATGATGATTTACTATTGGTTATTAACAGAACATTCCTACCATATGCACCACACCACCTTGACCAATCTGACCTGATTGTTTCTTAATATAACTATAAACTGTTTCAGGGATCAATGTTGTTTTGCACTGGGGATGATGGAGGGACATGTTTGTGCATCCTTTGCAAAAAAAAGGAAGAGCTATGGGTACTCGCTGTGATCTATAGTCCCATGTCCACCACACACACACACACACACACACACGCTGACCTTTAACCTCCTTATCAGCACAAACCAGGGCTCCAGGATGGAAGAGACAGACAAGCGCTCTGATCTACGCTGGGTTTGAAGGGCTTGTTTTGCCATTCAGGTTAAGAAGAACTGGCAAGACAATTTGAGGGTGAACTGGGCCAAACTGCTGGGTTGGACTGAAGTGGGCTGAAGTAGGCTAAATTGTGAATGGCTTTGTTAGCTGGACCAGTAGACTGACAGCTGAACTGGACCAGACTGGACAGACACAAATATAGCTGAATTATATGTCTGTTGGACATTATTAGTTTTAAAGGGGAAATGTCATCCTGACACACAGTTAAATCAAACCCTAATTTTGATACTATTTATGTTTTTTTTTCTAACACTAGCCATTCAATGTATTATGTGCAATAATTACTGTTCTATTTAGTCTTACGTGGCGGAGTCCACCATTCCCGAAAGTGAAATTCAGTCACAAATAGTCACCCAAGATACATTTACTGGTGTTTTGGTGTTAACAGTATGCCATCTAAGTTGAGTGAAACACCCACTTTCTTTCTTCCTACCCCGACCCCCAGGAATTGAAGCAATTGTCCGACTCCTGCTAGATAAAAAAAAAAGTGCACACATTTGTCTGTATGTGTGTGCGTGGCGTGTGCGTTGCATGGGATTGACTATATAACATCCCTGCGTTAAATACCAAGGTCAGGAGGCCTGCTGAAAAGAGGGTGTACATCTTCGCCGACAATGTGTTAATAGAGACACTGTATAGTTTTCTTTTTCTCTCTATTCTCCCATCCTTCCTTCTTTCACTATCTGCCACACCCCACTGAAGAAAGGGGGGTGGGGGAGGAGTGGAAGACAGCGCCTAGCTCCCTGAAGGGGTGCATCTGCCATGAAGGGGGTTAATAAGGTACCAACAGGCTACTGTGGGTTGATCCTCCTCTTTTGTGTCAGCCACTATCTTCAATGGCACGCTGATGGGAGGCTTGGATTTCCCAAAGTGACACTGATTAATGGCTGAGAATGCAGGCAGATCATTCTCCTTATCAGTACAAGCCCAAACTTATTTAGCCTTGAAACATGAGGTGAAGTGTGCCTTTGAAGGAACGTTTTGAATTTTCGAAAAGTCACATTTAAATGTCTTGACAAGTTAAAGCAGCTACAGTTGTTTTGCCACTTTAGGCGTCTTACAACTTTAATCTTTTCACAGTGTGTTTTCATTTCATGAGAGTTTTAACACGTTGGTTGCCTGAAGATTATTCAGCATTCAGTAGTACTTATCTCCTCCCTCTTTCATTTCATTTCTGCCTACGACCTAAAACCAAGATGGCGACAGCTAAAAACCCAAACTCGAAGCTTCAAAACCGTGGTCCACAAATCAAAGGGTGACGTCACAGTGACGACATCCACTTCAGTCGATATGATTTGGAGACATTTCTCTGGCCATCAGGATGTTGAAAGCACTGACAGCTGCAAAATCAAAGCATTGAGCTGAAAGATGCTAACGTAACATTTAAAACTGTAGAGTCACTGGATAAATATCTGTGGGTTCTTGACTTCAATTGACATCTTTCACATTACATGTGATCCATTGTTGATATGAAAATATAGATTCGTGCAGCTTTACAAATGTTGATGAATGCTTTTAATGTTTATTATTGTAATGAAAGGAAACCACAATCCACAGTTCCATTCCCTATAGCCCCCATGAAGTGCACTGGGCTTTGAAGCTAATTTCACATAGTGGCCAAATAATTCCCCGGTGATGTCATGGGGCCCAAAAAGACTTTAGTCCCATAGACTTACATTGGGAATGAGACGTCTGTTAATCAACAGATCATTTTCTTTTTAGGTAAATTAACTTCCACTGAAATAGCCCTTATTTAAAACTATAGGTCTTAAAAGTTGTGAAATGCACTAATAGCCAAATCTCGAGTTGCCGATAAACATCCAACAGACAGAAACCAACATTTAACCTTCACTGAGTCCTGTTTCTGGCCACCTGATGAATGTATCTCCAATATTCACTATCTAACCAATATCTTGGTAATTAACTCTAGATGTATGAAGTTTGTTAACCACTGTAGGATGTTAACAATGCTAGCAAATCATAGAAAATAATGGGATGTACAGCTTATGTCTCAAACGTTAGTGGCAAATGAGAAAAGCCAACAATAATTACATTTCAAACCATCGCGTTGAGGGGATTTTCATGCAGAATTATTCGGACTTAAACTGGGCCGTATTACGCTCAATGATTTATCTTGTTAAAGCCTTGTGAGTGGGAGCTTTGGGACTCAGTAAAAAAAAAAAATTTGGGGCGAAAGGTCTTTCTAAAGAGAAAAACTAGCTCATTCATGTATTTTCATTGCAATGGATACCAATGGTATCACTGTGCAGCAACGGCATACTGCGAGAGTCTCATAATGCTATTCATCTCCAGCACTTGAGATGTGTGTTATGTACACACAGACACCATATCGTCCCCCTGGGAGCCGCCAATCGTTTTGTCTGGCCCGGATCCCTCTTTTGTCTCCCTCCTTCTCTCTCTCTCTATCCCTCCTCCTGCCTTCTTATCCTCTCCCAACCCCCTTGTCCCAAACCCTGATATTAAAAAAGGATTACCAAAAAAAACAACGTGGGTAATTTCCTGCCGCCCTGAGAACTATCCCCCTGTTGCGAAGACTCCCAAACCTCTCTCTCCTTCCTACCATCCCTCTCTATCTCTTTCTTTGGCCTGCCAGTAGAAATTTGGAGGGGCGACAAACATAACACCAGCGGGGGGATGATGGGGTGAGGACGTTTTCGTGGGGGGGAAGCAGAAGTCTATTTCTTTCTGTCTGCCATCTTGCTCCCTCCATAGTCTTCCAGCAGAGATTTGGAGGGCAACAACAACAGTGGGGGATTTTGAAGGGAGGAGGGAGGCAGAAATGGGACTCCCCTGTGACCATCTCTCTGCTGAGGCGAGAGAGGGGAAAATAAAGGGAGGGAGAGTTGGATGGAGGCGATGAAGGGCACAGGGGAGGAGTGGTGTAGCAGACAGGGGAGAGATGTGAGACGTGGAGAAGAGCTGGAGGACTGCAGAGAGGGGGGAATATGGATCGGGATAAACTTTCTGCTCGGTCGTATCTTCATGCTCTCGAGGAATTTGAGCCCCTGCTATGTGAGAGGCATCATGGCAGAGATTAAACAGACAGGGCAGAGGAGAGACAGCAAGATGAGGAATGGTTTCATGTATTTATGTATTTTATTTTTTCTAAACCTGCACTTTGAAAAGCATCACTCAAATAGATCAATTTATTTCAATCCAAAGCACGTAATGACAGCAATAACTTCAGAGGTTTACCAAGATGAGTTTTTCGATTGTCACTTTTCAAATAGCAGATATCTCATTTGACAGCTTAACAGTCAAAAAATGAATATGACTGCATCCGAATCGATTTACCTCCCCGGTTCATTTGCATGTATATCACCCTGACGTTTAGCTGATGCAAGACATATCCAGGCTGACATCACAATGGCATTACATGAAGGAAGAATGAAGGCAGAAGGTTAAATAGCAAATACTGCTGTAAAAATTGTGTATTGCAGGAATAATTAATGTCACATTAATTGGGGATTTTATATGGATTTCATTTTTTTTTTGTAATCGCGTTTGCTGGCAGAATTTGCCCAATTTCATGCTTCCCACAGGGGAAATCATCTTCATTAACACAATAACACTGTGTTTGATGTGGGATCATGCAAAAGCTTTTCAACCCACATTTGAACGATCCCTTCTTCGTCTGTTCACCCGTTCACCTGTGTGTCATGTGGCTCATTCACACCAACTTCAAACAATCTTGGGTCACTGAAGTGGCCTGAAAATGGCGAAAGAGTCTTCAGCATTTTGAGTGCAGTAGTTCATGATGTTTTACAGTATTTGATGATTTCCTTTTAGGTTTTGCTTTAGATCTTTTTCTTCAGACCTATTCTCTTGCCTCACATTTATAAAGTTACGCTGTTCACATGGAACAGCCACACAGTAAAATAAAAGTCCTTCACTATCGGTTACAGGGCAGTTCCAGTCAACACTGCTTTGCAACATGGCTGTGGCTGGAGATGGAGGGAGTGGAGAGACAAAAGGGGGAAGGGAGGAGAGGAGAGAGAGAAAGAGAGAGAGAGAGAGAGAGAGAGAGAGATGTGGAGAGCTGTTGATTCCTCCTCTGTCATGTTTGCTCTCCCTTCTAGTCAGGAGTCACACTGACCTCCATTCACAGGCTACTAACAGGGGCTCCATGTCTACTGTAACGCTACACTCTAGGACTCTACACACACACACACACACACACACACTCACACACAGTGTACAACTGCAACATAAAACCTTTTCTTAGCCACTTCTACTCACTCATTCCAGTTACACACAATGTTTTCATGCACACAGCCGTGACAACAATCCGTCCCTTATCCCCCGCTCACTGTACAATACACACACCCATGTGCACACAAACACACACCAATGCACACGTGCTGTATAATACATACTCAGAATTGCAAACAATCCGAGTGTACATATGCATAAATGTTTCATAAGCATGTGCATGTCCTCCTTTCGCCTATGCACTCAGTCAATCTCTCTTACACACACACACACACACACTGTCCGCATGCACACTTAAGCTTTTAGACATGTTCTCAGAAAACACACAATGCACACACGCTAACTTAAGACTAAGTATTTTCTCCCTTTTCTTTACATTTCACACACACACACACACACACACACACACACACACACACACACACACACACACAGGCTCTTACAAAGATGCCCACAGGCACACACTAATATATGCCACACAACACATGCCCCCTTTGACTGGCAGACAATATATTCTACCACCTTTTCCATCTTTATTACGTACACACACTTATACTTGCAAACAGTCTTCCCTCCCTCCCTTTCTTCCTCCATTAGCGCGCACACACACACACAACTACTATACTTTCCGTACAGTGTGTGGGACAGCTGCCAGAGCGCCTACATACATCCCACTGCCCATTATAATGCATACATTGTGGTCCAATCCCCCTGGATCTGGAGTGGGCTGACAAGCGCCTCACTGTGCCTGAGGTCCCTCCCGATAAGCCATTGTAAGCCTTTCAATATCAAAATATAGGCTCCCCCTTCTCCAAGACAGGATATGGGTCATTGGGTCAAAGGGACTAAGTGCCGTGTATTACATAGGAATTATGAATGTGTCTCCTCTTCCCTATCCACCACAGATAATCACCTGCAGATTATCCCTCATCGAATGTTGCCCTTAATCAAACTACGCTTAAGGAAAGTAGACGATGTATGTTGACATGTTTTGGGGTAGCCTAAACATGAGCGGGATGGGATCACTGCTAATCAGCCACATTGAAACAGTTTGACAGTGTTAGGCCAGCCGACCTGGGAGATCTCCCAAAAAACAAGAACAAGCTATCTGAATTGGGTTAAATTAACAAAACAAGGTGCCGGAGTGCTCTGGGTCAAGTTAAGGAGGGATTATTGAGACATGAACACGAGCACACAATGACACGAACAAACCACCTCCTCCAAAGATAACAAATATTTGAGATAGCTGGAAGGGACTGATGAGTCTGGGTCAGTGGATAAATTTCTTCTTCTTCTTCTTCTCATTAATTCACCACTTGACATATCAAATTATTTGGCATTTTTAATGGAAAAGTTCAACATTTTGGTGAATATGCTTATTGACTATCTTTCTGAGACGGGACTGGACATCTCATGTCTGTATGGTAAATATGAAGCTACAGCTAGCAGGCTCTTAGCTTAGCTTAGCATAGACAGGGTGAAACAGCGATAACCTGGCTCTGTTCAAAATGAAAACAAATCAACCTACCAGTCTCTTTGAAGCTCACCATTTACATGTTATATATTGTTTAATTCTGAAAATAAAATAGTATTTGAAATATAGCAACGTCAATTTGCTGGAACTCTGGGTAGTTAAGCTAAGCTAACTGGTTCTAGCTTCATATTTGGTGAATGAACACGAGAGTAGTTGGCCTATTGATCGTCAAAATGTCAAACAATTCAACATGTTAATTCAACATGTAACAGATGTATTGTTGGGATAAATTTATTATTTTAACCACAGTTGGCAAATTTACAGAAACATTTGCCCACAAACTCATTGATAAGGAAGTTTTTTTTATTAAATTTAGAGTGTGTTGTACTCCTTTTTTCGGGCTCTCATCTCTCTTACAGATTAAAGAGGAAGAATACAAACTGATCACACTCTGCTTTTGTTGCAAGACGATTAGACGAGTTGTTTTTATGGCCAGGTTGTGTGCTCTCTGTCGCCCTATGTCTCGTTCCCTTTCTCCCTCCTCTGCTTCGGCATTCCTCCCACCTTCGTAGCTGTGCATGTGACCTGGTTAGGAGCAAGGGTCATGGGCCAGTAGTGAGGGGGCGTCGGGGCGTTGAGGGGGGGCAGTTCAGGGTCTCTAAGCCCTTCTTGTTATGAGCAAGGCCCCCCTGTCTGCTGTCTCTTTCAGTGGGGAACTGAAATGAACTCCATGGGAGGGCACGGCGCTCCGTCGCAGGCGTCTGCTTGCACCACCCCACCCCAAAGCTGAGGAGGGCCAGCCATCTGCGCCCTTTGTCTACGGAGGGGGAGAGCTTCCCCATTTCTTCTCCACACACACTCCTTCAGACACACAAACACAACTGCAAGAAGGACAGCAGAATTAAAGATTTTCTTCAAGGTGGAAGGGATCCCACCCCTCTCTGTCTATCTGTTTGTTTGACCCGTCTCTCTCCACTTTAAAAAAGAAGGACGGATGGAAAGAAAGAAAGAAAGAAGGAGAGGATTCTTATTGGAGTAGCCATTTCTTGTCATCTGCAGCTGGCTGTGTTGAGCTCTGCCCTTCCTCTCACTCACTCAGTATGAAATATCAACTTTTCTCTCGTCTTTCTTCTCTTCGGTCTCTCCCATCACACTGGCACACAATGAGAGGCTGTGTTTTCCTGGGAGTTGCCGATTGACTTGCTGAAAGACATTGTTCACATAGCTCATTGTCTCTGCCCAGACTTTTTTTTTTTGGGGGGGGGGGGGGGGGGGGAGACCAGACACCCCCCCTAAAAGATAATGTTTGAATTATTCAACAGAGCAATAACTTCTCACCAGAGTCGTTTTCAACCAACAGTGGATTAAGATTTGTTCATCTGAATATCAAACATGATGCAAAGGCATAAAAAAAAGAAGAAGAAAAGAAAAAAGAGACGCCTCCCCGTTGACAGCCGCGGCTTAACTCATAACTCATTTTAGTGTCCGGCGAGAAGCAGAATGGATGAAATAGAGGAAAAAAGGTGACATCTGACATGTAATCAGCCATGGAAATGGGATACTTTCTTTTAAAAAACCTCCCCGGGAGTAAAATATCACAGAGCAGGGTTCACGACCACAGAGCTGAACAATACACATCAAATCGCCATTCAGGGGCTATGAGAGTGGGACATGAATAGAGGAGAGCTGTTTGCTTTTGATAAAGCACAGCTGTTCAGTAAGGACACATATTTAGCTGCAGAGGACCCATAACTGGGGTCCAAGGCTCGGCTATAGGGGCTCCTTCTATCTGTGTTTGTGTGCACGAGAGTGTGTGTGTGCGTGGTTTATGTAGATTGGTTCCTCTCAAAGAAATCAGAGCACACTTGCACATGCGCCTTAAAGATTTATACATTTACTTGCCTGGCACCGGCAATCTCTAGATGCCCATAAAGTCGTCACTCGCTCACTCACTCTCCCCCATCCAGCCCCATTGTCTGTGGAGAACGGCTCAGTGAAAGGAAGACCTAGTTTTGGGGATCGAGGTTGGAGGACCCTCTCCACCACTCTTTCCCTTTGGCTCCTATTGTTTGGCTGGGCCTCCTCATGGCTGGAGGCCCATCCTGGACCTACTTACCCAGAAACAGCCAACTGCTATGGTCACCCTATTTCCACTGAGGGTCAACGGGAGAACAAAGAGTATCTGAGTCCAAAAGTACATCAGATTTTATTTTGCAAATAGTTAAGTTGAGTTAAGGTAACTTTATTACAAAAGCAATGCAAAGGCTTAAAATGTTTTCAATAAACCTAGTTAGGTTGAACTTTCCACAGTTCATTTACATGAGGCATTACTTGCAAGTTGTCAATGTTTTCTAATAATGCATTTCACCTACTGGCAGCCATTTTGGATGCCAATTCGTTAGCGCCATTGGCTGTGGCTTTTACTCTAACACATTTGATTTGCTCGACTAGTAAGTAGAGGAAAGTATTTGAAAACACAAATGCTAATATTTAACAAGTACTTTGATAGTATGTAAGGTGGTTTCTACTTGGCAACTATACCTCATAGTCCTCAGAGAATGAACAGTCAAACAGTCTCTGCACATCTTTGCATATTGAAGCCAGCGTACAGGACAGTTGCTCATTTACACATCCAGCAATTACGGAACTACATTGTCATTTATTTGGAGTCATGTTTCTGCCCACCTAATAAATGAAATATTCACTCTCCCTTCAGCTCCTCTCTAGTCTCCTCCAACATCTGGCTCTTCAGCAGCTAAATGTTCCCCAGCTAGTCACTAACTGTCTGTCTGCTGTTTGGTACTGGACAGGTAACACATGCGGGGTTCATCACGGCTTCCTCGCTGAAAGCTGCTGCCTGTTGCTTCTGGAAACAACACTGATGAGAGCAGTGAGAGTGCACAAAAACAAATTTGCAGGCCGTAAAAGCCAAACAATGAGCAGAGGGAGCTGGAGGGAACTGTAGATTTGAGTGATAATGGACTTTGGATTCATCACTGTGAGCAACCCCTTTAGTTATTTGATATATATCGTTAACGAGTTGGATTGATTAACGCAGCTCCCTAAAACCACATTCCAAGATTGTTTATAGCAAACTCATGAATTGACTTTCCTGAGAGACACCCAGCCTCTGAAGAGCAACCAAACCATAATTACATCGGAGATTCTCAGTTTCACTTATAAAAAAACAAAAACAGGACGAGTCACTCAGGAACTGGAAGGCTTTCTGTGTTTCTGTGTGTTTCTACTTCTTTGTGAGAATTTATCTTAACATCAGTTTGAAGGGAGACACCATTCGAGTCATGATGTGGCTTACTTCTCCAGTACAGTTAGGATTAAGTCAGGATCTGATTAAGGGTTAAGGTTTCACATGTGGACCATCATAAGGGATAGACATTCAAGTATTTGTGTGTGTGTGTGTGTGTGTGTGTTTGTGCGTGTCTGTGTGTGCATAGTGGTGACACTTGATCTTAATCTCCATGGTTACCAAGAGGATAACAAACGGCATGTTGCAGTCTCAACCCTAATTTCATTACCAAGCTTTTCATCTGCGTGCGAGTTCCCCGATCCCTCCCTTCCTATGTGTGTGTTTTCATGGCCTCCGCTAAATATTAGATTGGAGATTGAGCATCGCAAACGCTGTACATACATTTCCTCTGATCATCACTTGCGTGACCCGGGCAACAAAACCCGTGGCATTTATTCTGCTGACGGCAACGTTGAAGTCTTAAGGATTTAGCTGCTGCAGTCATGAGTTTAGGGGGAAAGGGTCTGTTTGAGCCAAAGGCCATTACAGGGCTGGATGGCTATGTGTGTAAATGTGACTGGTATGTAGTAGTGTATGTAGCATATACATATGTGTCCGTACTCTCTTGCGTATAAATGAGCCCTTCACCCCCTCCTGTTCCCCTCCTCTGTGCGCACACACACACACACACACACACACACACACACACACACACACACAAAAGGGCACTAAATGGTGCATTTAAGCTGTCAGGGTGATGAGTGCAGGGCGGGAGTTCGGGCTCCAGATGATGATGTTGTGAGGAGGCCGCTGAGGTTCACACCCCCTCACTCTCAAGATGATTCATTGGCTATTACGTTCCTCTGCTCCCTCTGAGACTCATCAGAGACGCAAGTGAGTTAGGAGACGTGGCCCGTGAATGATAGCTCTGTGAGGAATTAGCGTTGTTTGTCAGAAAATTTTAATTAACATTACTCCCAGATTTGTTATCTTATAAAACACAGGGCTGAGAAATGTTACTCTCTGTCTTTATGCAATGTGCTGCCAAGAAAGATGCGCCTGCAGGAAGAATAATCAGACAAAATATATATGATAAAGAGGACTTCTGGACCATAAACCTTTTCCCTAGAGCCACACACACACACACACACATATATATATATACATGAAGTGTTTGTGCCTCCTTTTCCGCTCCTCTTTTCGTGCCCCCCATGGTGATGGACACTTCCTGTGTCTGGGCTTTTATCACAACCTCTATGAACATCAAGTTGTGCTTCAGCCACCGAGCCGGCCTTCAGTGACTCGTGGACAGCCACTAAAGAAAACTAGACTTAATCTTCAGCAGTTCCTCATTGGCAGGTGGGTAGCTGAGAGAGGGCAGGATGGACTTGCATTCTGTGGTGGTATTTCCGTTAAAGGTCCTGCACACCCACACAGGTGTTTTCAATTACTGCGGCTGATTAGACCTTAGGTTGGGTGGAGCTGGAAATGACGCGAGGTCACATAAATTTTCATGGAGTAAAGTATGGAGAGCTGAGCACCCAAAGGCCTGGTAACCTCTCAAGCTGATCAACACTTGATGACGTCAGTTTTCTAAATAAAATATTAAGAGCAGCAAAAAAAAAACGCTTTGATTGTCTCTCTCTGTAGGACTTCCTCTTTACGGCAGTCAAGTTGATTTACACCACCAATAACTGAGAAGCAAGGTTTCTTTTTATGGATTATTCCTTCTAAGGAGATTTATTGATGTGCAAAATGATTTTCCTGTCACCTTTATATGTAACCAATGACTGCATCTGATCAGTTTGAAAGCCCTATTTTTCCAGTTGTTGGTAAATTGCTGACAATATCTCAAAGTGATAATCGACATTACTGTGATGCTCATTTTAGTTTATAAAGAAAATCTTTGAATGGTCAGCTTTACACTCAAGTATCAGCCTTTGGTGCTGGACTGAACTCATCTCTGTCTAAATGATCACATTCTCAGGTTGATTATTTTGATGAATATTATAATCAGCTATTAAAGTTGAACAGGCAAATATCAAACCCCCCCCCCCCCCCTGACAATCCGGGTAAATGTAGCCGTGCTTAGGTTTAGGCTCTTATCCTGCGGGACACCCACTCCATTTACTCACGCACACACACACACACACACGTACACACCCACACACACACGCACACACACACAAACACAAACACAAAACCCCCAGGCAGCGCACCCTCTCCTGCTGGGCCCCGTCTTATCCTAATGGGATTGCTACGGTGGAAGTCTCCCAATAATGAAAATAATGAAATCAGCAAGGACCCAAAGAAAGGTTACTGTTGCACGCAGCATCCCCAGCCAGACTGCACGCCCCCCCCCCCCCCCCCCCGTCTTTTAACACAGACAGAAAAAAACACAGAGACGGGAGAGGGGGGGGGGGGTGAAGGCCTGAGAAAGGAAGAAGTAACTGGGAACAAATAAAAAAAAAGAAAAGGGAGGAAAGCCAGAGGTATGTACAGTAGGTGAAGGGACGATAAGATGGGGGATGTGTGTTTGTAGTTCGGTTGGTTGACCCAATCATTGCTAGACATGACAAGGATTTTAACAAGGTTATTGTCAGACTTCACATATGTGATCAATGTGGCTCCTTCAAGACTCCAGACACAGAGTCATCTATTTTTTACTCTGATATTCAGACAGAAATACCACAGGTGTACACCCCCAACAAATAAAAATGTATTTAGCAGACCAGGACGGGAGATAAACACAAACAAATCAAAAAGGAGAATTGTGGGATGTGCGAGCAGATTTCCTCTGGGACAGGAAATGGGAACAGTGACAACAGGAAGCCAGTGTGAAAACGACAGAGGGAGGATTCCTACAACATCTCCTCTGCTGTCTTATCCTCTCCTCTGTTTCCTTCTTGCTTTCTTCTTCTCCTCGGGCTCCTATTCTCACCTCGCCTTCAGCATCTCTAAGTGCACACAATCATCACACCACAGAGTCTCCAGGGGTCTGAGACTTCTTGTCTACAGCTACCAGAAAGATGAAAATGTTATTGTGCCTGCATATATAAAATGTGTGTGGTTTATGTTTTATCCTCATGTGTTCTTTGAGGATAAAATAATGTTGGCCATGTTTAACACTTTCATCTGAATATGTAAAGCAAAGAGATGCATTTGGCGGCATTTTATTGTGCAAACTACAGACCATGCATCTAGGATTTGGTTGACAGACGTTTTACAGACAACAGTCCAGAAAATCCACAAAGAAGGGGAACCATTTGTCATGCAGATCATGCCAAGCCTGCATGATTATTTACTGGCCATCTGCAACTCCAACTCCACAATTTACCGCATCGTGTCTTCATCATGAAGAAGAAAATCCGCTTCAAAATGGGGTTTTGATGTAAATACCTCAAGGACGGTCTGATGAGATTCCACGAAATGACTGAAAACAACACATTTAATTATAAAACCCATATTGTTGTCCAACAACTATTAAAAATAGAGTATTTTATTTAGCCGCTACGTTGCACTGGCTGACATGTTTCCTTTATTAAGATGAACACAGGAATGTAGTTCATTGTGAGTCAATCCCACACACACGTCGTCTAGCTGCTGTAAATACTACGACACTTGAACACCAAATTCGTATTAATCCAGTGTTTAAAATAGTCCCCACCAAATGCAGTATTTACTGCTGTGTGAATAATGTTTGCTAAAAACTGCATTGCACAGCTGTTTTAGGAAATGATTAAGCCTTTAACAAAGAAAAAAAATCAAAGTATATATTTGGGACCTGTTTTTAAAGAATTACGTCTTCGGACTAATGGACTATAAGCCACAGACAGTGTAGGGGGTCAACAAGTATTGAGATACAGACTATAACACGTTGTTGTTTTTGGCCTCTTCATGGGAGTTGCTGACAATATTTAAATACAATTTAAATATGAGCAGAATTTTTTTCTTTTACGATATAGTCAACATTTGTTATTTGATAAATCCGAGTAAACCGGCTTCAGGGCTCAATGACAAAGCTTTCATATTGTCTGTGTCACACCAAAAATAATATGGATAACCCCGCTAAGTTGGAGTAGGGGCTGATCCACAAAAGAGACGTTGCATATGGTTTACTGTCAGTCGTGAGACAGACGTGGATGCAAATACTTACCAGTTAACTTATCTGGTTCGTGAGCTCGGTCGCTACGCCAACAAGCTTCGAGTACATCCTATTTTGTGAGGAAATGAATGTCCTACTTCCTGGTCTGATCAGGCTAAACCAGCAACAGGGATGAGGTCATGTCTCTTTCTCATCCTATTTCTCCACCGACTCCCATTACTGCCCTCCTCTTATACAGGTCATTAGCTCTTTGAACCTGTAATCTATGTCTCTCTCTCTCTCTGTCTCTCTCTCTCCTTGTCCTGTGTACAGTCTCTCTCTCCGGCCTTCCTCTGTTCTCTCTCCTCTAATTTGCAGAGGACACACACTGCCCCAAGGCCCTCCTGTCTAATTTGCCAGCATCCCACATCAGAGACACGAGGTAGAGGCGGGTAGCAGGAGGTGGCAGACGGGGGTGGGGGGGTTGTAATGTTTTAGGGGAGTGCGGTGCCACACCTCCAGTGGTGCTGCAGAGACACAGAGACAGCAGTCTGAGGCCCCCGTGGGTAAATGGCAGGTTAGCACAGAAACCAGAAGCAAACAATGCTCACAATGGTATGCCGTCGCCGAGAGAAAGGACATGCTGGGTGTGCGTGTGTCCCCCGCTCAGCCTATCTGTCTAACTTTCCACGTGTGTGTGTGTGTGTGTGTGTGTGTGTGTGTGTGTGACCATGTGTATTTGTACATGTGTGTGCTGGTTTTGTGTGGTCCCTTAAACTTTTAATGAACATGTCTGACTTGTCTGCATTACTTTGTATGGCTCTGCATGTACCAATGTGTGTGTGTGTGTGTGTGTGTGTCACTCTGTATCTCGCCCCACCTATGCCTGGGGGAGTGTGTGCGTGTGTGCGTATAATCGTCTGCAACTGTGTTTGTTTGTGCTTTCATTCTTTTTTGGGTTCCACTCTTGCCTTTGAGTTCATTTCTGTTTAGAGATGTAGTTTGCTTCCTTTACTGTGTGTGTTCATATGTAACTTTGTAGACATGTGCACGTGTGTGTGTGTGTGTGTGTGTGTGTGCACACTCTGTTTAGCCCTTTGTTTCAGTTCCTTACACACCCAAGTTTGTTTGTTTCTCTGATGTCTGCAAATATTCTGTTTCTTTGTGTGTGTGTATGTGTGTGTGTGTGTGTTTGTATGTATTTGTGTAAGTGTGCACTCACAGGCTCTCTTTCCCGCCGCAGCCATTGTCACCAGATGTCAGTGCCTGGGAACAGAGGCGAACAATGGTCACCAAGAGCCAAAGAGCAAGTCGCCTCGGGAGGGGCAACACCAGTCTGCCGTGTAACGGGTTTATGTTTCACCCACCATCGTTTCATCAGCATGTTTCTGAGTGACTTGGTGTTTTGGGTGTCCTCTCTCACCGTAGAACACTGAAGTGACTTTTTTTTTTTTGAAATAGTGAAAATATGCACCGGGGACAGTGTTGAGACAGGAAGTGAGAATTGAGATAGGGAAGTGCAGATGTAGTGGCATCAGCAGCGCTGATTTGAGGAACAGGGCGGGGTGCAGCTGTATAATGTGTTGTTTTTATACTGTATCACAAGGAAGGGCTGATAATATCCTGGAATGGAGATAATACCCAGGAAGCCTTTCCCAAGCGGCCGCACGGTTCGAGCCAAACAAAAGAAGAGCCTGACTGCAATCTTGATGGAAGACAGATTAGTATCTTTGACAGAAAGCCCTGACAGAGCAGACAACCGCACAGCCCCTTGGGAAAATAAGCACACCGATAATAAGCACAGCCCGCGGTGTCAACATGAGGTCAGCTGAAGAGGCTCCCACGAAAAGAAAAAGAAGAAAATGCTTTGTCACTCTCACCCGGTTATTTAATCTTTGAACGAGCGTTCCCTCTATCTGATGGACGGTGTTTTAAACAAGCAGCAATTACGCTCAGGCACCTGTGCTAGCTTGCTGTCGGTTTGCACAGCGAGTTTTGTAAATAAGGTGCAACCAAAACACGGCGGTAGCTAATTGTTGTGTACCTTGGGACAATTCAATCTGGGATTTGCAGATTTGTGTGCGTTTGTGATGTAAAGTGCCACAACGGTTGGTTCACATATAAGCCAGCAATTACAGTAATTTATCTGTGGAGGGCGAAAAAACAGCAGGCAGGACATGTATTCAGTGTTTGTGTGTCAGGCTTGACCTCCCATGGAGAACAAATACTTATTGTGACTGATGAGGAGAGGACATAAAGGTTAAGGATGAGGGTCTCTTTCAGGGGCCTTGTTAACCACACCAGTGGACAGAGGCCAAAACAAAAGACAGAGGCTGATTTAGGGCGCATGGTTCCACCCTGCAGCTGACATGCTCTAATCTCAATCTTTGGAAGTAACCGTTTATAATGTATTTTGATATGCATCTTTTAATTGGACATGCTTACAGTGTTTAGGCATGCTGCTGTGTTTAGTTTCATCCTTTAGTTTCAATGAAAGTTCATACTTTTACTCATTCACCTTGTGGAAACAGTACATATAGGAAGAGGTCAAAAGGCCGACTGGGTGAATGAGAAGCAGAAAAGTGCTTCTGGTGCTTTGGAAAGCTAAACAGACAGGGATACAAGGCTGTGAAAAGGTCAGCAGAATGAATGGCCACTCTTCAAATCTCTACTCCCTGCTGTCCGGACAAAGGCTTCACCCTGGAGGGCCGTGCATGTTTATCCTCAAGTGATACGATGATATTCTCTCAACTCTCACTCAATTTCTTTAAACAGTTTTCCCCTCTCTCCTCCTATAACTCAGTCGCCCCTTTTCCGTTTCCTCCCGCTCTACCTCCTGGGTTGCACGTTGTAGACGTTACCTAATTACCCGTGAACGCCACCAGTTGAAGTGGTCCCCAGAGAATGACGTAGATCTGTGACATTTACGAAAATGTCAGTGACTTTTCAGGGGAAGCAATGAGGGAAGCGAGAGAGACCCATTATAGCTGAGTGTTTTTTATTGTTTCAATGTGTCTCCCATCCCTACGTTACAGCCTTCAGAAGATTTGAGAATTTAATTTTGCCGGTTTCTCTCATATGTCCTCAATCCACAGAGACTGAATCGATGATGTTGACTCAGGGATGATGCGAGATGGCTCCAACAAACCAAACTTTAATTTCTCCCCGGCGAATTGTAATTAGATCAATGCTCACCGTGCCTCAAAATGGTTTCATATCCCCTGAAAACAAATGGTTGCTTATGATAAATTATGGACTTGCATTGTCATCATCATTATCATCACATTATGATCTTCATCCTTGAGCTGCAACATCGGCTCTACCATCCTCATATCACTACTGCTCTCCATTTAAACACGTCAGATGTCACTCAGCAGAATAACTGCAGTGCTGAAATAATAAGTTGATAAAAAATTCATCTTTAGCTGTTTTATTAATACATTTATTGATCGTAATTTCTCACCGTAGTGAAGCCGGCTTGTGGTGCGCACTAGAAAATTAGATCATCAAAGGTTGTGAGTTGAGCGCGATGGCACCTCAAGTGGTGGTGTGGTTGTGCCCTCTGACTTGTAAAATGTCTGTAACTAGGCCCTCTGAGCTTTTCAGATATGACTGTCACAAGTAGTTCACTGATAAAAGCACTATTAACATGTCGGACGATTTTACAAAGAAGGCTCATTTGTTTTTAGATGCTTTAAAAACAGGAGGTCTTAAAAATAATCCTTGATATTAAAACTTAGCTTCTTTCTTTTGCAGGGCTTGTTTAATAAAGTTACGTAGTCCATGATTAGGAGATGTGAGTCTACAGTTACTTACAATTCCTCCTCAGCATTGTGAAGTTTGGTTAATGCTGTTTTGCCAGTTACACTCATTGACTTCTTGCTTATTCACAGTACATTATATGCCCTCTGGCGTTTCTGAGAAT
Source organism: Anarrhichthys ocellatus (assembly GCF_004355925.1). Classification (NCBI taxonomy): domain Eukaryota; kingdom Metazoa; phylum Chordata; class Actinopteri; order Perciformes; family Anarhichadidae; genus Anarrhichthys; species Anarrhichthys ocellatus. Next base: position 1,627,061 of record NW_022280061.1, on the reverse strand, counting down.
AATGCAACGAACACCTTGACGAGCATTAACACCTTTGTGCTTCATCGTAGCTCCACGACATCTGTGGAGGAGACCGCCACAGTGCTACGCGAGAGTATAAACAAAGCTTAAGACCACAGCCATGCTAGCAGTTCTGTGAGGCTATGCTTAGGCACAGCGGAGCTTTGAGCTAAATGCTAATGTCACTATGCTAACATGCTCACAATCACAATGCTAACTTGTTGATGTTCAGCGCGCTAACACACTTACATTTGCTAATTAGCACTAAACCCAATGTTATACATTTTGCAAGAGTTGGTCTTAAACGAGAGTTTTAGACAAATTAATATTTTGATCTGAAAATGGCACTAGATGAAAAGTCTGGGGATCACCCAAGTGTATGTACTTATGTGTATGTATCCTCCAGGAACCCTGAATATTTCAAGATACATACATGGCAATCCATCAGACAGTTGACAAGATATTTTCCTCTGAGTCACAAATGTCACGCTTGTGCTGGCACTAGAGGAAAAGTGGGGGGATCGCCAAAGCCAGTATAGGATTCATCGCCTGGGGACCATGAACAAACTTTTATGGAAACCCAATAGTTATAGATATTTCAGCCTTGACCTAAGTGTAGGAGGAACTGTCCAACATTGCCATCACTAGAGCCCCTTGCATAACTAAAAACTGACTCACCACTTCTCTGTTTATATGATTTTGAATTGAATACCTTTGGTTTGTTTGACACAGAAAGCTTTTGGTGACATCATTTTTGGCTCAGTGAATTTGTGAAGATTTTTCACTGTTATATATATTTTTTAATTATCCACAGATTAAACTAAAATTCAAGTTATCGCAGTCCTAATTTTTACTGATGATCTAAGGTAATTTCAGTGAATGGGACATCCTTGTTGTAGCACTTCATTTAATTTCCATTTAGGAGACAGTAGCATTTGTTTTGTCATTTGCTGCTTTCCCCCCTTTCACAGATGTGCGGGAGGTTGTTGTGGTTTGCCCCTCAGGCTCAGAAAAATGAACTTGTTGAAAACGTTTGACCTCGGTCCCTGTGTCTCCTATGGCTGTAATCTATGGTTGCTTTGACAAATGCGTGCTGCCTTTTCATTCCTTCATTTGGAAAGATAGCTTGAAGAGGAATGGTTTGACCTGGCTGCAAACCATGTGTCTGTTGGACATGAGCTATACCGCGGAAGTCTTTACCTTCATACTGGGACCAGTGATGCCTATGACGCTGCTTTTCAGCATTCCTCCATTCTCCCTCCCTGCAGTACGTGAACTGACTGGTCCAACAGTGGCTGTGTGGCCTGTTGGGCTTGTGACCCTGTGTGATCCTTACTGAGAAGAAAATATGGTCAAGCCTTAACAATTTCTCATGTCTGTGAATTGATGGACAGTTGCCCCGAAGCTATGTACGGGCCTAAAAAAGCACAGTCAACAAGGATGTACTCAGTAACCTCAAATGGGGAAGCTGGCCTAAAATCCAAATGAGGGTGTGGTCGAGCGCTTTTCTCAATAACCTCTTGTCAATGTACAGGCGGTGGCAGCCTCCAAACTCTACATGGGACTGCTCCTGCCTCTACAGCCACCCCTCACTGGGGGTAGAGAGGTGGGGCAGGGGAGGCAGGGACCTTCAGATATTCCCTTGTGCGTCCGACTTGAAAGTTTCTGTTTCTGTGAACTTTACATCAAACGCTCATGGGCTACTGCTGGCTCTTTGAAGTGGTAGAAGGGGAGGGGGTATCTGAGCTGAGTACGGGCCTCTGCCTCGACATGTTCAGGTTCAAAACGGACTCTGCAGCAGTGTAAAAACAGCTCAGCCAAAGGTCTAGTGAGAATGGCACAAGATCAAGGCTTAGGACTCATCTCTCAGTTACCATTGCTGTCTCATAATGAAACATCTACAGACTCACTAGTGTTATTTTACACACAGTTATTGAAGTTCCTCTTCAAGATTAGTGTTTCTACTGACATCACACCCATCCTGGGTGTGATGTCTTTCAGGCGTAGAATATCAAGAAATCAAACACACAACTATCACAAAGTTACCACTGCTGCTACTTTATTACTTTTTCTACCAGCTACTGCTGCTACTAATACATCCGTTTACTTCTTTAAGTAAAATGTCAATTTAATTTTTTTGTGAAGTAACATACCTCATGAGCATTGAAAACAGGAAATCAGTGGAGCTATTTCCAGTAAATGCACAATCAGGTGTGAACTATGTCCACTCATCCTCCTGATGTCATACAGGTCACGTCCTTTATTTTCATTTTTATTTTCTATTACAGTGTTGCTAAATGCAGGATAATGCGTGCTCCACCTTTCTTGATCATAACTAAGGGGCTGGGAGTATCAAAAAGTTCAAACTGATAGAATAGATATCTATGCATAGATATAAAGTATACTATCTAAGTGTGCATTGTCACAGGAAAAACTCCCCCAAAAAACCTTTAACAGGGAGGAAAAAAAGGAAGAAACCTTAGGGAGAGCAACAGAGGAGGGATCCCTCTCCCAGGATGGACAGAATAGCAACAGATGTCATGAATGAACAACATGACAGAGTTACAACACATTAAATGCAAATGACAGATATGATTCATATAATGAGAGTAGCAGAAAAGCTGTCATGGTATTGGTAATAGTAATGTGACTAATAATAACAATGATAGTAGCAGTGGGTGTCCAACATCCAGCTAGATTTTTAACGTCATTCATATATTAATGCAACTTTTGAACAACTTTTTTTTTACATTGAAAGCCAAGTCTTGAACTCCATTGAGAAATAATCATGTAGATTTATTCATCAGTTGCCGACTCAGTAAAGTGGCATGCTGATATAAGTAAAATAGCAGTAGACTAAAGTATTAATATTACAAATACTTTTAGCATTCCGTCTTCTCGTCTGAAATGATGATTTGGCTCCATTGTATTTACTAATAAAAACATATATATCAGCTCTATTTGTGTATGAAATAGAATACTAAACTGTGTAATCGTAATGTCACATTGACACGTGAATGTGCCTGTTTACTTGTTTTGTTTTATTCTGTAGAGATAGAACAGAAAGCGTTTCACAGGACGGGCACAAGGACCATGCGGACTCCTCAGACAGAGGGGGGCCGGGCTCTCGTTCTCCCATGCACCAACCATCGACTGACATTGGCCACTGCTCCACATTAAACACCCCGCATTCAGAAAAAGAAAAGAGGAACCATCTGACAAGAGCAGCATCCACTGGTAGCTGCCTCACTGTCTAACGCGCTCAGCACGCCGCCAGCTCCGAAGCCACACAAACTAAACAGGGTGGGGAAAAAATGGCCCAAAGTGAGATGCAAAGAGGAAGTTTGAAGAGTGAGGAGTTCTTCTTTGATTCCGAGGCGTCTCTCTTGGATCAGCAAGATTTCGACATGTCTAGTTGCCCTTTCAATGACGTCTTCAACTCCAAAGACTCCCACATGGAGCAGATCAACACTTTTCTGAAAAACGTACAAGTTTTGCTGGAAGCTGCTCGGTTTCTCGAGAGCGCCGAGAGGAAGGACGGAAGTGAGTTTTTATGTGCTGCGTTTGATCCTTGTCGTTTGCCTCTGAATTTCAGGAAAACAAGACTTCATTGTCAATAGTCTCAGACAACAAAGGGCTGAGTTCATTCAACTAAGCACCACTGTCTGCTGTAAGCACAGCCTGCACCAGACTAATATGACTGATGCATGAATATATCAATTATAGAGTATAATAGGCTCTATGCTTTCACTGGTATCCGACTATTTGTGTCTGCATTACCTGCATGATGAGTGCTGTGCATCGCTTTGCGCCTGCACAGCACTCATCCCAAGAATCTGTAATATTTTTCACAACAGCATTGATAAAGTTACATGACATTATGATGGGGGTGTGTGGGTGTGCATGCTGGCAACCACTCCGATATGATAAATCTGACCACATTGCAGCGCCCTCCAACTCAGTTTAGGATGATGTCATTGTGCCCCCGCAGACTCGATCGAAAAAAACATGTAACTTTATAGATATAACGCAAATGAAACAACTGAATGGTGAATCGGACATATGTAAAACATGCAAACGTATCGCCTGACTGTTTAATTTTCTTTATTTTTTATATAACTTATAAACCCTTCATATAGGGTTAATTGCAAGTGGCCTATCACATTGCAAATGCATCATGGCCCAGGTATCCTTTAATGGTAGCTCATTTGTAACAAATGCAATATTAAAAACGACTTTTTAAAAATGAATTATTAATGATGTCCTAGTTTCCTTTTAACAAGTCATGATTCAAAGACAGTGGAAAATAAGCTGTTTTTCCATCGCTTTGCGTTCAGGGCCGCTGTGCAGAAATGCTGAGCATATGGGCTCGTGCGCATCGCAAAAGATCTTTGAGTAATATAACCTATTATAATGTTACGTGGCGATTTTTGCAGCAGCAGATCGCAGCAGCTCAGCTCTTCTCTCGATTGTTTGCTTCCTGCTATTTGTGGGCGTGTCCCACTGGTTTCCACATGGCGCAAAGCTGCTCTGCGGTTGGTCAAGTGCGAGCTCAACCCTCAACGCCTGTCAAAGCCATCCGCCAATCAGACGCCCGCTCGGTAGCGACGTCATGTGTTGCTGGGCCTGGCTTCAGCCCGCAAGTACACCCCTATGGTCGTGGTGGATCATGGGATTTGTAGGGCTTTTTTATTTTTTTTTTGCAGCGAGGGGAATGGAAAGAGCGAATATGAGAGGAAAGAATGGCACAAAATTAGTATTTTTATTTAGTCAGTAACGCATCAAACAACCACCTCAATCGATCTATTAATGACTGTCGGCCTAGATTAGTAAAATAATATTTTTTTTAATTTTGCAAAATTTTGATATCCTACCTATTTCAGCCCTGCGATCAAGAATAATGGTGCATATTTGATCATAATTGAATTATAATTGATTTCATCATTATTTTTCTTAATTGCCACAGCAGCAATAACCTGGAATAAACATATATATATATATATATATATATGTGTGTGTGTATATATATATATATGTTGACCTGTGCCACAGACGTATTTAATCAATAAACTGACATCCTAAAAGGTAAATCATTAAATAATTACGGACGATGTCACTTGATAAATCGCAGTAACGGCGTGCTAAAAATGATGTATATTGGGCATGTTTGACAGTATTTTATAAACGCACCGAAAGACTCCGTTTCCCCGAATGCACCGCGAGAGACCGGCCTCTCCGCCAGGTCCCCGCCTCTCAGCTGTGCAGCTAGGTAAACAAACAGGAGAGGAGAGGAAACGAGCAGCAGCAGTCACTTTGCTGGCTCTGGGCTCCCTCGGGGGAATTTTATATTGTTTATATCCGTTTTTGTAAACATTTAATATCGTGTTTCCTCGTAACTTTTAATACTTTGATACACTGATTTTGACATTTTCTTATAACGAAACCTGGCAAGGATTGGCTGTAGCTTGCCAGCTTGGAAACACTGGATTTCTCCCCCTCCTCTTCTTTCGACAAAGGCTGCAGATGAGCCAGCGAAGACACTGAGCAAAATAATATTTTTATTTTTTAAGTATCACGCAGTGCAGTAATAACCGATGCACCCTCTTTCCTGTTATTAAAAAAACGACCCGTCGTTGCCGCTTTCAGTGAAGCTAACGTTAACCTGAAGAGAGCCTAGCTAACGTCAACGACAGCCTCACGAGAGAATGACGGCTGTTCAGCTCATAAATGTCCAAATGTTATTGGAAGCTGCGGAATATCTGGAAAGGAAAGAAAGAGGTAATTACATTTTACACCAAAATAGGAAGTGTCAGCAAAATTCCCTCACAAACGCACTCGAACTATCTTACATGAATGTTCACGTCGAGCTGAAGGATTGCTGGATATGGTCGAGAGAAAAAAGTGCCCAAACTAGCTTAACTGTTAACCACACATTTTCTTTCGACAGAGTGTGAACACGGATATGCTTCGACGTTTCCATCAAGTCCGAACACAAACTACCAGAGGCAAAGAAAATTCCGAAATAAGAAGTTTAGCAGTAACCACAATAGGTAAGACACGTCTCTCTCTCTCTTCCATCCCTGGTACATTGTGGGCACTGTTGACGAAGCATTTCCTTGCTTTTACTGATGATCGGTGTTCGGAATTCAAGCTGTCTTTTACGTGAGCTGTAGTGGGAGGTGGCGCAGCCAGCATGTGGTTTGGTAAACAAGCGAGCTGTCACTACAGGAGGGGGAGGGGGGGGACACAGTTGCTGGCAGCTTTTTCACGGTCCAGAAAAAAACCACTCTTTAGTTAAAAAAAGAATATATATATATATATATATATATATATAACAAAAAAGTTTGCATGGATGTTTGTCCAACTAGAGACGTGTTTAGGACATAGGTGCACTGCACATATGGCCGTGCACACCGCTGTCTGCTGGCTTGGGGGAGGGGGCAGCACCGAGGGCTCTGCTAGCTTTTCATCAGCTGATTGGCAAACGGACTGCAGTGGCTGAGGTTAGGGACCGCGGTGAAAGAGACGGTTTTTTTAAAGCGAAGAAAAGTCATCTATAATGCTGTGCATTCCTCTCACCCCTCGGTCGAATTAGCCCACAGGCCTTTGCTTTATTTTAAATTGAGTAATTATTTCAGTTTTCGGTGGAAGTCACGCTTATTCTCTCCTGTGTCAAATGTATTCTACACTGTGGGAGAGAGGGATAGCTTTGCCTTTTACCCTAAATGGGAAAAACTGCTATTTATGGCTGGTGTTGTTTGCAGCTTTCCAATGGTGAATATGTGGAGTCTTTACCAGGATTAATGCTGTTTGAGGGTAATCAGTAATTTGTTGTTACACTTGTTTTATATAATTTAAAGAAAAGCACGTTTGAGCCTCTTGTTGTATGCATCATCAAGCATGCACCACATCAAGCTGTTGGTGTGTGTGTGTGTGTGTGTGTGTGTGTGTGTGTGTGTGTGTGTGCGCGTGCTCTGGAGCTTATGGTTTATTCTATTGTGCAGCTGGATGTAATACTGTCTGATAATCGCATCATCAGCTGCTTGAGCCCTTGTCAAGCACAATGCTCTCACTGATGAAAGCAACTCGCCTTTAATAAGAATCTCCAAAGTTAAGACTCATTGTGTGTGTTTTTCTTTCTTGGTGCTAGGCTGCTTACATTAATCTGTCCATTGACAGTCGTGCATCAAACGCAGGCCCCACTCTCTCCCTCTCTCTGAGCCTTTTAATATTAATGTAAGAGCGGGACACAAACAGGAAGTGCGCATTACTCATCACGACCGCAGAACGCTGCCCTACTAGTTCTGCATGGCAACAGTCGTGATCAGATATAGGTCTGAGGCTGTTGTCATAAAGCCCCCAAAGAGTTGCTCCAAATAGGGAAATTCTTCATGAGTACACAGAATAATAGCGTTTTGAAACAATATCATCTTCAATGTACAAGGAAAACCGCTGATACCGAAGCGCTTTTCTGCCACTAAGGCCTCTAAGGTGAACAACTCTTTAGGAGGACGAGGACGGGTGCACTCATAGAAAGAAATTGGCACAGTTATACATATGAGACTGTGCAGGAATGATGTTTGATCTTGCTCTCCACAGAGACGCGTTCACATCTCACTTGGTGAGATGACACCATTCAGCATTTGGCACCATTTCTCCGCATCGTGTTGTGATGGCGTTTATTTCATTCCCCACTGGATTTGCACACCTCGCAAACCAACAAAACAGCATTATTTGTTCATCACCACTGCTGCACGGGTCACCGATGGGGGCACATGTCCGCGTCTTTAGCAGCCTGTATTTACCCAACGCTCATATTCATGGCTTCCAGACATAGAACGAGGAGAAATCGTGATAATTAGTTGATGTTGTGAATCATTTTCCCCCACCTCTCAATGCCCTAATACAATGTCCACAGATTCCAGAGAGAAAACAGCTACAACTGAAATCTACATCATAGAGTACCTGCACCTCAGTCATATAGATGCTGCTGTTCGGTACTGGCCTGCTCCAGCCATGCAGCAGCTATACCTTCTCAGTAGCGTGTTGAGGCTTAAAGCGATGGGCTTATCTGACTCTGTCCTCGCTTGCCTACCGTTTATAGCAGGGTTGCTTTATCTCATTGACCCACTCTGTGTGTGCATATACATGCACACACATACACAGTGTTCTGCAGTTGTTTGTGTGTGTGGCCTTGAGCCAGTTTATAATCTCTATCACATTGTTGTGGAGCTCGAGACGCAGAGATATCTGATTCAGGCGACAGGGAAAAGTGGTTTGTGATGATAAAAGCCAATGGGAAAGCAAGCTGACTTAGATGGATCTCTCTGAATGAGAGGCCATACTAAGATGTAGTGTGTGTGTGTGTGTGTGTGTGTGTGTGTGTGTGTGTGTGTGTCGCTTGGACCAGGGCAAACCTAAGGCCTCTCCCATTTTCAGATTAACAGATGGTGTATGTGACATCAGCATTGCCCTAAAATAGACTTCCAGTTCCAAAGTTCTTCAGGGAAAATAAGATTTGGGTCTTCATCACTGTCGGTGCGTCTTGAGTCGTGATAATCAGCCGGGAAACACAATGACATGATTACACGGGATCAGATTGTGGTGTAAACGCTTAAAGAGTTTTGAAGAGATTACATTTCGTGATGAGGGTTTCCAAGCAACACGGACACAGTTGCAAGCACAGCGGCAGCCGACGATGCAAGTTATGCACTCCAAAGTATTCGTCTTACAGAAATCGGTGGACTCGCTGCCATTACAAAGTAATCATAAAATAATTCTATATTCACATATAGACCGTGACTATTAATTTTCCCAACAAAGAAATCATTCTGGAGCACCGAGTTCATTTTTAGAGGGTAGAAGAAGCCGGACTGAAGAGATCAAGCCGATTGTAAGTTCATCAGTTTTTATTCCTTATGTGTGACTGGTTGTCTGATGCGGAACACAGTCATGTATGACCACTACGGAGTTGTAGAATATGTTAGTTGAAACCCGTGAGAAGAGCACGCGTGTGAGCACTCAGGCTCTCACAGAAAGTGGCTTTCATGTGAGCCCTGTGTTCTCCACCTGGCCACACACCTTTTCATGTTCAATCCAACACACCGCTGCAGTTGACTGAACATCCAGTCTTGCGTACCAAACTACAGGAAATTTAATTTATTCAAATAGAGACATATGGTGTTTTTATTGGTATAAATAATTCAACTGGAACAAATCCTTTCCTCTAAGAGCGGGGACATGTTTTATTTTTTTTACTGACTGAACCACAGCCATGCACTTGTCCCTCCGTCTTATCCCTCTCTACCTCCTTCCTCCCCCATTCTTATCCCCCCTCCCCCCCTCCCATATTTCCTGCTTTCGTGTTAAGAAGGCGGCAGTTTTTTGGCAGCTCAGTATTAAAAGAAAAAGTACGACGACAGAGGAAAGCATATTGCAGTATTGATAACCCACAATACAGAGAGTGCTGTGTACATGACTCAGGAGAGGTTGAGTCCACATCACCCCCCCCCCCCCCCCACACCCCCGAACTGGAGTACAGTTTGTGTGGATGGGAACTTGGCCATTTAAGCATCAGGAGGAGGGCTCGTCTCCCTTCAGTATGTTGCCCCACAAAGAGACTCTTAGGAACCAGCTGATTCACTTTACATTATTAACAGAGCTCTGAACCCTGACTGCTGCTGTGCACGTGAGTGTGTGCACGCTCACACTTGCCCAGCAGCACACACACACTCACACACAGAGTTGTGCTGTGCATTATTGAGGAAGAGGCTGTATGGAGCCACAGTGAATGCCAGGCTGTCACGTTGACGTTTCTTGGTGTACAGGCTCCAGTGCCCTGGGCCTCCAGTTTGGTCTCGTTTGGGATTAATTAATGAATCCATAATTCAAATTCGACAAGGCGCCTATCTCGGCCCCCTGCTTGTCTAGCTCATACAGTTATTATCTTTATGCTATGACTTACTTCCTCAATCGGAGTGAGTGCATTGCTTGTTCAGGAGGAACAGGTACTGTGGGACTTTGCTTGTTCAGCGTGCAAAACTATGCATTTGCGTAACGTCTGTTTTCTGTCTTTGCAGGTCCACACACAATGAGCTGGAGAAGAATAGGTGAGTTGGCACGACATTTTCCAAAACATTTAACCTTTTAAATCACGAGCCTGCAGGCACATGCACACCCTGCACTGACATGTAAACAAGTCCATCACGTCCTGCTTTCGTTTTTTGCTCTTCCTCTTCAACAGCTCCTGAGAGCTTAAAGTAAAGGGTCACCCAGTAGCGTTAAGTTAAAGACGTTCCCTCCTCCGCGTTTCCTCCTTTTGCAGGCACACACACACACACACCTTTTTGAATTTATGCAACAGGGCGGCTGGGCTAAGGGTGTCGAGTTACAGTGGGCAGGCAAGGGTGCATGCAGGCGGACCTGGAGCTTAAGTCAAAAGTTCAGTGCTTGTTTTGATGCAAAGATGTTTTTTTCATTCGTGTGTGGAGGTGGCAACAATGTCAGCCTTATGCCCAAACAAAATGTCCTTTCAGCGGCTTTGCGTGATCATGATTCCACCCTGAGTTATATCTCTGCATCCATGATAGTGATCTACACTGGAAGAGATGTGTGGTGTTCAGGGAGACCGTGGCTCGCGATGGTTTACCACAACATCTTCTGAGGGCGCCGGCGCTGGTCTCTTCGAAAGCCCTTATCAGATTGAGTTCACCACCCACACAGGGTGCTTGCTGGTGTTTATGCCCGGTGACTTTGCAGGCTTCAAGAGTCAAGTCGTTATGGGTTTTCTTTCGACACCATAGATAAGAGCGGCTAGACTTGCTAGGATTGATGATAAATGGAGAAAAGAGGCTCGCTTTCCATTGCATTATCTGTGAGGGCGTGGGTACAATGAAGGGATGTGGGAGGCTGGACACATTTAGCGTAATTACATATCACCTCGTCCCTGTTTTTCTCACCATTCTCCCTGGCAGCCTTTTTCTAAAAAGCATGGGAACATTGGAAAGAGAGGCGTCCAGTGAGTTAAATATAGACAAGAGTTGATGTGTCATCTTGGTGCTCATACACGATGCCACTCGAGGCCAGCCGGTCGGCCGACTGGCCTCGGCAGATTGCAGCACCCTTGTGGTTTTTGCATTTCCCTTGTATTCCACCCACACAAAATACATTTTAAAAAAAAAAAAAGAAAGAAAGGGTGCCGGCTCAAATGTTGCTTCCTGCAAACACAGTGTGAGGGCTGTTTTCGTCAATCGGCCAGGCGCTTCGTAGTACGGCCTGTTCCCATGGCCATTTATGGGCTTTAGTCATCTCTGCCAATCGGAGCACACTAAAGCCTGTAGATGGCAGGACAGAAGGGATCACTGCTGGCTTTGTTCGGCACTGAATTATGGGTACTGCAGAGTTATGAACCGTTAGATGGATAACTTAACGAAGTACTTTATTTCCCCCCCCTCTTGTCTCCGTCTCCAGTGTGGTGGTGTTGCTTAGTAGTTGAACAGTACAAGATTAATTCGAATTTCCATTAGCAAAGAAAGAGGTTTGAAATTGTAATCCATCTTTTTAGAAGCACACTTAAAGTCAGAATTGTTTATAATCCCCCCCCCCCCCTTCCCTTTTTTTGCCAGCAGTTAATCCAATTCACTTTTAAGCACATGCCTCAATGTAAGCTCTATGTATCAGGCATAGTTGTTCACCCAAGTGTGTCAGGCTTATACCATGATTCTACAACAGCAGCAGCAGCAGCAGCTTTCGTTCCATCTCAGCAGACGTCCCGGGTCCTGTAAATTGGAGGCAGCTCCTTTATGGTCCAGCCTGTCTGGGGCCTTTTTTTCCAACACTTATCAACCTTGTGTATCTGCCGCCAGCCAGACGATATGCCTTGCATGGCTACCACAGGCCCCGATAGCCTCTGTGACGAGTAGAGTCGTCGGGACAGCGGAGACCAAAGGATGCCAATAAAAGGGGCCGAAAGAGTGTGTGGGGGGGGGGGGGGGCAACCAACATTCCAGATGCTCACACTGTGCGGCGGGACCAGATAACATGGTGGCTCTGCGGCTTTGATCATGTACCTCACTAACAGCCCCATTGCACTTCCTCATGTCACTACTAAATAACGCTGCATCGGCTTATATCTGCCCGTGCATTGCAGTTCCAGCCCTTTGATCTCACAGCCTTTCCGCCTATTAGTATTTTCTTTTAAACATGTTGATAACTAATTCCCCAGCTCAGGTTAGTTGTTGGCTGATCCTTGTTTGAAATAGTGAAATACTATATTCCAGGGTTTGGTCTATTATCATTCAACCAGTTGCTTTCTCTTCCCTTTTTCAGATGATGAGTCTGTTCATGGATAATAATCAATACAGCCGGCTTTTACTTGCTACAATAAATCCTGTCGCTTATCATTTACCCTCCTCCTCCTCCACAGCGACCTATTCGTTTTAATATTGTTTATTATCAAGGCCAGGCTTATAATAAACCCCTCAAATTATGTTTCCCCGGTGCAATATTAGCTTTTCCGCTGGATTTTTTTTTTTTTACGAGGGGAGTTAGGCAAACAGTGTGGGTTAAACACTTATCAGTGTGTGCCTGTGGAATATTAAAAAGAGTCGGTCTTGCCCATTAGAGCCGGGAGGCAGATCGGTTGTCCTTGGGTGGCATGTAAGGAGCATCCATGAGGTCTGCTCTCTCGGGATTTGTTTTGGCTCAGTGGTATGTGAAATGCCAAATGAAGATAATTACGCCTCTTTTACGATTTTGTATTGGTGTGGGTGACCTCGACTGTCAGCGTTTTCATTTTCTGCATGTGTGTGATAGATAGGCTTCTTCCTTTGGCTGCAAAGCAGACCAGATTGTCGGGATATACGGTCAGATTTAAGAGCTTGCTCCTCTTATTTAGCTTTAAAATATCCTTGAATCTTACTGTTACAACCACAGGCCTTTTAGTAACATGCACTCCAGGCAGTAACACTCACCACTGAATATCAATGAATAGGTGTCACATTTTCAAATGGTACATAACTCTGTTGGGATTGAAGCACCTTCATGTATTTCCTTCTTTATTTTTATAACCAGTGTGCTATAAACTCAGCGCAGTTGTTCCAGCCTTGAGGTTGGATGAGCAGTCAAACATGAATAAGCCCGGGCTACATTTTCTCTGGCTGTGCTGATGCTCCATGAAGAAAGCCAAACTGCTTCAGCAGTCTTTCTGCCCAGTGAGTGCATCCTATTCTCAGGCTCCGCTGCGGGGCCTAACACTGGGACCATTTGTCCCGACCAACGTGACGACTTGTGAGCTTTTCTTGGCTCCGAAAAGCAGCTTAAGGGACTTGATCTTTGGTCTGGTGAGCCCAGCTAGAGCACGCACACGTACAGGGGAACACACACCCCCACCCCTTCCTCTCGCAGCCCACCCGGTGCTAGTCCTTAAGAGTCTAGCTTTAGCTTTGCCTTAGCGAACGACGGCGTCAAGGGACCAGGAAGTAATTGACAGGCTGATGGGATGAGCGGAGGGATGGGTCAAAACACACCTGACTAAGGGGAAGCCTCGAACAGCACGCAAGCCTGATCCGCACTGTGTCAGTGTGAGCATTCCCCAACCGGTAATTAACACCGTGGTGACACATGAGCCAGTATCAGGGCGGGACTAATCACCACATGCAGTCAGATGGTGACAGGTTGTGGCTACAAGTCTGCCTCCTCTACACAACCAGTGTGGCAGGTGACCAGCTTTAACGATGAGATCATATCGTGTTTTAAAACTTGCGATTGGGGGAAACTACCTCGTTCAAACTGTGTACTTTGCACACCAGTGAAAGCACCTATACTCCCTTTCAGCCCGAGACGAGATACTTGCGTTTTCACTTGTGTGGGCGTGTAGCTCTGAGTTGAGCTCCAGGAGGAGTGCATTAGCCTGCATTGATTCGCCTCTCTGTCGCACGCACCTGCTTGGGGTTGCCAGGTTTCTGACAGTAGAGAGTTTTTATAGGATTGGCACCCTCAGTCACTTACTTTTTTTTTTTTTTTTAAAGAGAGGCACTTGCCTTTAGCATCAATAAACTGACCAGAGTGACACAGCGCTGCTAAAAGATGGCAGAAAGTAAGAATGAGCTGACTGTTTTCAGTGTTAGCAGTTCATATGAGCTATATATGTAGCCGCTTCGTGCAGAGAAAACGTCAATACATATTATATGGCATATTATATATACATAATATATGGAATAACATCTGTTTAATCTAATATTATCTCCAATCAACTAATATATATTTTTGAGAAGTGCCAAGTGATCTCTACACCGCTGCGGACCCCAACATTTCAAGTGGCTTGCTGTCAGACGGTACCAGACAGTGTGAAGTTAGAGGTCGCCATTGTTCTGCCTCACATCCTCAGAAGCCGTCCCCACACAGATGTTCTGTAGACAGGTGTGAAGAAGGCCCCCTCGCAGGGGGATTGGATAGTCGCCACTTGAAGGCTCCCCCAGCACTCCATTCTTCCCTTGTTTTTCTGACCCTTGACTCCTGTCATCTTGGAGCCTTCTTGTTGTGCCCTCATCCTGATAAAGTGCATCTGCATAGCACTCTGTGGAAGGACGGTGTAACCGAACGGAACAAGGCCGGAAGGGCACGCGGGCTTTGTCAGCAGGCTTAAACCCGGTGCTTGTTTTTATGTCTGAACGACTGAAGTGGGAACATTGTCAGTGATTTGTTTTGTGGTCGTTCAAAATGAATCAACTTCCAAGTGGGGACTGTTTGTCCGGGCTGTACTTCAATCCTCTGCAAAGTGTTCAGTTCCTCCCACATAGTGTGCCGTTCAACCTGTTCCATTATTGTGCAGGGCTTGTTGATAAGCCCACTTTGGGCCAAATGGATGAGTCTGCGGTCACATGTTGTTCCTGAAAAAAAGTGCTCCTGTTTTTCCTTCGCCCTCCCCGGAGGGACTTGTCACGTTAGCAGCCGAGCTAACTTAATCTGTACCTTGAGGAGAGAGAGAGAGACACAGAGATAGAAAGGGGGGGAATAGGATGCTCGATAAAGACACAAGACAGACTCAATTAAGCTAAATCTGACTATGGCTTCTATTTTTAGCCATACAGCTGGGGAAAAGCGGGGAAACACCACTGCCTTCTGACCAATCACAGAGGTTGGCGTCTCACCAATGAGAGCTGTGAGACGAAGCAGCAGCGAGACGAGTCTCCGCCCCTCACTCTCGTAGCAGCTACCATGCATGCTCTCTCGTCGTCAGTGCGTGCACTAAATGTCATTATTTATCCGACCCCAGCGGAGCGCCCTCTGTTCCAACTCGGTTAAGTGACTTAGCAAGATAAGTTGGTGAGTTTCACCAAAGTGAGTGTGTGCCACATGAATATCTGTGCGTTAAACGCTGATTTAGAATATTTGGATGGCCCTCCGTTGCAGGTATTAAAACACATCCACAGCTGGATGTGGTCTGACAGGGCAACCCCCCCTTCCCAAACACCACCCAGTCCCCTCCCTGCCCCAGGAGCCAACATCTGGCTGAATCCCTGTGGCTTTACGCCAGGCCCGTTTTGGGAGCCAGGCCATATTGAAGTTTTAATCCAAAGCCTCTGCCCTAACCCCTCAAGTCCCACCGGGCTAAAGGGCAGAGCGAGGGGACGCGGGTGGGTCAGTGTCGTTGGCCGTCGTTGTGTAAGTGCGGGTTTTGAGGAAGCAAGCGGTTATTAAGAGTCCAGTCACATGATCTGCAAGCGCGTGTGCTTTTTAAAGGGCATTGGGGAATTCACCAAAGATGCGTGTGTATTGATTCAATTGGTCGTTTGTTGTACAGTGCACCTAAAGACACGGCCCCCTCCTCTCGTCCTCCTCTCGTCCCCCCCTCTATGGCCGTCTCTTTCGTTAACGCCATCCCTTCTGTCTCCAGCCTTCTTTCTTTTCTTTCTCTCTCTCTCTCTTCCAACCTTTGTCAGTGGAGCAGATTAAAAGGCAGTGTGCACGTGTGAACTAATCCGTGCGTTGGTGATGAGCTTCGGCCCCCGTTACGTTCCGCACGGCACGTAACAGCCCCGCTGCACAGCGAGCGCATCCCCACCCCCACCCCCGCTCCCTCTCTACTCCAATGAACTCTGCACGTGTGTACGTGTTTGTGCACGTGTGTACGTGTTTGTGCACGTGTTTGTCTGTGGCCGCTGCTAGAAGGGGGAAAACTCTTCTTCCATCCCTTTCTTCTCAAGCTCAACCGTCTTTTTGCTTCGTCTCTGTCCCCTCTAGTCCTCCTCTCTTTATCCCAGTCCGTCCACCGTCCCTCCTCTGCACTTTGGCTATGCATGGCGGATGCTGTCCGTGTGTGCATCGGCGGGGTTTAGCGTGACGACAAGCATCGGCCTGCCTAGTAAGCAACCGCGTTTCGCTTTATTTACCGCTCGTGGCCTCGCGATTGGTTGAGCGGGGGCGGGGTGGGTTCACGCGAGTCCAAATTGATTTTTGCCCTTCCATTTGCATTTTATTGCCCCCGGTTTCCAGTGTAGTTTCAACCCCGAATCCATATGCGTTTTTACAGCGAGCTTTACTGCCAATCGGAAAGACTCTCTCTCTCTCTCTCTCTCTCTCCTCCACACACGCTGAATCTCTTTTTTCGGGGGGGATTGAGGTCACAACTGTCTGAATGCTCCGAAATATCAAAGTCCATTTCCCCACCCACCCACATGCAGCAATGCATTTTCACACACACTGCATTTCTTTCTCGTTCCCTGCCGTCGAAGCAGAATATGGGTCATCCTCCAGCATAGTTCCCATGGAGTCCCAAGACTTGTTAATAATTGTTTTAGTTCCTCAGATGAAGAAAAAGCGGTTGCTGTGTGTGTGGGAGAGGGATGAGCATTCCCCTCATTCCTCAGCCCTGTTTGTCAAACTTAACAAATGGCTGTCAGTTTGGACAGTCTAGGAAAACCCCTCAGTGGATGATTGAACCGCTACGACTTGGGCTGCAAGGAAGGTGACACCCGAGGGAGAGCATCTTTCCTTTTTTCTGAGGAGCATCCGGAAGAGTTGAGCTGCTGGTGTTAAAAGCATCTGATCAAGTTTCTATCAAGGGACGCAAAAAAGTTCTGTGTTCTTGTGTCTGGCCCCTTTCGTGTTCACCGTCCGGTGAAAGATGAAAGAAGTGGAACTTTTCTAACGCTTGTAGTTGAAGTAGCCTCACAAGCGCTTACATGCTGCCACCGCCAAAACGTAGAACAAACTATTACTGGTTCAGTTCACTCAGTCAGAGCTCTGAAGCTTTCAGGGTTAGGGGTGACATTTCCGCTGATGTCCTCCATGCATGAAATATACACACTCCTGGCAAAGCATGCGTGTCTGTCATGTGTTTTGTAGTCGTTCATCTTCAAATTTGAGTCAGAACTTGAGAGGAGCGAGTGGATTTTAGCCACTTGCCGTCGGTAAAGCCGGTGGAAGTCGGGACAGACTGGCTGTGGTTTGTGCCCATGGCTAGTTTCTGGGCAGATTACACAGACAGAACGCTCCCCTTCCTCCCCCACTCTGTATCTCACCCTCTCTGTCTCGCTCCGACTCTCCGCATCTATCCCATCTGTCCGTGTTTCATAAAGGAGATGAGGGATGCATCGGTTCTGTCAGAAAAAAAAAAAAAAGAGAGAGAGCCCGCAGTTGCTGTAGGGCAAAGCTCGCTCTAATCTTGTGTGTGCATGTGGAAACTCCACGGACTAACTGGCACATCAGCAGTGGGCGAAATCCAACTTTCGCCGCACCAGCTCAGATGTAGCTTTTCGTATTTGCCTATCTTTGCCTCAGTAACAAGAACGCCATTTAATATCGTAAAGGTTAGTCTTAAGATCTTGTGCCGTTCATGGGCTAGCGCTGGAACCATCTGTCGATTCCTAAATCATCAAAAAAAGTTTTCAACATGAAGGGAAACCCACAGAATAATGATTTCACCATCCCAATCCAGAGCCATTCAACATAAAAGATAGTCTTCATGTGCGTTTGCCATTTCCTGAACATGCCATTTATAGCTGAGATAATAAGGCCGGTAGCTGGCTGAAGCACATGCGTCAGGCGCCAGTTTATTCAACCAGGCTGTTGGCTCTTTGATGACTGTTCCGGCAGTCGACCTGGTGAGTGGTAGTTTCCTCTATTAAAAAAGAAAAAAAAACCTATTCTGTCAGGTGCCACTGTCTGTACTGGGTAAACATGTGACCCTGGCTGCAACCTGTCACGTGAGAGAGGCACACACACACACACACACAGAATGAAAGAGAGACAGAACGACATAGGAGGCATAAAAACCAGAGAATCCTAGAAGAGGCATCTTTAGCAGAGGAAAAAAAAACACACAACCCTGCCCTTTGTGTTAACTCAGCGATCCAGTAAATAAAGGTGGTGAGCAAACACAGAGAACTGTTGTGTTTCCTGTAGTTGGGTGTGTGTGCTCTGCGTTGCATTATAGGCGCTCATGTGTATGGGCTACAGGGCCGAGGGCACGGGTTGTTAATCCACGTTTCAGGTTTTGTCCTCCTGATCAAATAATTGCTCTCAATTTCACTATGAATTAAGCCAAACGCAGGTATTCTTTATGTCATTGCATTCCACTGCAGGGAAAACAAAATGGAAAACGGTCCAGGTGTTGATGCAGGATGCCAAATGTGCTATATCATGGGGAACATGTGTATGGGTCTACCATGTGTGTTGAGCCCCCGCTCCCCTCCATGTACAGTATACTGTATGTCAGCATCTGCAGGGTGTGGATGGCTGGGCCACATGTTCACATGTTGTTTCACTACACATTATCCGGGAGAGGGAGCCTTAACATGCGATCCGCCTCAGCAACCTGGTCCGCACCAATTCGAAGCCACCCGGGCTTCATCTCACGCTGGCTATTTTTAACCATGTGATAATGGATTTGGGATGTTTTGGAAAATACCGCTCAAAGCGTAGGAGGAAAACACATCTGTGCCCACATTTTCGGTTTTGATTTAATTGCCCTCCGCCACACAGTGAGATCATTTGCCATTGATTTGATGTAGTGCTCGGTTGGACATGGCTTAGTCTACTTTTAAATGAGGCTTTGCATTACAAAATACTCTAATCACTCTGATGATCTTTGATGTCGCTGTGAATCAAGATTCGCGGCTGCTTGAAATGAGCCTCGACACTCGACAAGGAGTGAGGAACAGTAGAACTCCCTTTCAAAGTCAAGTTTTACATTTCTTTCCTCTCTAAGAGGGTGTAATGATGTCTTTGATTTCCTTTTGCATGTCAATTTAGGAGATTTACCGCTGAGATGGTCATTGGTGATGTGTAATTAGTGTAATATCTGGGCGAAGGGTCGAATATCCTCCCCCTCTGCTCGTATAGAAGTAGGTCGAATCGCGCGCGTGTGCGTGTTTTAAATGGGTTTGAGAGAGTGTAGGATTTGCCAAAGAGACGTGTATTGACTGGTATCTGGGCTGGAAATCTAACTCTCCCCTTTTAAAAGCACATCCAGTAATTATGTCAGACATCTTGGATGGCCTGAGAAGTTAACCATTATTTATGTATTCACAAGTTTGGAATCTAGGGCAGCCATATTTTTTATTTCTTTTTTCCTCCATCGCTCGCGCTTCGACTAACGGCGTTGGTTCCAGAGGACATCGAATGGAAAAAGAAGCAGAGACTCAAAAAAATATAATTCTGTCCGTGCCACTCTTCAGGCCCAGGTGTTTCTTTTCATTTCCATTTATTTTAATCACACACAAAGAACACTCGCATGAATATGCATTTCCTATTATTTCCCCCCGCTCGGCCCCTCTCAATACTCACTGCCCCCAGGAAACGCCAGGCATTACATTTGCACACATTTAATCAAGTGAGGCTTTGACTTTGTGTTCGTAAAATATAACACGGAGCGTAATTGTCTGGATCACTCCCTAGTTGTCCACACAGCCAACGAGTAATGTAATTAAAGTAGCAGGATGCTCCTGAGCAAGTAAAACGATGTCTCAAGTAATTAAGTCTAAAGTTTTACCTTTTAAATAACATGGCTGTTAAACAAAGAGAACATTTAGATGACGTGTGCCGTATGAAAAGGGAAGACACTGGAAGATTAGATGCTCTTAGCATCAGAACCAACTTCAGGACTAAACGGTCTTTGAGGCCGATAAATACATATTTAGCAAATGGCAAACAAATGGATTGAAACTATGCGGCTTGGTTTGAGAGATAAGTTTGCACGTTTCCGTTGAGTTTTTCATACTCTCCACAAGACTGAGAATGTGCTCAAAAGCCGTCTGTCTCTGAACTGTTCACTCTGCTCTCACACTCCTCTCTTGCATCATCCCTCCGAAGAGTCACTGGAGCATTTTCTGCACCACGCTGCGCCGATTGCATCTCGTCATCTTGACGGAATTACGGCTTGTCGCTGCCATTACACGTGTTTCACGTCACGCTGACAAAAATCGAAAGGGCTATTTGTCTGACGCTGGTTTTTGATTACAGAGATATAGGATATCAGAATGTGTGTGTGTGTGTGTGTGTACGTGTACACAGAGTTGTGTGTGTGCCCTTCAGTGCCCATCGAAAGGCACATGTACTATGTGTATTTGTGTGCGATATGATTCAAGGACGAGGGAGGTTGAGTGCAGCGCTGTTGTCCGCTGCACTGACGGGAGATGTGCATATGATGTGCGTGGGTTCTGTAAGAGCTGTGGCGGGCAGCTCTCCCATACATACCAACAGGGAGGGCTTCAAAGTGCTCCTTTTTAAAGAGGCCTCTGCTTCTGAAACGGCTACAGGGAGACGAAAAAGCCGTACAGAAATGACCACATATTTGCCGATAATATAACTGTTCCTCAGCGTTACTTATGAGGCAGTGCTCTGCGTTTGATTTCGACTGAATTGAAGCGAGGGGAAGAAGGCTGGATTTGGGAGAAAAGGGCAGGTGAGATTCACGGGGAGGAGGGAGGAGGGTGGCCGAGGAGGAAAGGTGTGGTGCAGTGACCCGGAGCCGGCTGGCTGCTCGCTCACATGTCAAAGCCAAAAAGGCAGAGCTGCCTGCCTGCGTACCCATCTGGGGCCCACACACAGGAAGACACGGACACACACACTCGCACTTAGGCATGAAAGAAACACACATACGCACATCAGTAGGAGTGGAAGCACCCCATTGTCTCAGAAGGAAAGGGAAGGCCGGTTGTGTCTGCGGTGAGCCTGCAGGTGGTGCCTCTAGGATTTTGCATACTTTAATTCTGATGGGTGTGTCTATTGAAATAAATTGACTAAATCTTTGTTTTACAAGTGAAAACGAAAAACTCTTATGACACAGCTGCACACATTTGCGTTTCCAGGTAGCTCTGGTGAACTCGTTGGAGATCAGCAGCGGTTTCAGACGTGCTTTCCTTTTGAATAGCCAGTTACGTTATCAGGCGATCTGTATTGAGACTATAGTCCACCGAATCTCACTGCCTCCCTCCCAGAGGGAGAGCGTGGGCTTTCAAAAGCGGCCGTTTGCTGCTGAGGTATATCCTCAAGGCAGCGGGAAAAAAAACAACCAAGGAAACATGCTATTATATTCGCTTGCAATCCCAGGAATCTCCCACAGCTGAATACCAGGAAAAAAAAAAGCCAGGCTTTTCTGCCCGTGTTGTCTTGTTGTCAGCGAGGGATTTGATGTCCCTGCTGTGCGTGACAGTTTGGAGCACAGGTCCCGGTAGCAACTGGCCACGTGTTATGTAATCCGCCACAGATGAAGAGCTCTCCATTCAGGCGGCCCTACAGCTCGCTGTGCCATTCACTCGACACTGGGAATACAAAGGGCCTTCGCCACTAACAGTCTGCATTAGGGCGAGTTTAATATGCACTCTGTTGACATACTCCTTTGTCACTTTGTTGATCTTTCCACCCGGCCGGTTGTAGGGTTCCTGTCATTCATTGCGATTTTGGCAACCCTTCGTCAGCTTTATCGGCTGAGGACATGAAGTTATGAGGCTGCACAGCTGATCCACTTGCTGTTTATGTAACTGGCACCGGTCTTCCCTAAGCCCTGGGGCTCGTTGCGGTGTTACTTGGCTCCAGGAGGAGGCAGAGGCATGCAGGTATTAATGGTCACAAGCCGCCACTCATATCTTAAGCCGCGAGTGGCTTAAGCTCTTTGGCTGTGGGTCCGCACGATAAACAAGCCTTTTAAAAGGGATTGGGAACCTGTCTTGGGGGCGTCGACGGTAGCTAGTAGCTTGTGACCTTTAACCCTTTACTGAGACAGTTAGAGATAGTGCTGGTGGCGCAGATAAACCAGTCTCAGCCATTATCTTTGGTAGCCTGTGTAGTTGCTCTGACGACATAATGTTGTTGTTTTTTTTTTTTTTTACCAGAATTTGTTCAGAAATACTGGTAAATGCTTTTACCAATTACCAGGCAGCCTAATGTGTAGTACTCCCTCTCTCTCCTCTCTCACAGTCACGCGCTGTTCCTCCGTCACCACCTTTGTTTTTCCTTCTTGTTTTTCCGGCGCTTCTTGTAGTTATCAGAGTTGCTCCACAGCAGAGCACATCGTGCACCCAGAGATTAGGACAAAATGTCACGTCGACGTCTCTCCCGTCTGTCTACCATTGAGAGGTACGGGGAGGGCGTTTGAGGGCAGCATGTGTTTGCTGTAAGAGGAGATCACACCGTGCAGAAAGTAGCTGAACTTTTAAGATGGTGCCGGCGTGGCAGACTCCTCCTCCTCCTCCTCATCATGCGGGTGGGGAAAGGGTGTTGATGTTTTCGACACTGACTCGGCACAAAGTGGCGATTCAGCAGCTCCTCACACCGCACTCTCTAATAGAGCGCTGGGAACCGTAATGGGGAGTTTTTGGGCTAGATATGTGGTGTCTGCGGTCAGTGTACCCCCCCCCCTGCTTCCTCCGTACATTCATCCTGTCAGTTTGGGTCAGGGAGAGGGGACGAGTGGTTGTAAGTAGGGGTTATCTGAGGGGAGATGTTTTAATCTCGATGGGAGTGGAGGAGGAGAAGATGGTGGCCTCCTCGCGTCTGGCGTCTGTTAGCATGGCGCCTGTAGACATACATGTCCGTACAAGACCAGTGTGTCCTCCTGCTCTGCCCTCGCAACCTTCGTTCTTTATCAG
>NW_022280061.1:1602940-1603871 GCF_004355925.1 Anarrhichthys ocellatus | reverse complement strand
CCCCCCCCCCTATGTGTGGAAACACAAAAGTAAGAACGAACAGTATGTCCTTACAGTGTCCACACGCATGAGTGGTACGCTCGTTTAAGGAGTTAAAAATACCGGTATGTTCATGAGCAAAGTGTGCGTTTGTTCTTGCACGTAACGTGAAATTACATTTGTGTCAGCTCTTCGGCTACAGCTGCACAATAAATCATTTATTGGCCCATCAGCAATGCGGAAACATTCCCCCGTACATGGCCTACTTAAGTTGTATATGGTTGTAACAGCAAGCGGGGCAAATTGCAGACGGACTGCCTCATTTTTCGATGATCACGTAATCATCATCACTACCGTGGTGAACAAAATGGTCGCAATTGGGATCGCTGAGGCAGATATTCTGCCATGTTGTCCTCTCCCTGTAGCGTCTCCTAGACATCTCCCGGGTGGAGCTGCGCGTAGAGTAAGAGTAGATGGTGATTAATCACCAGCGTGTGTGTGTGTGTGTGTGTGTGTGTGTGTGTGTGTGTGTGTGTGTGTGTGTGTGTGTGTGTGTGTGTGTGTGTGTGTGTGTGTGTGTGTGTTGGGGTTCGTATGAGACAAACACAGATAAAGAGCAAAGGTGGACTCTGCTCTCTCCCGTGAACAGAACTGATTACACAGACAGATGACCTGAGCCGGACCCATCATCATTACAAACCTCCCCGGCTGTGTGTGTGTGTGTGTTTGTGTGAGTGTTCTGTGACTTTAACGCTACCAACTGAATCGGGGGGGGGGGGAACTCCTCTTTCACTACCCAGACACTTGTCTTGTTCATGTTGTTTAAGCACACGCTCACGCAAACTCTACCGGTGTAAAGGTTGCTCTCCTCTTGTGTTCTTATCACTGCCGTCCATGCATAGCTGAACCTCTCCTACACACACACACACACACACACACACACACACACACA
>NW_022280061.1:1582234-1602930 GCF_004355925.1 Anarrhichthys ocellatus | reverse complement strand
ACACACACACACACACACACACACACACACACACACAGCATAGAGCATTAGCATGTCTAGCCCGGCGTAATCAGTGCAGTGAATTCCTGCTCTAGTCCCCTGGGCTTGTCTCCTTCGGCCCCCCCCCCCCCCCCACTGACTCTTAATGTCTCTCCACTTTTCCACTTCTGGCTAGCTAAAAGGGCAGCCCCCTGCTAATGGAGCGCTGATTGTGTTATAACCACAATTATCACCCTTTACCTCTCAACTCGGGAGCCATTAGCAGGATAGATAGTACCCCGGGCCTGTCTGCAGTCACGGACTAAGGGACTGGGATGATGGAGCGTAGAAGCCGAGCAGGGTCCAGGAAATGCCATTACACCTTTCCCTCCCACACACACACACACACACACACACTCTCAGCTAAAACTTGTTTGTAATGTAGACGAGAAGGGTAACTGAAGCTGGGCGCAAGAAATACCAGCAGAGGATAATGTATCGTCTCGAGGCTTACACGAGACGTGAATCATAGCAACCTGCAGTATGTGTGTGAACTATAAGCTGGAGATTTACAAAACATGAGCCGGGTCTGCAGCCGGTGGATTGTCACAAAGTAAGAATACAATGTGTCTTAATGAGTCTGCATCCCAGGATGACAGAATGCCGCTTGTATTTAGGTGCTAAAGTGCAGATCTTTTAAAAGGGAAACATCCACCCTCAGATACTTTAAGGGCTTTAAACAGTGTTTAGGGACCTGACCTTTGATTTGTTACAATTCCTCGGTGCTATTGTAGCAACACATTTGACTGCCAGCATGCCCGACATTTCTCTTCTTCCTGTCCAGGCCTAAGCCCCCCCCCCCTTCCGTATGTCGTCATGGGTCTAATCATTCCGTTTCTCTCTTTCCCGCGCAGACGAGCTCACCTGCGGCTGTGTCTGGAGAGGTTGAAGGCCCTCATACCCCTGGGACCCGACTGCAACCGGCACACCACCCTGGGCCTGCTCAACAAAGCCAAATCACACATAAAGGTAAAGGAGCTAAAGACTCATGAATATAACAGGCTGAGGAACATCTTTTTCCCCAGAGCGGTTTCCCCCATCACCGTTGATACAAATGCTCTAACATGCGCCACCATCAATACAAAAATGAATCCCTAATTCGACGACCTACCGCTGCGGCCAGCGTTCATCGACGAGCTGTTGTGTAATAGATTACAGTACAAACATCCAATGAGGGGAAGAACGAGAGCACATCCATGAACAATTCCACCCAAATGTTTTGACAGCAACACGCCGTTGATGTGTGAATATCCTCCATTTCCATCGGCATCAAAAATTGTCTTATGCAAATAAACCTCCAGTGGAAGTGTGACCTGTATTCAGCTGGTCACTGCCCGAGCATGTAACGCGCTACGACATCCTGCTTCACGCTTTCCCATCCACTTAAACAGCAGGCATGAGACGGAGCATTCTGCACGGGAAACGCCTGCCGTGGTGTGCGTTCATGTAACGGAGAGGGGAGGCATAAAGCCGGGTATTGTTGTTGTGAGCCACCCCCCTCCCCCCCCTCTCACTACTGCCGTCACCACTGAGCACTTCTGCTGCTGTCAGCTTGAGTCTCTCCATCTCTTCTTTTGACGGGCCTATTGTTTCGGTGCGTCGCCGGGGAGTCTCGCTGGTCACGGTCGGGCGAGCGGTGACGTAAGGCTCCAAGGTTAGAAGCCCGACGTGCGGTACCGTATCCGTCCCTGCCGTGGCCCTCGCTCGCATCGCAAGGCGTACGCAAGAGGCGCCGCGGTGTAAACGAGGCAGGTGAGGGGAAATCATTTAGGGGTGCCGGAGCTTGCAGGAGGAAAGTCCAAGGGAACCAAATGGTTCAGTGGCTGAATTCTACAACAGACGCCGTTTGTTTATTTCCGTGCCGCCTTTGTATTCTGACAGCCTTTTGATATGAAAGGGATTTCCTTAGAGACAGACAACATCTATCTCTCATAGTTGTTCTTCCAGCTTTCCTTCTCTCACTCCGATCAACTCTGTATTCCTCCACCGTCTTGCTCTCGCAATCAATCTGCACCCACCTACTTTTTCTTGTGTTCTGGCCTTCTTGTTTATCCGGCTATCCCCTCCTCTTGCACACTTAATCTGTACGTTCTCGACTCACCCAGGTGGTTTCATATAGTTCACCATTTTTTTTGTCTTTCTCCTGACTAGAAACTTGAAGAGGCGGACAGGAAGAGCCAGTACCAGCTGGAGTCTCTGGAGCGGGAGCAGAGGCACCTCCACCGCCAGCTGGAGCTGCTGAGGGGAGGCAGCGGTGCTGCAGCCCAGAGCAGCCCCGGGGAGGGAGAGAGGATACGCATGGACAGCGTGGGCTCCACCCTCTGCTCCGACCGCTCTGACTCGGACCAAGGTGAGTTGGGCCGCAGTCTCTACAACTGGTTTTTAATTTAGCCATCAAAGTTGGTTTCGGTCTCTTCGTGGGATTTGTTGTCTCTTAACGAGATTATAGAACATCAACCGCATTATCCTGGCAGTCATGTCTTTCCCCACTAACGAGTTCTTCTCTCTCTCTCTCTTTGTTCTCCTCTCCGTCCTCGACTGCAGAGGAGATCGAGGTGGACGTGGAAAGCACGGAGTTCTCCCATGGAGAGCTGGACAGTGTGAGCACAGCCAGCACCAGCGACCTGGACGACCACAGCAGCCTGCAGAGCATGGGCAGCGACGAGGGCTACTCCTCCTGCAGTGTCAAACTTGCCTTCTCCTCCTAAAGCCCCCACTACCACTACCACCACGCACCTCCTCCACCTCCTCCCTGCCAAACCTCGCCCGCCCTCCCATCCGTTCGTCCATCCAGCCAATGCCTACGTACACACACACACACACGGTCACCTCTGACGATAACGGCCACGCCCCTGCTCCTGAGCAGCGCCCCCTCCTCCTCCTCCAGCTCCTAGCCTTTAGTTCCCCTCCTCTCCTCCTGCTCTGCTGGACCCACTGATGGAGGAGCTCCACTGAGAGCTTTTCCTCACTTCTGAACGTTGAGCCTCCCCGACCAACACCGACAGCAGGGACCCAAACAAACACATGATGGGAAACTGCCAATTGATTTTAATCTTCTTTTAAAAGGGAGATCAGAGACTTGGTTGACATGAAAAAGAAAAAAAATACACATTTTGATTTTAAAACCCACACAATTGAAATTAATAGTTTCATTTCTTTTATTTCCTCAAACTGTCGTATGTCTGACATTTTTGTGAACATACGCAACCCCTGATTTGATCCAAAATGCACTTAAATTCATATGATATTGAAATAATTCTTTCTGTTCGGTTCTCTCTCCTGTGGTGTGTGTGTGTGTGTGTGTGTGTGTGTGAGGAGCTCGTCCTGTGTAAACCTCTTTAACTCTCTGGTTGTTGGGTCTGGATAAACAGGAGCACATCTAATCTGGACTATAATCAACACTGTGGGTGAACTTTGCTACATCAACACAGCTGACGTCCCTCGAGCCCCGAGTTTAAACCTCGTCTTATTGTTTTTTCATTACCTCTGCTTCGACAACGCAGAAGCACTCATAATGGTGCTATTGTGGAACAGACCCGACGGGGAGGCCGATCAGAGCCACCGCCACGAAGCTTTTAAAGCCAAACACCGAGCATGGAGGAAAACAACCTGAGAAAATGGAGGGAAAAAAACAAACAACAACATTCCTGTCGAATGTGGGTGCTCAGTGCATTTTCAAAGAGTAGAAATTGTAACTTGTGTGTTTTTGTTTTGGTTTCCCTCCCCTCGACAAGCAGCTAAGCTATCCTGCACTTGCCTACTTTAGAGCTGTCCGTAGAAACGGCACAAAAACAACAGCAACAATGAAAAAGTCCGAACAACAACAAACTTTGGAATAGATGTCCATCCTCCTTCCAGCAGTAACAAGCAATAACTCTTCAAGTCCTTTTTGTCTCGTCAGTTTGAACCCCCCCCCCCCCCCCTTTTTGTTTTCTTCTTCTCTTCTCCCCTGAAAGACTGTGTGACCGTCCAAAAAGCTAATTTCTTTTGTTTGTTTTGTACATACAAATAGCTAAATGAATTAAACCTTTAAAAAGGATTTTTTGTTTTTAAATGAGTTCATGGATAGAACTATTGCCTCTGTTGCTGTTTGACCTGTGTTTATTGTGCATTTTAAATTCCAATGTTGGAAAGATTTTATCCTCTCCAGAGTGGCGGTGGATGGGGAATAGACACTATTAGTTTGTTCAGTTTGCAGGTGGACACTTTTACAAGTTGCTCATCCTGTTGCTGCCCTGAGAAGGAAAAGAAAAGTTACTCT
This sequence comes from Anarrhichthys ocellatus, assembly GCF_004355925.1. Classification (NCBI taxonomy): domain Eukaryota; kingdom Metazoa; phylum Chordata; class Actinopteri; order Perciformes; family Anarhichadidae; genus Anarrhichthys; species Anarrhichthys ocellatus. Next base: position 1,598,630 of record NW_022280061.1, on the reverse strand, counting down.
ATGAAGTGATTTAAAAAAACAACACAGACAGAGCAACTTCCCATCCATGACTTCTGATGGAGAACGCAGAGTTTGTGTGGCACTCTTTTTTTTATTTATTTGACTTTTTCCCTCTCTTGTTTATAATATTCATAAACTGGGAGAGGGGGGGGGGGGGGGGGGGGGGGGGGGGCTGTGTATGGCATTCCACTGGTGGTGAGGTGATCTGTGGAGGAACGTGTGGGGAGAAGAAAACGGGTTGTGTGATGTCAATGTTCCACCACACCATCCCAACTCCACTGGCATTAAGAATTGCACTTCCGCCACAGTTCTCTGTATTTTACTTTATTTTATTCTCTCTCATGGATCTCACATGAATCCTTTTGTCTGTGAAAGAAAACAAAAAAAAAATACAACACCTCCCTTTTAAATATTTATTTCTCGATCCCTCAAAGGACACGAGCAACGGGGTAAAAAGAAGTTAACTTATTTTGTTTCTGTCTTATTTTACTCCTCTTTCTGATGCTTGTATATTCCTCATTCCTTCTTTTAAAAATTGTATATTTGATGGCTTTTTTTTTTTTTTTTGTCAATTGTTTTTGGGTGGGGAGGGTGGGAGGGGATAAGAAATGTAGCCATTTTGTTTTCCTGATGTTTTATTCGATGGACACTTGAAATGTAATTGGCCCCTAAAGCTGCTCCTAGTGCTGAGCCTCGCCTGTTTAGAGTCGCCCCGACAACACGCTATGCCTGTTACCGTAAACGCTAACCGAAAACAACGGGATAGACAGAATGGCTTCCGTACGACGCGAGGCGAAACATTCGCCATCTTGTTTGTATGTTAGCCAGGTCTGTACTTGAAAGGGGGGGTCATCTCTGCACAAGACTTATCGATAGCCGAAGACTTTACCGGCAACTATTGAGCCGGCTACTACACGATAACAGGGGTCTAAAACTCCACTTTCCTCTATCAGGAGGATTGTAGTCTCTATTAGACTTGTTTCAGTTGACAAAATGTGTCTTACATTTACAATTCAATGCCTCCGACTGAGCATTTAAAGAAATAATAAACGGAACAAGAACAAATCCTTTGGTTCCTCTGAAGGACGTCAATAAGGTGTAGAGTTTGACATGTGAGCTCTTTGCGGAGCTCTGTTGAGGTTGTTGGACTTGGCACTGAATCAGAAAGTATCCGCTTCTGGTGCTTGATTATATGAAAAAAAAAAAGAAAATGCCAAAACCACCTCAGAACACCTCAGTGTCCTCTCTCTTTATCTCTCTCTCTCTCTCTCCCTCCCTCTGAGGGACAGTTTACATGTATTCTACCCATGTTTAAGTTATTAACCTTCAGCTCTTTTTGTTTTTATGAACCTGCACTGCTGGCAGGAGAAAAGAAAAGTCCCGTGTTTTGACGACAAATGAATTCCACTCCGTGTGCCGACCGGAATCGCATCCCAGTGGTGTTTTAACCTGCTCAGAGTACAATATATTTTTACTGCATTTGGGACAATAGTGTTGTTGTTTATCACTGAAATGTGTGAGAACTGTCTGGCACTCATTGTATCGTCTCATGTGGCAAGCTAATCTGATGTTGTATTCCCAGATGGGATAAATCCAACTTTAAGAACTGATTTTACTGAAGCCAGGTCTGTCCTCTCTCTTATGTGAGCGTACAGTATGTGTGTGTGTGTGAGAGAGTTAGTGTGTGTGCGAGTGCTCGATGATCTTACCAAGGCTGAGCTTTAGAGAGGCACCTGGTCCATGACTAGTCTGCACTGATCTCGGTTGGGCCGATTCCCACCTGCTGCTCGGTAAACATCAGACTTCTGCACAGTATTTGTCAAGAAAAGACAAATGCATCCAGGCAATGCTGTAGGTTACAAACAATAGCGTATCTTCATAAGCTGGTGTTGACAAAGCTACGTCTGTACCCCCCCCCCGTGTTTAAGGTTAGGTGTAGACAAGATGTGCGTGTCTCGACTGGTTCAGGTTCACTCTCCGGGAGCGTTGAGTTCCAGTTTCACAGCTCGGCCTGATGTCTGCCGGTCGCGACTGAAGTGGAAGCTGCAGTGTCTTTTTGTAAACCACACTCCATCCTGGCGTCTCGGCATTGAGCGAAGCGGAGTCCAGGAGGTGAACCAAACGAGCAGCCCCCGTAGGGAGAGTCGTCCTGTTGTTCTGAACCTGTGGCCATCCTTTGTAAAACATGCAGTCTGATGATGATTCTAGCCGTGTAAGTTGAGGATGCAATACTTCAAATAAAAAAAACACCAAGATTTTCAAACCTGAATGACTCAACCGGCCTCTTCATGCCATGTGTCAATGCTGAATGTAAAGCGATGATTCACGCTGCAAACATGCTGTATTAACTGTATTGACTTGCAGTTTCAGCTTTTTTTAAATGTATGCCTTTGTGCTGACGACGGCGGTCCGTCCGGTCCATTCTTGTGGACGCATAATCTCAGAAGCACCTGCAGCGAATGTCTTCAAATCTGAGGATGAACTGATTAGGACTTCACAGGTCAAAGGTCTCTGTGGCCATAACTCAATAATTCATATGCTAATTATGACAATTTCACACACGTGTCTAAGAGATTACTATGAAGTGGTGACATTTTGGACAGACATGGAGATAAACTGTTAGCGGGGGCATACAACAACAACAACAACGATGGTGATTCTAGTTTGTATTAGCTGTCTTCTATTATCCAAATTATTCTCTGACCAGAGTAACATTATGCTTTTTTTGTTCCCTATATTATGCAAGAATCTTTCTGTCAAAAATGTAAGATATCATAAAATGGTGGTTGCCAGCATTGAGGTCAGGGCCACTTCAGTGGATTGCGAGATGATTATGGGAAAGAATCCCCTATTTATGCTTTCTCCGATAGTTTTGTTTGAAATACCAGATCATTCTTCCTATAATTTACAACATGAGAAGAAATACTGACTCCGGTTGAACTGCTCACAGTTTATGGACAAATGCAACCTGTGAGGAGGAGTCACGAGCAGGTAGTGAACCACAATCAGAACATGTGTTAGATATACAAACTCTTTAAACGCGTTTCTCATAATTATCTATATTCTGTGCTGTCAAAATCAGTGTGGCATGAGTCAAAGTCATGCATACTGCCTGTTAGTCTACCTCCAGCAATCTGCACGTGCCACGAATCTGTAGATCACAAGATGTCTGTGTGATCAAAGCAGTCTTGTGGGGAGACTTACAGGTTTTCTTTATCTTTAACAAACCACATGAGCATCCACCACATGTGTAATATTCCTCTCAAGTGATCACAGCTTGTGAAACAAAGAGTTAAGAGGCTCGACCTCCCAAGTTGTACAAAACCATCGTCATTCACCGCGGCGGGTAACGCAGTGATAATGAAGACGTTGATCCCTCGGTGTCATAAAGCACTCACTGTATGCTCATAATCCGGTTTGGATTACATCTGCACATCAGCTGTCCCTGACAGACTGTGGCTGTGTTTATCTCGAACCAGAAACAAGGACGCGTCGAAGTGGACACATAGTTCTAGGGTGTGTAAAACAAAATGTCTCAATAGAGAAAGCAATAAAATAATAAAATATTTGTTTACAAGCTCCCTCTATATTGTTGATTGTTTTATAAATTGTGAAATACATAAGCAGCAGTATCAGTATCAATCACACTGTGGAGTCATAACACCAGCAAGGTATTTAAGGTTATATATAAGGTTTGTATTTTTTCTGACAAAGCTACATGATTATGAAAAACATGATTTTCATAACAGTAATTGCTATGTACGGTATATATATGTGTGTGTGTGTGTGTATATGTGTGTTGGGTTTGGGGATACACAAATGTTTTTGAATACGATTTCAAACATAAAGGGAAATATTACACATTTAACTCATGTTCATATGGTGGTTTTTGTTTCGTCCTGAACAAAGCTGTTGAACTGATACCTTCAGAAGGAACACAATGTGAAGCCACTTTGTTGTTGCAGTGACAACAGGCTACATCCTGGCTGGTCATGTTGAGAGAGATGCTGCCACCTAGAGGGCAGAAACAGTAGTTAAGTGTACTTTATACTATCTCTACAGCATCGGCACACACAGGTAATGATATGAATAACACCACATCTATAATGACATAATGTAATGAGTAAATCCAGACTATAGGACTAGTCAACTGCGCGGCAATTTATACTATTTTCCAATACTATTGTAAAATAAATCTCTCTCCATTATATAATATATATTCTAAAGACCATATTGCTGTAACACATCGCAGCGCGAACCACTAGGAGGCGCAAGAGGCCTGCAAATGACCAATGACACAGTGAATGACATCACCACTGACTGACTGCGTTTGTTTTGTATCAGAATCAGAACCGTTTATTGCCGAGAACGTCACACATACAAGGGATTTGACTTGGTGAGTGGTGCATAACAATAAACAATGAACACAGTGCAACCGAGACATAATTTAAAAATATAAAAATGTACAATAAAATATTGTAAAGAAACAGATAACAGTACTTTAAAACAAGTATATTGTAAAAGTGGCAAGTGTATTTAAATATAGAAACACAGAAAGGATGTGCAGTAGGAGATTGTCCTGGTGGTGTAAGTAGGATGCCAGTGGGGGTCAGCACTCTGACACAACTCTGCTGAGCTTGTCTGTCCACTCACTGCATTGAGCCATTTATTTCTCTATTCAACAGGGATTCTATTCTTCCAAGCCCAGCAGGGGGTCCTAACCAGTAGTGTTATATGGTACTATCTTATATTCTTGTACACTTTCCACCTCTCTTTAACACACACGAATGCTATATTTGAATCTATGGTGTGTTACATCTGTGGTGTTGATGTACCTGCATGTGAGGCTTAAAACTGCTCTGTGTAAACTACAAACTAGAAAATATTTTTCTATATTTTTTAAAAGTGAATTTAGCTTTTTCGACATTCCTACCAAAACAGAGTTTGACATTGTTAAATACATGAATTAGGATGCATACAGACCCTACAGGACTGACTCATCCGAACAGCAGGAGGAGTTGGCTGCATCTTATTGCACCACCAGGCTGCACAAAGGCACTGCTAGAGTACATTGTTACTCCCACGTCAAGGAGCCTGTGTGAGAGAGATTACAGTGGGATAAAAACAGCAGGACTACAACTATTTTCATGATATCTTTGTGTTTTCCAGTCAGACCTGCAAAGAAAATCAGACCTCAGAGGGATTTATTGAAGGAATCGTCTTTGTCCACGGAAAATGAGACTTGAATCCATTCAACCCCTTGAGTCTTTCAATCTATTTGAGATAGCTGAATATGTTGGAAGTTTGGGCAAACATCGTCATTGTCGCAGAAAATGTACACAGTTCTAAAATAGCGTTGGTATCTCCATTCTTTAAAAGGAAACCCAGTGTTTTGGGCGATGCAACTGCTCTAAACATGAGAGGAATCCCAATGTCATCAATCATTAAGAGCAGAAAACCCACACAAGCCTTTCAGAGGAAACACTGATCTACTGTCACGCTTGTGTTTTTTCTCGAAAGTAAAGTGACACCTTTTTTTATGTCGTAAGAGCCCACTCCTAATTATAAACTGTGCAAAAAATGATATATAGCAGCTACATAATAACTCAACTTTTTGATGTTCAGGGGTTGTCAGTAAATTGGAGTAACATCCTTCTAGTCTGATAAAAGTGAAGCCGATGCTAAAGTGCCTCAAACTTGCATTCTTTCTAATGGCCACCAGGGGGCGACTCCTCTGGTTGTATAAAAGTCTATGAGAAAATGACTCTACTTCTCACTTGATTTATTACCTCAGTAAACAATGTAAACATGAGTTTATGGTCTATATCGCTAGTTTGAAGTCTTCTTCTTTCATTTAGTAACTTATGGTCCCATTTAGACTAAAATAGATGATAAAGCAGGGTGTGCTTCAGGGTCTGGCTACCTTGTGATTGACAGGTCGTTGGCGGCTTTGTTTGGTCTCAGGACTCTCAGCATGGCCGTCACTAGTCTGCAGCACTCAAGTCTTGATGTTTCGTCAGATTTCCCCGGCTCCTTCAGGGTGTTTCAGTGGCACTGTGAGGTGGATCCCAGCCATCCAATCAGAGACTCGTTATACACCTGAGACGTCAGGTGAAAGTAATGAGCCGCCGTTGATGAAAGTTTTAGAGAGTACCGGTGAATGAGAGGCAAAGACGGTCTGCGAACATGAAGGCAAATATTCAATAGACATGGATTTTTGCACCAAGCAAGTAAAAATAGAAGTGTGATGTTTTGGAAAGCACGCTTCAGTCGAGGTCACTTCTTTCTCCTTCGACACACAAAGTCCTCGAGTCCTTTTGATACCCTGAAAAGTATATATATTATTTTGCCGCTTTGGATGGACTTCTAAAAATACTGAGGCAGCTTTTTTGCACAAAGCGCTTTGGAATTAGATCACCCGGATCCACTAACAGATGAAGGTCACGTGGGTCAGGTGTGTCTGCGGGAATCGAACGCAGTCGCTGCTCTTCTTTTAGCAACTGAATTGTGTGCAAACACAGAATGTAAGCCTCGCCGCCTAATTAAAAATGTCTCTGGCGTGCTTTGGGTGTCCTGGAATGAAATGAGAGAGACTGACTGTTGGCTGGCTCTGCCGCTTGTGAGGAATGTCACCAGGCCTTCACTCCCTTCGTGACTCATACTCTGGACTTCATCGCTATATATCGTAGTTGTTGTTGTTTTTCACACTTCCATTGCAGGGAATTGTTCCATGCAGCCCAATTATTGTGCTACAGTGCAAGGTCCATGAGGGGAATGTGAGGGGGTGAAATGAAGCAGGCCAGCGGGACTGAGTGTGGCGATACGCTGGGGGGGGGGGGGTTCCTTTAGTGATGCGCATGAGTCATCGTCCCCACAGTGAGGCTTCTGACATCACATGGCCCTTATCAGAGGAGGAGACCAATTCCCCACAAATGTCCTTGACGGCTGATGGATGAAGGATGAGGGAGGCACAACAAATTATGCATCACTCTCTCTCTCTCTCTCTCTCTCTCTCTCTCTCTCTGTGCTGTGGGGCTAGTCAGTCATGTTGTCAGGACCCAGCAGGCATGTAGGTCCACCCCTCGCCTAACCTCACGTATCCAGTCCACGCACACAAACTCAAAAGCCTGGATGGAAATAGTGCGCATCACCCAGACAAAGATAAACCGTCGAGAGATCCGGGCAAGGTTTCTTGTTAGCAGCTTGTTTGCCAGTTGTATTCAAGTTGCACATCCATCAGGTTGAGGAGGAGCTTTAACAGTGGACAGGGCTTTTGAATAGATAAAAAGGCCGATTATAACTTGGGACAAGGAATGTATAGATTTGTAGTGGCTTTGGGGTCATTAGGCAGCTCAGAAACACATTTTGAGAGCCACTGTAACTCCCGGTTGACTAATGTACAGTAAGCAGTAGACATTGATTTATATATATATATATATATTCGATAAATATATATTTATATTGTCCACTGTTCTATCCTCTGTTTTTCTTGTTTTCTGTTGCAACAAGCATCTTGTACAGAAAATGCATATCCTTACTAAATGATATTTCTGTAATTGGAGCATCTATTGAAGTGCGTGTGAGGAAGTGTGGAGCAGCATAATTACACAACAACTGGTCCCTGGATCCCATTTGTACTCCCATAAATACATTTCCTGTTTAGCAGGTGGGGAAGCCTGAGGAGACAGGTGGACCGTTTGTCAGTTGTTGTTTCATTCTTTGAAGGAAGGCTGGAGCATGTAAATCAAACACGTGCTCATTGTGTTTCCTCAGGAAGATTTAATGTAGTATCAAGTATATTTGCACCTTCAATAAAGAAACGGCAGACGCGTATTCTCCCTGTTATTATGAACACAACAATGTTAGCTCTGCAAGTGCTTTATTGCTTTCATGCCTGTGTTGTTCAGAAACTTTAATAGAGAATTGCCTGCACTGAATTTCCTCTCAGAAAAAAAGACGTGCATGCTTTCAGCTGCGTGATCACACTTTATGAACATGTTTTCACCTCCAAACATTGTGAAGATACTTTCATTTCCATAGCAGTTGGACAGGAAACACGGGTAGAGAACAAGGGGGACATGAAACAAAGGTCTTTAAAACACGGTGTGGCATAATACACTGCACTGTGCATCAGAGGGACTTTATTTTTTATGTAAAGTAAATAAATATCTTTTTGCGGCCTTGCACGTTAAGAGAGAGTCTGTTTGATGTTACGAGTTCTCCCTTTCAGTGACGTTGAATTTGAACTAAAAAACTCGAGCTACAAGCGTCTCTTGACATAGAATCACAATAATAAATCAGTTGCACTTTGTGTCTGTGGCTGTGCCTGTGTCTGTAGCTACCTGACATTGTGGTTTCGGAGATGTTTCTACATTTTCTGCAAAAGAAGCAATCCAATTGGGCAAACTGGGCAAACTGGGCAACCGTCCTGGCGCCTTCAATGTGTTTGGTAATACTGTATGCAACCACCAAATCACAAATTAAACTGAAATTACAGAGTCCTTCAGGTGACATCTGCATTATTACATAAACTTCAAAGTTGTGTGAAAGTCTGATTGACGATTTTGGAAAGTTACAGAAAGAGAGAAGGGTGCAGAGAGAGAGGGGTTTCAGGAGCTTCTTAAAACCATCCAACAAGCACTTGTGACGAAGTATACTGGCAGTTTACGTGACACGTCGAGCGGGGAGTGCGTGTCAGTGTGTGGGAAGAGACTCGAGGTGCAAGTTACAGCTTTAAAATCTAATATACATGTGCAGCATATCATTTTGTTGTATGCATGTCAAAGCCAGTCGTTGACCAGCTGCTTCTTCTTGTGGGAATTGCCACCTGTGTGTGTGTGTGTGTGTGTGTGTGTGTGTGTGTGTGAGAGTGTGTGTGTGCGTGTGTGTGTGTGTGTGTGTGACTTCTAAAGCAAAGAAATGCAAATGAGCACCAGCAGCGTGTCAAGGTCATTCGGGTTACAGTCGAACACGATCAGTTCATACATGACTAACAGCTGGCGCTCACTACCTTCCTGTCTGTGGTCGCAGCGTGACGAATCTCGTCCCTGTGTGGTTAAGTAGGAAAGTCCTTGTCTGCTGGTCCTTCTGTTTTGCTGAGCACCGTCTCTTTAGATGTGATTGTTGCAAAAATGGGAAGTAGCACTTTGCTGATGGGGTGATGTGTTGTTTCCACTGTCCTGCTCTACACACACACACACACACACACACACACACACACACACACTTCCATCGCGCTGACTCGGTCACGATGTCACTTTGAACACACAAGGTCAACTGCGAGTATTTTAGTCAAGCTGTCGCTACGATCACGGAAGGACTGTCGACATATCTGTTTCTCTCACACCCTCCTCCTCCTCTCGCTCTCTCTTCCCTCCGTCTCTGTTTGGCATGAGTTCCGCCTCTCCTCTGTTTCGCCTCACTCCATGCCTCTTTTACATGTCTCTCTGTCCCCCATCTCTGCGTCACGCAGTGTGACGTGTCGCTGTCGGGCGCCTTCGGAGAGGTCACGGCTGCAACAGCCTCTAGAAGGGGGGAGGGGGGGCTGGATATTATTTGGGTCTAATAAATCAAAGGGATTGATGGGGAGTCCTCCTGACATGCTGTTTCATCATGCAGGTTATTAGTCTCAGATTATTATGATCTAATTAAGATATGGCAGAAACGACAGGCCTGTGGACATCCTGACCTGTCAAACAGTGTAACTAATAACATTCATTACGGATTAGGGATGCATTCCACTCATTTCAGACCCTGGATGAAAAATATTGTTTGCCGTGTCCGCGAAGTAAACATTTTCAGATAACGATCACGATGTTAAGCATTGCATTTCTTTTAATTTTCTCAAAAAGTAGTGGAAATGCTAAAGATGGTGACGCAACGGATCATAAAACTCACGGTTCGGATAGTTTCGAGGACCAGAGTCACGGATCGGATCACAGATCGGATCAGCACAAAAGAAAAGAGGGAGCAAATATAACTGTTAGAGATCCCTGATACGTGATCCCCATATATTCATCTGGTGTGGGCTCCACCATTAACTGTAGAGGGCTACGCATGTACTCGTAGAACTGGTGTTGCATCCAGGTAACTTCTATTTATACGATTAATACATTTATTTTATGTCTATTTTTGTTTTACTTTAGAAACATTTTCTCTTTAATTCAAGGAACCTGGCCAAAATGTCTGTCTCTGTCAACATCTCCTTTGTGTGCGACTTTCAATGTAGGGATATCCTCAAATACACATTTCATGATATCTAACTTCCTATCTGCGTGTCTTTCTCTGCATGCGTGTGTGTAGTTTTAGCTTGTAGAAGTGGGACTGCTGAGGTCGGAGGAAAGCGCTGTATTTTAGGGGACTGAGCCAGTTGCAGCAGCTGCCCTGGAGATGTCTCAGAGGATAATCATCCACACTCATGTTGTTGACTCAGACTTTCGGGGCTTGTCAGGTGATGAGTGCAACCACAACTCTGCTTGGAGAGTGAACAGCGCTCTGTCAAACACATTGTGTCACATAGTTTCTATTCCCTCGTGAAAGAGGAGGATGTATAGAATTAGAAATGACTAGTTCGGGCTAATTTCTGCTTATGCTAATTACCCAATTGTTCTGCTTTATTCTCAACAGAGGAGAGTTTTTTCGAATGATCCAATAATCCAAAAAATGTTGACGACTGAACACGGCCCTGGTGCCTCACACATGGTTACGCTGAGGTGATTCACTATTACTGCACCTGGTTTGTCTTTCTGAAGGCAGATTTATGAATGTACCGCTGTGTTTGCTGTATAGGGAGTCAGTGCAAGACAGTCTGATTACAACAGCAAATATGTCAGTGCTGAGACATGAACGCATCATGCAAAGCGTCAGCGTCACAAGTAGGCATCTGACAATGTGTGTGTGTGTGTGTGTGTGTGTGCGAGAGAGGGGATAAAAGAGATCGAAGGGCAAAAGAAAGAGTCACATGACGTAGAGAAAAAAACGAGAAAAAAAGAGCATGCAGCTGAGAAAATGTGATAACGTCTGATGAAATACAAAGAGAAAAAGGGGGCTGATGAGTCACCAGTGTTGTTGGTATGTATGATAAGACACAGCATCAGTCTAGCCATGTCTCCATCAGCCTATCCCTCTCTCTCCAAGGTGTTGATCTGGGCTGCCAGGACCACCACAGGACAGGGCAGTGCGCCGAGCCCCAGGCCGTTTGACGGCGTGAAGGTGGGATCCGTTTGTCTGCCTCGTTTCCACAGCAGAACCAAGTAGCAGATTACACATGTTGTCCACAATGTATTATACATTATAAATATATTTATTCTTATTAATCTTATCTACTTACTGTATTATTCAGCAGTTTTTCACACTTGCTTTAGCTTTAAAAAGTGGTCTGTCCTTCAAAAGGTAATTCACATGAGAGTATTCGAATGAACATGTCCACCCAATTAATGTGAAACACACAATTTGAGGCTTGTGCCTCGTTAAGCGTTGCCGCTGCGCTACTTGAAACGCGCGTGTGTGTGGGTGGGAATCTTTTTCACTTTCAAAGTCGTGATGGAATGAAAAATACATTTTTAACCCTTTGAGATCACATCCCTGCTCATATTGTGCGGCTATTTAACAACATTTGCAAAAACATTTACCAAAAATCTACTTCTTTGTATATTTCTATCACAATCCAATCGCTTCTCTTCTTTAAAAGCAACTAAGCCAGTGACGACCAATTTCCACCAATAATATCATCCATCAGACAATCTGTAACTTTTAGCAGCAAGGCAGATGTGTGTGGAGCTAGCAGACCTCTGCTGCTCGGTATCGCCAGAGACGGTTCGTATCGCGCCACTTAAGCCAGCCCACTTCGTAGCTGCCCAATCAAAAGCGAAGGATCTTATTTAAATTCCTCTTGCAACTTTAAACCGCTCAAATATTCCGTTTCACTGGAGAAAACTCGCGGCACAGGAGACGAAGACGCTCTCACTTTTGTTTTTCTCTAAGATGGCACGGTGCACGGGTTGTGTTCAATGTGCAAGAAAACAAAAATCAACATCCGTGTGCTTGGGCAAATGAGACAAGGTTTATTTTCACGGCAAGTTATCACAAGCGATGTGAAAGCTTTTGTCATGAAGGGAAAACAGGCCGTTGATTTTGGCCCACATGCATTCTCACACATCAATAGTTCGAGCTGATGCTCGCTGGTGTTGCAGGTATTCTGAGCTGCTGCCTGCGTCATGCAGACGAAGCTCCAGGAATTCACCCGCTGTGGAGACGCTTCAACGGTTTACATTCGCCGTCCTCTCCCACAGTCCCTGTTCGTGAAAGTGTCTGCCTTTTATCAGCTTTAGCGCAGCTCCAACCCCTCAATTAGCCTATCTGCACAGCAGATGACTGGTATGATGTTCAGAGATGGCGCTCACACAAGGAGAATGACTAACTCTTCTTCTTCTGCGCCCTTAATCCTCTAGGATTGGCTATAATACTGGAGCACGTGAATGGTAATTGCTACGTCAACAGCAGCAGCAGCAGCACTGCTCCCCCCTTCTTACAGTGGAGGAGGAGAAACCGTGTGAGTGGAATTCAAATAGAGTGTGTCGTCTTTGTGCGCTGCAGGTACAGAGCTCACAGAGTGTGTGGGTATGTGCATGAATGTGGTGTGTTTGCACGTACAATACTAGTGCGTTGTTTTTGTGTATTTGAAGTGTGTACATGTGTGCAAGTGAGCTTGTGTGTGAGCTTGTGTGTGTGTTTTATTTTAGATTTTTGTGTAAGAGCATCGCAGACATTCGTTTCATGCTTCTTTCTAGCCGAGCATCCTCCGACCACAACAACAACAACACAAGTACTTGCTGCCACCGGTCCAATTAGACGTGAGACTGTGAAAGTGTAAGATCTGGGACCCGCCGCCATTCACACCGTCTCATGTCGCACACGGCCAGTAATGAGAACTCGCCGTGGTGACGGCGTTCATGAGGATGAGGGAGTCACGTTTTTTCCGCCCGCTCTATCTGCCTCTGATCTGCGGCCATGTGGTGCTCTGTGGCTCCCTGGCTGTGGTCAACAGGAAATGAGGAGGGGTGATTCACACTGGGAACACTGGAGTGTCCTCACCACATGTCTTAATACAGCCTTTGTGACCGCTCTGTCTCTGTGTCAGTTTCCGGGATACGCACAAATGTGTCGCTCAAGTTGAAGCATGTTCATCTTACACAGACACGTCTTTGCATCAATTTGCATCTCCTTGCATCTTCCTCTTTACTTTATTTATTATGAAATTCACTTCATGTTGTGCTTGAACACCCAGTAAGGATGGAAATGGAGAAGTAGATCTGTCCAAACAACACCGCAGAGCAAGACTTCTCATCAGATAGCGGGCCACAAATTTGATAAAATGTATTGACGTAATGGCCGCCACGTCGATCCCACAGAATTACAAAGACTTAGTCTGAACCTAGACCAGTATACTGGATCTCTATGCACACATCACAGACAGCAGATCACACACCTAAGTGTTCTAACTACCAGACCCGCCGGATGGTTTGTTACACAGAACAATATGAGAGGTCGCCATTAAAAACTGTTTGGAAATGGCAAGGCAGTACTTGGCAGGTGATTGGATGAACCATCTGTGAGTCAAACTCTTGCCAAAGCGAGTCGGAAAAACCGCAAAAACATCGAGAAAGCCTTCGGTGTCTTTCTTTGCTCTTCTTTCAATAAAGAAATACTCTCCAGTTCCGATATAAGTGATGCTGTTTCAGCATCGACACTAAACTCTTCAGTTGCCGCCATTGTTGTTGAGAACAAGCAGTCGTGCTCTGGCTTATCGGACATAAACGAAATTACTTGAAGCCCGAAAAAGACTTTTGAGTGATATCCAAATCAAATGAGGCGAATGCATTAACTGGAGAAACTTTTTGGCGTAGATATTAAATGATGTGCTTCCACTGGAATGAATAGGCTCATTGTACATCCACGATAAAACCAAATCTATACGTCACATATTTACAGTAAATACGAGAATAGCCGTATTTACAGCGCAGCTCACCATTTTCGTGAAAACTCCTTTTGCTTTGATTAAAACAAGTAATTAAGTTAAAGTACAGACACAAGTCAGTCCAAGCAAGGAAGCTAATCATATGATGCGTTGGTCCCACAATGATCGGGGGCAGGTTGCGATTTTGGAGCTGGGTCAGCTGACAGGGTCACGTCTTGTTATGTTGAGCCAATTTGGGGTGGTAGGTCACTCTGCCTCCTTCATCCCATGTTTGAAAATAAGTGGGGACAAAGCAGCCAGAGCTTTGTGTTTTGGTGTGCGTTTGTGTGTGTGTGTGTGTGTGTGTGTGTGTGTGTGTGTGTGTGAGAGGGTTTTGACAAAAGAGTATGAGTCACCACTGTATTATATATTAAAGCTTCTCGCTGTGTGCTGCTTCTCTCTTTTCTTCTTCTTCCTTTCCTCAGTTTGTGTGTGAAGATTCTCTTTCAACTCTTTCTATCTAATTGGCTGACTAACAATAATACAAATCATTGTTATTATTATTACACTATATATTATTAATTGATGTTAGCTTATTTCTGCCCCCAACTAATTGATTTCTCGAGCGTGCTATGCAGCCCACTACTGTTCTCCAACACACACACACACACACACACACACACACAGGCATAAGCGTCATGCTGCCTGTGGCTAATATTCAGCTAAGACGTGTTTTAAGGCGACCAGTCTCCGATAAAAAGCCTCTGGATTGACATTATGAGGCAGGGTTGTGACACCTTGTCATTACACTTGTTAGTATTGAACCGTGACGCCAGCGGGCGGGTTTCCTGCACTGATGCCACTGAAGGAGACAAAAGAGGAGGTTGTGCTGGATGCTGGATGGTTGTGAGCCACAGTTTGACGTCTTTGAAGTGTTCAACGTGTTTAGTTAATACCTTTCTCGCTCTCGGGGAAAATGTGAAAATATTTCTGGCTCAGACATTCGTATTTTATGAGGACAGTTTTTGCTCTGAAATGTAAACAAGCGTCGTGACCTATGACCTCTATAGCTTAAATACAGTTTGCCTCTCTAGTGAGGATCATAATATGGCCGGCAGCCCAAATTTGAACAGAAGTGAGAGTGAGAATTTTAAAAGCCTAATTAGGGGCAGGCTTGTTTATCAAACAGGTTTGGTGTTGTCTTTTCTGACGACCGTTTGTCAAGTTGCAGGTCTGTGCGATCCGATCTGTGTGGGATCAAGAACGGGGACGCCATCTTCCTACTTAGCTAGCTAACTGCCCAGCCGCATGTATGAAGAATAGCAATAGATAAATGCCTCCACAATAACAACAATAACTGTAGCTCCTAGCAACTGCTAACACAGTTTCTGTGCTGGCTATGAATGACGTCAGTGGGACGTGTTCTGCTTTTGTTCCCCTACACATGCCACTGGGTTTAAGGTAATTGGAGTGCGCCATGGGCTTAGAAGTTCCAAGAACTTCCCTGAGGGTTTGACAGAGTGTTGTTTTTATTTGCAGGACATTCCTTTACCAGCCATTTACTATAGTATGAAATTGCACAACCAGTGTGTTGTTTGTTTGTGTGTGAGTGCGTGAGTCACATATATTGCGCAATTAATAAATTCCATGGACGTGATAGAATCAATTAATCAACAAAAAGCAATATTTTGGCTGCAGTCACTAAAATGATCCCCTAATGGTTTGGCAGAAAATCTGAATACAGCACTGGAATGGCGGACTCCGCCACTCCCTGTGAAAACTACTACATACCGCAGATCATGTCGTTGCTATCGCTGAAAAGAATTGCATTGTAGCTTCAAACAAAGAAACACAGGAGCTGTTGACACTCTTAAAATGTGCTTAACGTGCTTACACTCTGTGTAAAGAAAGCAATTTTTAATAAAGGTTATTGCGTCCACTCACATTTCTTTAACACTCCAAAGAATACAGTATATTGGTTTCACAGTAAATTATCATATCTGGAAAGGCTACAGAGGCTCCTCATAAACGGAGCGGCGCTTGTTGTGATGTGCATCATCCAAGAACCTTTTGACGAGTTCATGTATTGACAGAGAGGCAGGAGTCACACCCACCATCGCCACACACACACACACACAGAAACACACACCCTCCCGCTCTCATTCCTCACGATCACACATAATTCAATGCGTATGAACACACCAGCACGTGCAGACACTCCCTCTCTTACGCTCTCATACACACACTCACTTACTCACACTCGCACATCAAAGCAGAGCCGTCTTAACCAGATGCAGAGGCATGTTCAGGTGTTGTGGGATTCAGCCATCGGTGCATCACGGCACCGACTTATCTCTGCTTTACATGATGAAACACCTTCATACGCAAGCAAGCAGCCCTCCCCCCCCCCCCCCCCCCCCCCCCCCCCCCCCCCCCCCCCCC
>NW_022280061.1:1543009-1582134 GCF_004355925.1 Anarrhichthys ocellatus | reverse complement strand
TGCCGCCCAAAGGCATCAACCTTCTCCCTCCGGCTCTCTCCCCCCCCCCACCCTTGCAGCACCCCCCCCCCCCCCCCCCCCCCCCCCCGCCATGGGACCTAACTTTCCCTCAAGGTCGCCCCTCCACAAGGGCTCATGGGAAGTTGCAAAGCAGTGGCTGTAATGAGTGTGGCCTTAAGCAGCCTGCTCCAAGGTTTGAGTCCTCGAAAGAACCCGAGGGAGAAGGTTGATGCCTTTGGGCGTCAGGGCAGGGCATCAGTGTCGCGTGTTGCAGAATCTGAGAAAGTGTGTCTGACACACGATGAGTAGGTGCTTTGGTCGGATATACTGTTTGAATAGAGACTCAATAATGACTTATTATAGACATCACAACATCAAGGGGAGAGGTGTTTGTTTGACTACAATGCAGAATGTCAAATATCAAAGAACGCCACATTTCTGGGCATTTTTGCTTAAAATTGATGATAGGAAATGTGGGGGGGCCACATGACCGATACACCATCACAGAATATTTGAATGTACATTTTTAACATTGTGCACAGCATCACTATGACAAATTGAAACCACATAACAATGATAAAATATATGACAAATAGGTTGTTGGCATAGTTCTGGGGAAGGCAGGTAATGTGCAGGAGTCCTGCTAAGCCCTGCACAGAGCTGTCACGGCTGAGTCACAGATCTCAGCCTCGCCTCTCTGCAGCACTCCCTGTGTTGTTAATAAAGGTGTCATCGCTCCAGCCTGCAGGCTATGAAAGTAAATGCCTCATGTGAAACTAAACTAAATACATACTTCGATCTTTATTTAACTGGGGATGTTCGCCGAGCACACCCTCTCTTTCCTCTCACCGAACAAAGTTTTAAAAAGTTTTGTAAAATGAGCCATAAGAAATGGGGAATATCTTCATCATGAAATATGTGAGATATATATGTGAGAATCGTCAGAATCAGGTTGACTGTCAAATAAGTTTTCACATGTACAAGGAATTGGCCCTGTGTTTGGTGCTTAACAATAAACATAAGAAAAGAAAAGAAAAGCAAGTGCTAAAAAAGGCAAGAGTCATAAATGGAAAATAAAAATAATACTATAATAAATATGAAATATATACACACACACAAAGATAAGTTTAAGGAATAATTTGACATTCTGGAAATTACACATTTGTTCTTTTCCGGAGAGCTAGATGAGAGGATTGATACCATTCTTATGTCAATACGATAAATATGAAGCTGAAGCCAGCAGCCAGTTAGCATAGCTTAGCATAAAGACTGTCCTGACTCTGTCCTAATCCACCTACCAGCCCCTCCAAAACTCACAAATTAACATGTTATATCTCGCTAATCCATGCAAAAAACCAA
Source organism: Anarrhichthys ocellatus (assembly GCF_004355925.1). Lineage (NCBI taxonomy): Eukaryota > Metazoa > Chordata > Actinopteri > Perciformes > Anarhichadidae > Anarrhichthys > Anarrhichthys ocellatus. Next base: position 1,580,775 of record NW_022280061.1, on the reverse strand, counting down.
AGTGTAAAAACTACAGTTGGCTGTTTTAAGGAGGGACTTTTACTTGCGCAGCAAAGCTAAGCTAAGCTAACTGGCTGCAGGCTGCTGGCCTGATACCTAACAAACAGTCGTGGCAGTGTTATTGATCTTCTCATCTCGCAGTAGGTAATCAAAAAAGTATTACCCAAAATGTTGAATGTCCCTTATAGTTTGGGAGAGTTAACGGTCATGCTTGAGTATGAAAAACATGGGACGCGTTATTAAAGAATAACATTTCTTTGCATCATTTGAACCTGCCGGACTTGAAGGTTTTGTTTGGAAATGTTTTTCTGCAACAGCACACCACACCCAGAAAGAAATGGGAGGAAATAGATGGAGGAGTAGGTGCTTTCCACTGGGTGTTTCACTTTCAAACTTGTGCTTCCTAGAACGTAATCTCTTTATACATTTCTCTCATTTTCCTGAGCAGAGAATATGTGCTCTCTATTTTAAAATACCAAGCTCATTTCAAGAGAAAAAGAGACTCCGATCACACCTGTTAGCTGCCAAAGGATAACCACATCCCCTGTTGATGTTGGCCAATCGGCTGTTCAGCACATATTCGGACTGCAAACCCAGACTACACAGTTCATGTGTCGGTTGAATTGCATAAAAACCTGTTCCCTGTAAAAACAGGAGCGTCAGCCAGCCGGCAGCTCTAACTCTGATCAGGACTTCTAGATGGAATCCCATTTGCTACTGTAATAGCCTCGTCATCAATATCCTCACTCACACTTGCCCCCTTTATCATCATCATCATCCTTCCCAGATCACACCTCGTGTATGAGCCAGGTCGGCTGCGTGGCGAGAGTTGAGCTCTTGGCTTTGCGCTGCGGCCTGCTGGGAGGAAGCAGAAGTCAGAGGAGCGGAGGAACAGATTGGACAAGATTACTCACTGTTGTCTCTGAGGCAGTCCCTGTTTGTGCAGGATGTTGGTAGGTAAACAGGGAGAATAAGGGGCCCAGATACTCCCCCCCCCCCCCCTCCACGTCTGTTTCCACCCCCCAGGATACAGACCGTTTGACTGGGTGTGATCACCGCGTGATCGAGAGACCAACCGACTCACCAACAAAGAAATACGATTCAAGCAACTTCTTTTTTTTTTTGCCCTATAGCTCACTGTCATGAGCACTTTACAGTAATGTCACTCAGCCCATGTGTAAAACTATGCAGTCAACATTTCTGTAATTCACTTCAAGGCAGGCAAATGCATTTCTCTTAAATCATATTATTAGTTAAAGGAGGCCCAAAGCGTCTCTGTATCAGCTGTGATGATGCTATTCATTTGAAAATATATGGACCTTTGTTCATGACTGGTAACACCTAAAATACTTTAAGAGAATATATTTATTTTAGAGAAAACATTTTTTTATCTGGGTAGACAGCTATTTAGGCACTTAAAGACCGACATCAAAATTCAAAACAAACTCCTAAAAATTACATTTATGTTCACTTCATTTGAAAACAAAAATACATTTTGAGAAAAAATTTCGTCAACATGATGATTTATTAAAATCAACAACTGTTTGTATTGACCGTATCATCGAAATGTTCACTTACAATGTAATTCATTTGTTTTCTTTACAATATCCACATAAAGAATACTAAAGCATGATTAACACGTTGATGATTAGGCACTCGCAGTACTGGGTTAACGTTAGGTTCTGGAAAAGGCCGTGAGCGACGGCAGGACGTGTTCAACTCTCGCTATATTTAACTGCGATTTTTCCCAAACTTCCCAAAGGATTAGTTTGAGATTTTGTGAAATAAGCTAACTTTCTGCAAGAAAGCCAATGAGCGTATTTCCCACGGAGGCCGTAAACCACAGTCTCTAGTGTCTTGTGCTTTGTACGCCCACCATCCACCCCGACAGCTTCCTTACAACTTCTGTGAGTAACAAGAGTGTAACTTTAGTTTTTTTAAATTATTGTTTAATTCAAAGACAAGTTTGGAATCAGAGTTAACACTTATGCTAACACTTTAACTGAACAACACGTGCATTATGAAGGAATATTTGCCCAAAATTGAGACAGACAACTTTGTGATACCTGCTTACAGTTGTTGGCGGCTTAAACATGGAAATATTATGCAAAATAACGACTGTTACCGAGCGGAGTCAGGGATTTAAATGTATAACAACGTAAATGTTTTCTCTCAAATGCGCACCTACTGTAATCTGTGTCTGTGCTACCATTGGGCCTCTGAGGTCAGGGCTTGGCTGTTAAATTAGCGTTGATACATTTGGCGCTCCGGCTGCTGTCAAAGGCTGGTTTGACACCTCTCCACGGTGACATAGCAATTGTGTGCTTTGCATTAGAGTGGTTGTGTGTGTGTGTGTGTGTGCATGCGTTTGTGTTTGGTGCGAGGACCTAACAAAAAAAAACTTGCACAGGGGCCAATCACAATAAGTTTAGTGTTTGTTCTAAGCTGCACCATTCATTCAGAAACTCTCACACGGGACTTCTCCTGTGACTTTCTGCTCCACACTGTCGGAATTTGCATATTAAGATGATTCCAACAGACTTCTTTGACTAAGGAATTGTAGCCTACAATAGGAAGTTACACTTCTTCCAAAGAAACAGGATCCGCCTCAGGAAACTACAGTCCTTCCTCATCATAGATCAACAATGACATGTTTGTCTTCCACTGAGAGAGAACTAAATGTGGGTGTAATTCCTGCAACCACTAACGGGACACACAGACTGGTCTCATGAGGCAACAAGCTGATAAAACATACGGGGATGTGCAAAGGCTTTGTCACTCCATTCCTAATCACACTGGGCACACGCTCCCTAACCTCACACACACACTCAGACGTATATGCAAACTCATTGACAAGACAGAGTTTTGTTGCCATGCAAGCATTCCCCTTTTAAAAAACACCATTTATTATGCTGACAGGCCCTGATGGCTCAAATACAGCCTGCGGGGTGAGATACATACATTGCAGTTCAATCGCCACTGACCACATCCACCCAAACACGAGTACTGCATATTCTGTATCTCTTGCACTTTATTTCCTGGCTAAAATACTTAATTTATCTTTGACTTGATCTCCTGTGACTTAAGGGATTTCCCCTTTAAACAGCTCTAAGTTGTACACAAGTGGATCCGATTATTCGTTTGAAATTTTAAGCCAAGAAAAATTGAAATAGTTTGGATTGTAGCCATTGATGAGCAGTGGAGCTGACATTTTGGAGAGGCCGGAGAGTAAGAAACTGGATGGTCATGGTTGGACTTCCAAGAAAGGCTTGGAAAGAGTGAATGGAAGGAATGACTATGCAGTATTTGCATCAACATTTGCCACTGAGCCATTTAGCCTCCAGCTACCACAGTGAAGCTGATCAGGCTGAGAGCAGAAGGTTTGTGATATATTTACTGTTTAAAATGTCATTAAATCCCATCTCTAGATAAATAAAGACTACTATAATACTTCAATCATCCATGCATTTAGTTGTGTATCTGAAAGGTTCACTACCCAGCCTCGGGCCTCCTGATAAAAGCAGGACCATTTCCTGTTGTAGAGGAAGTACATGGCTGGTTCTGTGTCACTTGCCAGAGAGGGGACAGGAAGTACACTGGCCAACAGGAAACCGTTCCCCTCGACATGCCAAACATTGTCCACAGCAATGTTTGGATGACCTTTCTAATCAGAGCTGTTAGTGCTGAATCCACAGTTTTGCTTTACACACGGTAAGTCCTGAACTTGTCAGTCCTGTTGCTCACGCGGGACAGTTGATCCTATTTACTGTCTCAATGGTTCGTCTTGTTTTCATTCATATCAGAAGACAGAATCATAACTGTTAAAATGTGTAAAAATATACAAAAAGAATGTTTTGTTCTTAAAGCTAAAATAGAATAAACTTCCTCCTGGAACATGTAGTGTTTGCTGTGAAGTTTGTTATACCTGTTATTGATAGGTTGTGACATGTTCAGAGCTTCACTTAATTTCGTTCCTTTTTTTAAGCGACGACAAAGATATTGCATCTGTTTTCTCTTCAGGGGAATTTACCTTTGAAACAGAAACATCTTGATTTACATGGAAAGTACAGTAAAGCACATGTCAGAAACAGAAACAGAAACTTTTATTTTGTTGTCATGGTGCATTACATTGCCATGATTAAAAGAATGCAACACATCAGAAGTAAATTAGCAAATTACAGACACGTAGTTTTTCGGTTTTAGTCAATTTAAAATTTTACAATTTTGAAAGAGAGAACATTTTAATATCCAGAAACAAAAAAATCAACAGGCACTCAGTATACAGTATTTGCTTCAACCAGTGGCTGACCCAGGCTGTCTGTAAAGAAAGAAGGTTCTAGCATGTAGGGCTGCAAATACGTGACTGCATCATGTCTGCTCATCACATCGGCACTTCATCATGTTTTCTCCACAATAAATCATAAAATTACATAAAATAAAAAGAGAAATCACACAACATAGAAACATAGAAGCCTCTTCTGTCAATCATGACAAATGAAGAAGAGAACATGAATAGGGTCACTACAAGAAAACCCAAGTACTCAAGCCTTTCACACATTGCAACGCCGTGACAATTGTCTGCAGGACCACAACCAAAACTAGGAAGGCTTATATTAGCTGTTCGTCTGAGGAAGTCCATGGGAGGAAGACATTTTGAGTCACAGTCAGTTTCATTTCAGGTCATGATCACAACCGCGGTATTGGTCGCAGATGTTTGAAACAGACCGCACCGACAGAGCGTCACATCAAAGAGGAACCACTTTATCTCATACATTTGCACGCTGGCGGTGTCGCCACGTTCCTCCTCGACAAAACAAAAATCTCACTGAAAACACAGGAATCGGCTCAGCGGAGGCTCAACGTGACCTCCGACAGTCATCGCCACTGAGGTCAGCAGCTTCATTTCCACCCTGACCCTGGCAGCTGCTAATAGGCGTGTGAATGCATGCGGCCAGCAGGCTCGGCGGTGACTCATCGTGTGATGCCCGACCCCCCGCAGCCAAGCAAAATGGCCGCTGGCTTAAAGGAAAGCTATGCATACGTGTGTAGAGAGGGAGGGAAAGGGTCGCTTTGGTGCAATCACAGCGGGACGGAAAAGACGATTTAACTTGAGCGTTTTGACGTCAAGTGGAATTGGCAAGCTGAAACGAGAGCACAGCAGGTGAAGTTGACTTTGGCAGATGAGAGCTGGAGCGAGCAGAATGAAGTCTATTTGAGTTGGCATTCATCAGGTTTGCAGCGGGAGCGGTGGGTGACACAAAGTGCAAGTTGGGTGGATGAGTCAAGAGGCAAGATAATTGCCACCAAATGGGATAAAATAAGCTTTTAAGGCATCAGCTGTCACTGAGCGAGTGTCGGTGTGGTGGGGGTGGTCACTGCTCTGACTCATTCGTTTTCTTCATTAAGGTCTTTCATCCATACTGTAGCTTGTATTATGTGGAGGCTCTTCCTTCCGATCACCTTCACGCATTCGTCAACCTGAGGGTCACATTGGTGTCTCTAGGTGTGTGGGTGTTTCTGAACGCTTAAGCCTCGTCTCCTACGAAATTCATTTATATGCAAATATTCTGCATTAGCGGTTAATATTCAGTGGCAACATTCAGCGCCAAGACGGGAAGTAGTGTGGCGCTCGTATAATTGTAGTGAAATTTAAAGGTGTTGAAATCCGAGACTGTACTCTCAAGAAGAACGTCAGCATCGCTCATATCGCAAATTACCCCGTTTGTTGTGACAAGGCCCTCTAGTAGCCTTAGTAAATTATAACAGGAGCAAAGAAGGAAGACAGGGAACGTTGTTGGAGAGAGACAAAGTCAGCGTGGGGATACAGGTGTATTGGATCGACAATGTATTTTAACCTGGGAGACAGTTTCCACCCAACAGTCAACTTTGTTTGTTCATTTACCTTAACCCACGTGTTTTGAATGACCGTGAAGTGAAGGACATTACGAGATCACCACAGAGATTTACATATATATATATATATAACATTTAGCAACTAGCAAATAAAATGTCAACGTGGCTGTCAATTTTGGTTTTCTCGCTTATTCTACAAACTGAATATCAGTGAATGACAAAATTAAAGATATAGCTGGTTAGAATTTGTGGGTTAGCTCAGACAATACTTAGACGGCTGTTCAAACTGTGACAGGTGTTCATTGACTCGGTACAAAATAAAGTTTCTATTTGTATTCCAAACTGAAATGCTGCAGAGCTGTCCTCCTCTTTGCTTTCTCCTCTATACCTGAGGCACGTTAATGATCCCGTAGCAACTAGAACACATCAGTGAATTTGGGTGATCACAAGATTACATTTTTGAGGAACTATTTATGCAAATATCTATTTTTAAATATTTTTGGTGTCAGATTTGACTTTGGCTGATCTTCCGCAGCACTGGCCTTATGTCCAGACAACTTTAAACATAACCACACATAATTGTGGGATACCATTGACCAGCTCTTTGCTTCCTGCTCCCAGATCCTCTCCAGGAATTCCACTCAGAGGGGAAATGCCTCGCTAGAATCCAGCCCCCCCCCCCCCCGGCTCCTCTCTGCTGGGAGACGTCTGCCTCGTCCCCTTTCATCAGTGCCAGAGGTACTTCATGATAACAGGCTTTAGCTCCGTCGCTGATTGAATTCAGGTAGAAGAGCTCATTTCCAGCATTGATCGCTTCCTTAATGAACAGACACCACGGAGCCTTCCCTATCAAGACTCTGAGATTTACATGTTAAACCCAGACAAACAAAGAACAGAGATAACCTGGTTTAGTTTATGTCTGAGGAAGGAGCAGAAGCAGCGGTAGATTAAATGGCCATTAGCGTGCGTCAGTGGCTTGACTTTCAGGAGACAGGAAATTACCTTTTGGTCTTTTCCTTTACCTTTTTACCAGGCAAATTGATTTTTACGACATGAAAGCAAACACAAGATGATAATCTGGCCTGAGTTGCCGGTGGAGCGGAAAAACAAATTATGCCAAGCAACAATTTACCAGCAATTCATGGGTCACAGTTGACCAGTCACTACTCTGTTGATGCTGCAATCGCCATTTAGACGCTCTTTTCTGATCCAGCTGACAATATGACTCACATGTCATATAATGTGAGTCAAAGGGAGATGAAGATGAGGAAAGGATGAGGAAAAAGGAGGTGAACTAACACAGTTAGATGTTACTTGGAAAAGGAATCAAAGTTCCCAGTAATAATGAAAGGGAAAACGTTTGTTTGGCTCTCAGATCATTAGTCATCATGATGTTTTACATGTTTAAGGAGTTATTTAGTCATAAATCGTGGGAAGTTTCTTTTTTTCTGGAGAGTCTACTCTGCATCAACTTGCCTCATCTTTTTCTACTTCAGTCACTGAGAGAACGTGCCTGGACTTGTTCAGGCTGTGTGGTTGGAGAGACAAGTGGTGATATTATCTAAAAAAGACAATATTTCTTTAGAAAATGCAACATATGTTGTTCATCCTGGTCAATTGAGGCTTCAAAAATGGTAGTAAATGTAACATGTCTGCCTTTTTTCACCTTTATTTCCTGTTTTAAGTTGGATGTTGCTGCAAAATGGGGACTAAGTCAGTCCAAGTCAAGGCCCATGCTTCTTAGTTCCGCATGGCCGACACACAGCCTTCCCTTTAAACCAAAAATATGGGCAAAGAAATGAGAGAGCAGCTTCTTACTGTCATTGTGCAACACAATTGATACCTGAGGGAGCTGTGTGCCGGCTGTCCTTTTGTAGAAATGTAAAAAAGACTGTGAAACGGTATTCACTGCAGAGATTTCAGTCTGATTCTCTCCTGCTTTGTGTACATTTATGTGTGTCTGTTTCTATCCTTTTGTTGCTCCTCATTTTCTGTCTCAGTGACTCACGAAGGAGATTTATTTTTCACCAGGCTGACTCACCCAGGGTGTTTTGATCACCAGCTCAATAACTGTCGAACTGTTGGTTTCAAGAAAAGGTCGTTCTTCCTGACATTCACACTTTTTATGTTTCTGCGTCCTTTCTTCTTCTCTTGTTTCATCTCTCATTGGGTATTTTAACCGCTTCATATTACATATTGGGCAATAATCTTCTCATCAACAGTGTGAGTTTGGAAGCAAAATCATTCCACAACAAGGATTTGAAAGTCACTATTAATCGTGGGACTTTGTTTTATCTTGGATGTCTTTTTCATTTTACTTTATTCATATAGCTCAAAATCCTAAATTTGCCTAAAGAGCTCAACAGTCTGAGAAGCATGATTTTGTAACATGCAGCCACATATTCCAATGCGTAGGGATTTGTCAATTGACATCCATTAGTCAGTGTAACTGTTAATCCATGGAGGTAACCTTACAATAGACAAAGAAGATATACAACCTATCGATTAGTGCAAACAGATCGATTGTGGTAGATCGATGGACCAATCAATTATTTCTTTGAGAGCACCTGTGTCTTATGTACTAATTCTAACTTTCCGGAGCATTACAGAAATAAGCATACATGAAACTGTTAGCATGGACTAATATCAATCATTGTTGAATGTGTAGTCAGTGGACATTATTTCCCACAATGCAACACACAACAGAAGTCATTAGGAGCAGATCCAAGGTGAAAAGATTTTTGCAAGGTGCAATGGCGCCGACAAAAACGTTGGAAACAAAAATATAAAATGTTTTTGCAATTGTTCGATGTTTTTTATTTTGAAATTTGTGTTTTACAGACTTTGTTTGTTTGATATCTTCTTCTATTCCTGTCAGAACAAAGCAGGTGCGTTCAGTCTTTTTTTCACCTTTTCTAGAAAATGGATATAAAGAATCTTTGCACCAACAAGGGTTCTCCTCGGAGAACTAATCCTCGCATAATAAACACGTACACACACATTAAATGTTAACTCAACAGTAATAAAAGGTGGCGGTCGTGGTGGTGGCCTGAGCTGTGGCAGCAAACAACGTCTCCAAGTGCGCATCCGCAGACCGATAGCAAGAAATGTCAGGTCATAAATAGTCGCTTTGTACACCTGCATGCATCTGAGTGGATGTTGTTCGTCAGCTGGTGAGTGAATGAGCATGTGGTTGAGAAGCATGAATGTTGATGCCAAAAAGGTAATGTGAGCGTGCTACTGCCAATATAGCAAACTGTCATTATTTGTATACTGTACACTTTCAAAAGTAGTGCAAATGTTGTGTAGAATCTCTAGTAAAGAGGCTGCTGAGGCCAAATGAAAAACTGTTTCAAGCAATACAAATACCAACGTCCGTTATCAAACGCATAAATCTTCCTATAGACCCACATGTCTGCTCTCTTCCTGCACGATTCTGAAAGGGTTCATGTGTTTCTCTCACTGATGGCGGCACAGCAGATTAATGTCAATCTGCCTTTGCACTCGCACGCAAAACACGCTCACCTCCCACACACACACACACACACACACACAGTCGTGTTTTCATGGTTTTTGGGGACACTGCATTGACTTACATTAATTCCCTGGAGACTCACTCTAATGGCTACCTAAGGTTAAACCTTGCCCCAACCATCAACCAAGTCTTCACCCTAAAATGTAATGCTTTACATGATGGGGGCAACTGTCCCCATTTTGTCCCCCCAAAAAACTTAAGTCACCACAGTGGGACTGTGTAATCAGATGAATGTCCCCACAAGACAGGTAAAACACACATACACACACACACACACACACACACTTTCATACTCCGCTGTCCCCTTCTCACCAGTTTAACTAATCAATGAGTCATAATTGGAGAATGCTTACATGAGTACAGTCAGTCCTTTTGAGGTTTGTTTGTATTATGAAGCTTTAAAAAACAAAAAGAATGTACTTTCTGGTGATGCAAAATACCTCACATATAATTGATATATTCGCTGAGATTACAGGCTTGTTGGTTAATACTTGTGACTCAACAGTTTATTTTGACATGAGCCAAGATCTCCTGGTTTCAAAACTCTCTTTAGAACATCCTGGAACAAAGAAAATGTACCTCAAACTGACATTTCAAGACACTCCCTTACACTGACAGCAGTGTGTCATTGAGATAAGCAAGTACAAACCTCTCACCACAGTTTCAGTTCATTGGGCCAACACTTGCTGTATCTGTTGGGGCACACACTATTGGCTTGGTATCAAGGTTGCGAGAGATCGAAAACGCCAGATGTGGTTTGGTTCGTCCACTGCCCACATAGCCTCCTCCATCACCTGTGAGTCATTACTGAAGCGCGTTATCCATGTTGGGTCTGGTCTCGGGCTCGTTTGCAGCAATGTGTCCCTTCGTGAAATGACGGACAACATGAATAGAGCTGAAGAAAGACACCATTTAGTAACACGCTCATATGCTGCAAAGCTTCTGCTCACCACGATCTCAGTTATGTATCCCCATGAAACGACATGAATATGATGAATGACCAGCATTAGAGTCATATTCAGTCATTACAGAAACAGAAGTTAACTTCGGTGTAACACGGTGCGGCGTATGTGCAAATCCAGCATCGAGCTCTATTTATCACCACATAAATGAAAGAATTTGAACACATGTAGGGAGTGGGGAATATAATTTAAGCATAATTCAGACAATAGCTGAAAATTGATGCTGAATTATGAATCAAAACCAAACTCTGGTATCGATCTTATGAGAATGTCGACCCCCTTTGCTTTTGCTTTGTTAGTGAAATCCAATCAACACATCGCGTACTTTGTCATCCGTGATCAGAACTGACAATCTGGATGCGGCCACAGCTGGGTCTCTGGTGTCGTTAATTGTCTCGCTACGTGTCTTTCCTGCTCTGCCCCTCCCTACCACGTTCGACCCCACCCACAGACCGGCCTTATCAAGGGGCAGCGGTCCCTCGTAATGAAGGCGCTGTGTTATCCAGATAAAATGTGTCCCTCGTTCTGTTTGATAGCTCTGCCGGAAGGATGGAAGGAAGGTGGTGAGAAGAGAGTGGGGGGAGGCACTGCGCCAGCAATAAGGGATGCGTAACCTTTGCGTCGTGTCTCAGTCAACTCTTCTCTCAGTCAGTTGGTTGAGGTAGCACCTTGGGGAGTTACAGTCAATATAAGGAAGAGAAAAAACAACAAGAAATTGAGAGTCAAACCTCCCACATCCTGCCCTCCCTCTGTCACTGATTGGGGGAAGCGAAGACAGACGATGTATGAGTCACCAGCACAGCCCCTGCCTCGGCTCCTCTGGGGGATTGTTAAAGAACGGTATGGAAAGAGGAAATGTCAAAGCCCAGATGACTGTCACTGTGCCTGCCTGAACCCACCACCAGCTCCAGTGTACCACCTCACATCAGCTTAATCAGAACCATCATCATGACAAACGGCCCCCATAATAGATGTGCTGTATATATGTGTGTGTTTGAGCGGGGCATCGCTGTGGCAATGACATTACACAATGCTTTTCCACCCACTGACAACCTGTCATAGTATTATGACATATCAAGTAGTGAAATGTGTTTTTTCCTTTCTATTCACAAAATCACTGTGTGAATGGTTTATTGATATATATTTTAGGCCCCAAATGCAGTAGGTGGCATTCGATGTTTTCAAAAGCAGTCGCCAATATTTTATGTCAGCTTCTGAACACCGACATAGTAATTATTTGTGCCATTAATAATTTTATTATTCCCCTTGACGGAAGGTCCAGTAGGTAGTGTTTTTTTTTTTACATGGTTACACTTTCATATGCATGTGTGTTGGTCTATAGAGCCAAAAAAAAACAAAAAAAAAAAACCCTAATCCTCTAAAACAGGGGTGTCAAACTCATTTTCACTCCGGGCCACATCAGCATCACGGTTTCCCTCAAAGGGCCGGTTGTAACTGTAAGACTGTATAACTGTAAATACTCCTAACATATTGTTAAATAACTCTCTCTGCATTTGATTATTGTTTATTCAAGTGTAAAAATATTGTACATGCAGTTATATAAATGTAAAATGATATTTAAGCACATTTCTGTTATTATAACATAAATCATTTTAATTTAGGGTTAAGAAACCCACATTACTCTATCAAAGATCAAACTATTAAAGAAAATAACAAAGACAAATATCATCAAACACAAGTTATTACATTAACTTTGTTCAAAGCTATTTTTGTCACCTCTCTGCATCACTAATGTCCCTGTCGTCGTCCCGTGCATGGCAGCTACATCCAAGAGCTCCTCACTGAGATCAGGTCTTATAAACACTGATAGATGAGCTGTGTCCGTGTTGTATCAAACAGCTAATGAAAAATACAAGTACCTGCTCGTCTCTTAGCTAGCTGTGTTGTTAGATTAGCTGCTAGTTCCTGAACTCGGTCTGCGATGGTGTTTCTTCACAAACTGACATTTGTAAAAGTATATGTAAAAGTATCTGATCGGAGCTCACCTGCTCACGTACCTTTAGCATGCACTGGGCTGTAGCTTTTGTAAATATATTCTGCTGTGATTGCAGTCTGCCTTTTAATTCTTGGACAATTTTATGTTTTTCTTGGAGGGTAAATTTAGCTCCGTGTTTGGTGTCAAAATGCCGACGTGAATTGTATCCTTCATCACAGACACGCATCATAACACAGAAGACAGACCTGTTTTTCTCCTTGAAGCACAAACATGTATTCGCTTTCCCATCTTAAATTACATTTTCTTCCCTCTGCATCAATTTGTCCATCTTTTTCAACTCAATCACTTGTTGGAAAACCTCTTTACGGGCTGTTGCCTCTCCTGTCCACCTGTTGTGATACTTTTGATGTCGGTACACAGACAACATGCTATCTCAGAATTTCAACTTTCTATCTCATAATTTCGACCATGGGGATACTTTTATTATCAAGTCTAACTTTTAATTTTTTTTCCAAAATTAAATTATTTTATTTTATTTATTTATTTATTTTTTTTGCTGGCCAATTCGCGGGCCACATAAAATGACGTGGCGGGCCGGATTCGGCCCGCGGGCCTTGAGTTTGACACGTGTGCTCTAGAAGGAAGACATCCACCCTAAGACAACTACAAAACTACTTTAGGTAATGTACCTTACATCTTTCTTTCCATTTTGTTGTTGTGTGTTGTTTGGCACCTGCTCCCAATGAACGTGTGTATTTATACAATGCTGTGTGTGACAGTAATGTCTATATAGGCCACCTACTTCATATGACGTGGGCACTCCCCAGTCGCCACCCGCTCCCAGCCCTCCTATCTATTACATCTTTCCATCTCTGCCTCTGTCTTTCCATCTGCTGAGTGGGAGAGCGTCTGTGTCAGTGTGTGAAGTGTTTATGCGCAAGCGCGTGTGTGTGTGCGTGCGTGTGTGTGTGGGTGTGTGTGTGTGTGTGTGTGTGTGTGTGTGTGTGTGTGTGTGTGTGTGTGATTAAAGCGGAGCAGTGCAATCTGTAAGGTTCCAGTGAGCTTAATTCCAGCTGAGTGGATTTAGCTTTGTGCCTCCCACACAGGTGATGAGAGGGGAGGACGGGGAAACGGGCTGGGCAACAGGGGGATGAGAGAAGAGGGTGGAAGTGAAACAAAGACAGAGGGGGACAGGGGGACAGACAGACAGAGGGGGGGAGGGGTTGGAGTAGGCATGACTCTTAAATTCCGGTCTTGAATAAATGAAAAAAAAAAATCGCTTATCTCAGTGCATCTGCGCGGGGGAGGATTTCTGTCATGGCTTCTCATGAAGGTCACAAACTATTTGTTTCCACGATGAGCCATAGTCCTATTTATATGTATAGATCGTGAGGTAAAACCGCACTGTGCACAGCTGGTTTGCAGCCACAAACTTGTATTTTCCCAGAGGACTAAAGTCCACATTTAGCTACTGTTCTTGATTTCAAGAGGTTGCATATTTAACTATTTGTTCTCATAGTGTTGTATTTGTTGTATGATATACTTCTTGACGTCTTTATATCGTATTCTTCACTGTGCAATGCAGCACTATAGGCTATTAAGATACATCCTGTATTGGACTGTTGAGGTGGTGAACCACATTAATGTCTGAAATACAAACAGTCTTGTTTACTGTAAACCCTGTGCTGATATGGCTTTCATCGCGCTGCACTTGCTGAGTCAAGTGTTTAATTGTCAAAGCAACAGGCTTTGCAATTTCAGGTGATCGCACGCCAAATGACTGCACAACTGAATGTATGATGTTGTTTCAATAGTTTGCAAGATATTTCTTCATGTTGATGCTACAATCACCTCACTGCTGCAAACCTTCACCTTTATGACACACACACACAACTGCAGATACAAACATTCGATTGTCTACAGGAATGTTTTTGAGCTTGCGAGAGAGCTTACTTCCTTGAACAACAAAGGCTGGTTTACCAGGCATCGGGAAATGTTCAGCAGAAGTCGAAGGCTGTTTTGACTGTAAATCAGTTTTTGCTTCGTGACAATGCCTGCAAAGTTATGGAAGAAGGAAATAATGTGAAACTAGCTCTCTAACCCTGCGGCTTAGTGAAAGTCCTGGGACTTTCGCAAATGTAACTACCTAAACTTGTTTTGCATTGTTTCCTGTATCCTGCATAAGTATATTCAACAACTATGTTGGTGACAAAGGTTACCTGGGACAAGTTGTGTTCCATGATATTAAAAGCTTCAGTCTGCATTTATACGTCCCGGATTATTTTGTCCTTCATGCAGAAAAGCTTGACGTACACAATCATACTAAGAGCATGTCGGGATTTACTCTGCAGGGCTCTGAGGGTGATGATCCATTGGCTGACTCACTGCCAAAGGCTTAAAGTGATATTCATTGCCTCCTCAAAGTAACATTAACGCCCTCAGAGAGGCAAACGCCGCGCTGCACTGTCAGTGCTGCCCCTGTATGTATTTATCCTCCGGCTTCCTTCCTCGCTCTCCGCTGTGATCCACTGAAGTGAAGACGGAAAACAATATGGTGACATATATGTGTATTTATAGACACTAAAATTAGTTAGAGAGCAAAGTGGAACGCACATTGTTATATACAGTATAATGCTGTGTGTGGTAGAAGGGCGACAGTACGTAAGGAGCTTATTCAGACTTTTACCTTGATTGATTACAGAGGCTGTTTTCAGGTTGAATTTATTTATCCTGCTGAAAAAAAGAGAACATGTGAACTATGTAGCATAAAAAAAGACTAGATCTGGAGCTCCATAATGTTTGTGTTGCAAAAACACAGACATGTGAAATACAGCAAAGATAAGTTTCCTTTTGTTCTAAATAAAATAAATACGCAGATGGAAGACAAAGACATTTCTATTAATGGTAATCTCACAAACATCAATGGGCAAAGAGAGAGATTTTCTACTTTCCCATAACACAAA
Organism: Anarrhichthys ocellatus; assembly: GCF_004355925.1. NCBI lineage: Eukaryota > Metazoa > Chordata > Actinopteri > Perciformes > Anarhichadidae > Anarrhichthys > Anarrhichthys ocellatus. Next base: position 1,565,505 of record NW_022280061.1, on the reverse strand, counting down.
ATAACCTCTAAAGCAGCCCAGTACCTGACGGGGTTTGATAGCATTGTTGATTAATACCAATTATAGCTCTTGTCTAAAAGATATAAAGATAAGGCTGGTGTCATATTTTTCTACATATTCCACATATTGCACATATACTTTCTGACTTCCTCCTGTCTGTGACACTCAGCCACAAGCCCATTTGCTCCCACACAAATCTGTTAAAACAGCAAGTAACAAATAAATAATAATTCTGTAGTTTTCAGCAAACGTTACCCAAATACGAGTAAACGGTGCATTTTGTTGGGGAGTATTTTCAGCTGCGGATTAACACACACTGCTCTGGTGAATATTTCTGGCATCGGGAATAGGACTTAAAATAAACTACAGTGTCCATGTTCATGAAGGAATGTGTCACAGAGTGTCACGACGTGGCTCATCGATGTGTTTTTAATACTTTTTGGACAACAGTGAAGTCCATGTGACACATATGAATATGATAAGGCTTTGGATGAACAGAAAGTATTTCTTACAAGGATCAATTAACTGATCTTTTGTCTTGATCTTTTCAATTGATTTGTTGAGTAAATAAATACAGAATATCATCTGCCTCGTCCTGTAACCCCCCCTGACTGCTTGTTTTGTCTTGGAACAAAAAATACCCATCGACTGGCCCTTCAAGACACTTTCTGCAGCCCTGCTCTCAATAGTAATAGAGCTCACTGCAGTGAGTAGTATCAGTATTGCAACACGTTTTAGTGGCAAAAAGCCAAATATTGTTGTTGGCGAGCCAAATCAGGAAATGTCCTCATTATTTTCTGCAGTGATTTATTATTTTTTCACAACATTTCTGTTGGATCTCTGCAGTGAATAACTTCCTTTTTTATCTGAGTAAGGGGGCAGGAGGAAAGAACACGGAGTTCTTAAAGCAGTGATGCATTTATGAGTTCATGAGCAGCTCTGACGGTTACACAGAACAGAGCGGCTTCCAGATGTAGAAGTGTGTAAGTGTGAATGTGAAGCAGCTGAAGAGCATGTAGTTATCTCTCATGGATTGTCGTCCGTCATGATGGCATATACTCGTGGTATTTTAAGAGATGTAATAAACGTGGACTCTTGTATAAAACTCCTCTGTGATAACCGGGCCACGTTGTGCTTCACAGTACAGCACACAATGTTACTCAGCTCTCCTCAGAGTTACAGCGTCTCCTCAACCGTGAATGATGGTCTGTCTCGTGGAACAGCTGGACACACAATGACACCATGGGTAAAAGAAATAACCAGATGTGTATGTATTTCTTTATAGTTTACACGTCACAGAGGAGCACGGCGACGCCTCAAGCTCCACGGTGAATTCCCACAGCGCTCTCGCCTCTGCGGCATAAACAGAGCAAGCCGCATTCATCACCACCTGAGGCCTCGACTATTTCTATGCAATGGAAAGTTCACGCAGAGACCCAGGGTGAGTTTTCCTTTTACTGGGGTCAGTTGAATCTCTCTCTCTCTCGCCCTCTCTCGCCTAAGAGCGTCCTGACATGACGGTGAGCGGTGGGTGGGAATCGTGGGGCGAGTCAAGCCTTTGAGGCGTTTTGTGTGCAGCCTGTGTGTGTCTTTGCCTGAGTGTGTGTTCAGCATGTGTCATCTGGGCCGTCGTATCATGACTTGAGCTCAGGAATGCCAAACATTGCTGCTCCACATTGAATTTGGCCGCCACGGGTTGACTGGTGCTTTGGATGTGACATGATGTGAGCGTGTGGTTACTCACAACGCTGACGTTTGTTTGTTGCTGTCTCTGCTCATGAACATAAATCGAGGACCGGTGTGTGACTGACTGAAATACTTATTCTACTTATACTTGTTTTGTGTGTTGTACTTGGTTTTCACCATATTGTAATTCTGTGACATATTTCTAACTCAAACTTTTTTTCCCCTATCCCTAATATTCTATCATAGCTCTGTATTAAAGGACTAAAAGCTGATCTGTTCATATGAGGGAACATTTTTACACTTTAATGTAATATTATCTGAAAGACTTCTATTTTACTTATATCATATGCCTCATTATTTAACATAATAATTAGCTTAGCTGATTGTACTAATAAAACAGGAGACTGAGGCGGCACTAGCTCAGTCCATGGGAACTTTTGATCGCCAGATTCAAGTCCCAACATGGACCAAGTCCAGGGTATGGAGAAGTCGTGGAGACAGAAAAAAAGTGTCAAACTTTTTCAAACTGGCAACACAGTTCAGGAGCTATTGGGTAATTAGTTTCTTTTGATGATTCTGTCAGGGACATTACCATAAATAACTGCTGCTGTTACAATAAACGCACCACAGACTATGAATTGTTGCTCAACACTGAAACTCCTTTGCGAGATTTCTGGTACCCGAGTGTACTCGGTGGTTACTGAGGTGAGATGAGTAATGTGGGCCTTATTAGGACACAGTGTCATCATCTGAAGGCTCAGTCAGCAAATCAGGAAACACCTGTGCTGCTGAGGGGGGAGGGAGGGGGAGGCGGGGTGGGGTTACATGTCCCAGTGAAGGCAACCTATTGTGTTTTTGGAGCTTTTTATAAGTCACGTGGAAAAAGGGGACATTCTGGGCAGGAAGTGACATGACGCACGTACATACCATAGCTAATGCAGTCTGGCGCAAATAAAAAGGTCTTGTGACATGAGTTACATGCATGCAGCACAAACACAGACACATAACGATGGCTGCAGTATAAACTATTCTGTGAACAAATTATGTAAACATGCTGCAAACTGCAAATAGTACATTTAGCGGTTGGAGTGATCCCTCGCAATAAAAGACGGAGTGGTTCGTTCTAGATCCGCCATTTTAGATCAGTGTTCATTTATGAAACAGCAAGAAATCAATTATAGATGAAACAGAAAAATGGTTAGACCAGAAAACAGTACAAGACTTGAGTTTCTGTGTCTGTGAGTCATTGACAGTTAAAGGGGTTCTTGAAAAAACAAAAAGGAAATTGCGAAACTTTTTATTTGGAAATGGACAAAGCAGGTCAATTGAAAGCAGGCCCCAAACTACAACTAGACTGCAACATTTCACATATTAAAACTCTTGGAAAGCACTAATCATCACATATTACTGACATTACTCTAACTTTCTTGCGTCCATGCTTCTTTGTGAACATTCTCAAACTCATCCATCCTGCTGTTGTTTTTATTCCCTTGAGGAGTGAGAACCGTCCTTTCATGTTGTGTTGATGCGTAACAGTAGCGCAGGTGAAAACAACAGTCCGTGATGTTGTGAATTAGATGAAATAATTATGTAAGATCTCTTCAGCACATGATGTGGAATTGATAGATGTTGCATACGTTCCCACAGAATGTGGATATAATCCACAGTTAAATCAGGATCATTCTTACGTGTTACTAAACACGTGGTTAACACCTGAATCTATAAGGAGGATCACATGAGACTCACATGTTTAACTGTACTTTCTTGCCTTCAGGGCTGTATAATCATTATTTTCATCATTGATGAATCGACTCATTATTTTTCAATAATCGTACACAGAATGTCAGCAAAGAGGTTCCCAGAGCCCATAGTGATGTCAGTCCAAAAACCAGAAGATATTCAAAATAAATCAAACTTGACCTGTTGCACTTGTGACCCGATGACACCACCACACGGATGACACACTTTTCAAACACACCGCGTTTGACACGGTTACGGCCGAGACAACAGTCCTAATAGCCGACCAGCTGACTGCAGGACGCTGTGCAAGCAGGATTGTGGCTGGCTTTAAAAACCGCCTGTACTGCTTCCTAAATATATTAGCAATACTACAGAGCCGCTGATATACTGAGGCCATCCTGTTAGAGAGATGTGTATGTGCTCAAACCATTAATGTTAGAGCGGAGAAGGGGAGGAATGGGAGGAAAGAGAGATAGAATAAGAGGGCAGACATTTAGAAATAATCGACTGGAGTGAGAAACCATGAACGTCTTGTTTGTCTGGCTCATCTGGGTCTACTGTGGTTATTTACTGCTGACACTAACAAACCCCATAATTAAATGAGGGCTCAGAAATGGATGGTGGGCCTCCCCGCTCATCAGCCATGATGTCACAAACCCAGATTAGACTGGACCATATGACACGCTGCCTGCTGTCCCTCTTATCCTCAGTCACCATCCACTGCCAGGCATCTACTGTATCTGTCTATCTCTCTGTCTGTCTGTCTGTCTGTCGGGGATTTTTGTGTGTGTTTTCTTTTGTCTGGTCTCTTTCCATCTGTGTCTGTCACTGTGTATATCTCGCTGTCTATCCATTTGTCACAATTCTGCTCTGTTGTTCAGTGCCTCTCTCGCTCTGTTTTGCTCTTATCATTCCCACGCATTCATGCAGCACAAACAACGTGATGTAACACAGTATTTGTTGGACTCAGTTCACCAAACAGGCTTTCAGTGCCTTTTGTTTACACTATGTTTAGGCTTCATTTTAAGCACGGTTTGACCTTTGAACCTTGATCTTTCGTCACACTCGAAGTAGGAAACCCTACCAGTAAAACCAAAATAATATCAGTGCATATATGGGTCAGTGATTCACATGAACAGTAACAGTCAAATCATCTAATGAGCGAGGAGTCCCAGGAGCGACTGTAATGGCTGCTTCAGTAAGTTCAGTACGTATACCCAATCTCAATCAAACATGTCAATGTAGGCACTATCAACATTTTAGGGAATAAGCTTTGCTTTCTTGCTAAAATTTAGATGAGAATATTGATACCACTCTCTTGCTCTTTTGGGTGAATTCAAGATGCGGTTTCAGTTGGATTAAGAGCTAAAGTTACATATTTACAGTAAATCCTAACAGCACCCAAACACAGTCCCGCACTGCGTGTTAGGATTGACTGCACATCAGGTGAGAACGCGCAGTGTGACGTTTAAACCTGTTAATTCATTTGGGGGATTAGGCTTACATGCGGAGGGATAATGGGCCGGTTCACTGGGCTATACATGGGAAGAGGAAGTTAGAGGTTGCTTTTGTCAGCTACTTGTCGTCCAGCCAATGAGTTCTCCCTGAAAGTCCTCACAATACTGAGTACATGCAAGAATATTCATAAGCAGCCTTAACAAAAACATTTAGGGATTTACAGTACTCAGAGTGTGGTACTTACTATGTGAACAAAACATATTATATGGCATTTTTATTTGCTGTTATATCATTGTGAATGTTGTTCTTGAAAGACCTGCAGTTTATCATGGGGGCTGTGTATATTCGTGTGTTGGTGTACGGTGTGTATGCGTGTATGACGCACATTAATAAAAAATGTTATAGAGCTAAAACAATTAGTCTTTTTAATCGATTGATAGACGGATAACATTAGCCCCTACACGTAGGCATAATCAGCAACTATTTTAATAATTAATGAATTGTTTAACGCAAAACGTTCCCAAGTGTCCTGCTTCTTAATTGGGAAGGTTTTAAGCTTTCCTCTGTTTTGTCTCATTCAAAATTTGAATCGCATTTCACTATCTTCTGACATTTTCAGCACCAATAATCCGAGAGTCAGCAGATAAATCAATGTTAAAAATCAATGGGGTCCATTTCATGTGATCCCTATTATATCCGTGTAAGACTTCCTTCTGGATATGCTTTTGTGTGAGGCGCCTCTTCGTTATTCATCTAATAGCACAGTATCTCTATTACGTGTTGTTATTGTGCCTTCGATGTTTGATAGCGTTCAAAGAACATCCTTTTTTTAGTCCGGGGGATGTCCAGTATTGTCTGCTGCCTTATCAAAGCACTCTGGATTGTATGTTGGAAGCTGAAAATGAAAGGACTTGTGTGTAGCAGGCGCCTGCAGCGGACACACCGTGAGTAATAGTTGAATCAAACACACTGCAGTAGCAGGGTTATTATTTACCACGACCAGGGGTGGAGTCACAGCCCAGTCATAGATGTGGGCGGGCTTCTTGCCGCCATCACACCTCGCCGGTGTCCATATATGGTTCGTGGCGTCACGCGCCGGAGGTCCCGTTCACATAAAACCGATTGGCCGGGATCCCCTTGGAGGACATGTAGACACAAACGCGCACGGGACTCCTCGCTCGCCCGTATCCACCGTTTAGGAGTAATCCAGTTGAATTCTTGAAGCAATAACATCAACTCCTCGGCGACAAGATGAAAGTATCCAGCGTAGACTGCCGGCGTCTGAGGAAAATCATAAAGAAGGAGAGCGGGAGCTGCCTTATAGTGGATTGCAGACCTTATCTCTCATTCACGAACTCCAACATCAAAGGCTCTGTCAATGTCAATCTCAACTCAGTGGTGGTGCGGAGGTCCCGAGGAGGGCCGGTGCCTCTGCACTTTGTCATCCCGGATGAGAGATCCCTGCTTCGGCTGCGGGAGGGGAGCATATCGGCTATCGTAGCGCTGGATGACCGGACGTCCCACTGGCAAAAACTGAAGAAGGACAGCGTAGCACAAATAGTAATAAACACTCTCTCTCATCTCGCGAGCGGGGTGAACATCTGTTTCCTCAAAGGTGAGAGCTTCGTGAAATTAAACTGTTTAGTTGTTGTCTCAAGAACAGGAGGGATTATAATTGGAAGAAAGCCAGTACGGTGATTTACACCTTAAATATTTCACATTTTATTTTTTATTTTTATGAGAGGGCCTTTTAATCACACACACTTTGTGTCTGTTCTGCCCCACAAACGTAAAAGTAGTAGAAAGTAATATTTCATTAATTCAAAACGTCAGTGACGCATAAAGAAATGATTGTCCACTTTGTTTCTCAGAGCTATTTCATCGTCGGTCCATATTTTTAACTGTGTGTTTCTTACATTTTATTTGACTTCTCTTTATAATCAAGATACATTTAAGTCACGTTTCCCTCAATATCCTTCTCGCCTGTGTTGAGAGCTTCTTACAATCTTCTCTCACTTCTTGGAGAGACGAATGTCCGGCGTGCGTCAACGGAGCGGATGAGTCAGTGCGCGAGAAACGCAGGCAAATTGGTGTTGCAATGACTTTCATTGATAAAAGAAAGAAAACCCAACCTAACCTTTTCTGTTAGTTGAATAAAACCCCCTGGGTTGTGATAATGTTTTGAAACACCTCCATTTCCGTCTGTCACCTCTGTGTCCCCAGGATGTTAAAAGGATTACCGGTCTTTACACCGAAGGCTCCAGTAATTAATTAGGCGCTTAATCAGGTTATAAATATTATAATCCGCTGCTAAGACATGTTTCATAAACGCTGCTGTTTCACAAGACGTTTTAGGCCTCTGTGTGTGTATGTGTGTGTGTGTGTGTGTGTGTGTGTTTGTATTAGGGGGGGAAGCAGAATTATTGTAAACCTATTTATTACAGTGTGTGCTCACGGATATCCCCCCCCCCTCTCTCAGGAGGATACGAGAACTTCTACTCTCAATACCCTGAACTTTGCACTGAGGTGAAAACCATCGACCAGAGCGGAACTGAAACCGAGAAAAGAGTCAACAGCAACAGCGAGAAGCTTTCTCACCACAAACCAGATTACGATCAGGTACGGAAACACCCTTCACAATACACATCGGCCTACTTCCTATACTCTCCCACACATCCATGCACTGACAGTTTATTTTTTATCTTTAACCTTATCCAAAAATAAAGAATGAAATATAAATCCGCACATCCAAGTCCTGCTGACATCAGAGACTTATATTTGGCATCAGCCCATCAAAACATTTTCTCATCATACATATGATATTCTGTGACCTTCACTGCTCCCCAGACATCTCATATTTGAGACCATGATGCCCAGCTGACACCCCGTAGAGAAAAACACGCTTTCATCTCTGACCTTTCTTCTGTCTCCTCCACTGCCCAAACAGAAAGCATGTGGCTGCTTCACATCTCAGAGAACACTATTGTGTCTCGTTGACATATTGTGGGTTATTCAACATTAATGGTTAATGGTTTACATAATAGGGGACATCCATCCATCGTGCAGCTCCATGTGTCCTGCTTGCGTTTAGTCTGCAGCTGAACGTAATGTTCTGCTCTGCAGCTTATTGAGCCGACAGGTGTTTGGATGTTGTGGCTCCGACGCTTTTTCTCAGGGGTGGATTATGGGTGGATTAAAGCACATGCATTGAGTTCTTGGGTCCAGTATTATGTCTTGTTGGCTGTGAAATCACACTGTGTTTTCTGTATATTCTAATCCTTATCGGAATGAACTGACGTCTCGTTCTCCCTCCCTCTCCCTCTCAGGGTAAACCTGTGGAGATCCTGCCTTTCCTCTACCTCGGTAGTGCCTATCACGCCTCCAGACAGGACTATCTAAGCGACCTTCACATCACAGCCTTGCTCAATGTGTCGCGCAGGGACCTGCAGCCGGCCAAGGGCCACTACGACTACAAGTGGATCCCGGTGGAGGACAGCCACATGGCCGACATCAGCTCCCATTTCCAGGAGGCCATAGATTTTATTGGTGAGTTGGAGGAAATTAAACAATTTTTCCATCAAGAGGGTTCGCACTCCTGGGTTTGCGTCTGAATCTGAATGCGAGAAAAAAGTCACCACCTTCTCCTGCAACATCAAGTTCTGTATATTTACAGTGCAACGTCACCCTAAGTAGTCTCCTCAAACAAAGCCCCTTTGTCTAAGCCTCTCACCTGCCACCATTCACAAATAGAGGGCTATAAACTGTAATCAGTTTAGCTTGATCGCCTTCCTTCAATCCTCCACCAGCATATCCAGCCAGCCTGCTTTCATTCAGGATTTGCTCTCACCCCCCCGGGCCCCTTCATCCCTCTCTCCCTTCCTCCCCCATCTTTACTTGAAAAAGACACTCCCATGCCGTCATCGCCTCCCAGGCCTAATCTCGGTGGCTTACTCTGCCGGGTGTGGCCAGTCAGTGTGACAACTGGGTGAGCTGTCCGAGTTTAGTAATGGCCGGGTGGAGGAGGTTGGGGGCTGACTGACACACACACACACACACATACACACACACAGAGTTGTTTATGATGGTTGGGTGGAGGATAAAAGCCAGCTGACTGACACATAATGAGAGAGCATATATTGGTGGTTGCTCGCAGTTGGGAATCCTTGACGGAACCGAGGGCAGCGGGTCAATGAATGTGTCACTGAGGAAGAGAGAGTGTGTGAGAGAGGAGAGAGGTGCCGGATAATAACAGCAGCAGCAAAAGATGTACATGGTGTGCTATTGGCTATTTATAGCCAGGCACAACCAAGGCCGAAAATCACCCACGAGCAGCTTGGCCGGCCAGCAGCGCTATTGTTGGTATTGTGCATTGTTTGGGGATGCAGCCCTAAAATTAGGGTGTCTATTATTACATAAGGCCGATAATGGTTCCAGGGGCAGGTTTAGCCCACATTCAGAGAGGGCCACTAAACTGTTTCAACCATGCAAAGCGATTAGAAATGCATAATAATCACCAAACTGCAGCTGCCCCCCCCCCCCCCCCAAACCAAAATCAATCACCAATCGGAGACCCTTTCGACGTGGTTACTGATGCACAGTCAGGGAGGAGACGATAAATATTATTGATCCACTGCTGCCGTCACTCCTTCTTTTGACCCGACCACACTCCACTCCAGATGGGAAGTTCATCCATCATTCATGCGGTTTATAAAGAGGCTGCCAGAAGTCATCGTTGTTCCGCTTACAGTGGCTCTCAGGACCAGACAGAAGTGTTTCTATTGTTATAAATGTTTCTATTTAGTGCGTAAAGAGACAGCGAGAGAGAGAGAGACATATGTGTCTGCAGTGGCTTCTAAGTGGAACCGAGTGTCTGTCTAAGATTGAATTTGCACAGGAGACAGACAGAAAAGGAGACGTGTAGGTGTTCGCAGTAGTTCTAGGAATTAGCAAAATCTCAAAATGTGTCGCGAGTGACACTTGTACAGATGACAGAAAGTAGATATCCGTGTGGGCATTAGAGCATAGGCGTGTAGGAGTGCTGCAGCTCCAAATTAGAACGCGCGTGCGTCTCTGTGCCACAGCGACCTCTGCAGCAACACCCAGCGCCCCCACAGCACTGTAGCAGAAAGAAAAGTCTCATGTACAGCTGCACTCTGTGACTCAGACAAGCCTCACAAGTGTCTGTGCGTGTCCAACTGAAACTGGTAGAGAGATGTGCGCACATTTCTGTGTCACTACAAATGAGGCGCACTGACAGGGTTCAGTGTGTGTGTGTGAGTGAGAAAGACACTACGGAGCCTTTGCATTAATTAGTGAGTGGGAGTGAGGAGTAGACAATGATTACACTGTTAAAATGTGATTTTTTTTTTTTCCCCATTTGTTATTATTCACTGTTTCAAACTCCCTGTTGATTCATTGCAACCTCTCCACCAACATAACTTGACTTTTAAAATATCAATTACAGACACACAAACAAAACGAGGAATAAAACATGACACACCACCATGGCCTTTATTTTGAAATGAGCATTTCTTTAAAAAATAAAATAATGCAAGCTTTGATTCACATCATTTTGTGGATGATCACAGAAAGAAGGTCAAACGGTGCCACCATCTCAGCACAGATCATTAACCTTGGTTTCTTCTTCTTCTTCTTCTCCTTCCAGATCACGTGAAGCAATCAGGGGGAAAGGTTCTGGTCCACTGCGAAGCAGGCATCTCCCGCTCACCCACCATCTGCATGGCATACATCATGAGGACGCAGCAGCTGCGGCTGGATGCGGCCTTCGACATCATCAAGCAGCGCCGGGCGGTCATCTCACCCAACTTCAGTTTCATGGGTCAGCTGCTGCAGTTTGAGTCAGAGGTCCTCTCCATGGCCCCGGCTCATGCCGCCACGCCCGAACCTGCCACACCCTGCGCCCAGGAGTCCGCCTTCTTTTTTGCCAACGACTTCAACACCAAAAACTTTGAGCCATCCGTGTTCACCCTCCCTACCTCTTGCCTGCAGGCCCCGGTCCACCACCAGTTAAAACTGAGCCCAATAACTGCACTGCCTTAAAATGAACCGTGACTGCTTGTAGTCTTACTTGAATAAAAAAGTAATGGTCTCTGTGTGCCTGGTGTTGAAACCAGCCGAGCAGATGGACAGAAACAGAAGAGTCAAGATAATAGTGTTCACTTCATGAGACTTGAAAACTATGGGGTATAGACATTGATGTTGTTCTCCTGTCTTCTGAACTGCTTTGATGAAACGACACGTTACAGTGATGAACTGCAATATACATGCCTTAGGTTGATATTGTGATTCATATTCACAAATACAGTCAGGCATTTAAACCTAATTTATTTGAAAATTAGTCTGTCTGTCTGAATTTTTTCAATAATGTGGATGTTAATATGTGTTTAATAAATGTTTTCACCACAAAATTAACTCTTGTTGTCACGTCATCATTCTAGCATTATGTTTGAAGAGTTATAGGCTAACTGGGAAGTCAAACAGTGACACCTGCAGTGACAGAGACTGGCATATGACTAGCTTCTTCATCGTCAAGTGTAACCCAGTGCAATCTAAACAAACTATTAATGGAAACAAATGAAAACCAGCCACAGGTGAAGAATTTCAGTCAAAAAATTGCTTTTTGAAACAGTGACGTTCAAGAATAAAACGTGTAGATGTGAGGAGTATCAGTAAACAGCAGTCTTTGTCGATTAACAAGATAGTTTTCCCATCGTTTTCTACCACATTCCCGCTTCTGCTAGGCTACTCAGCGCTATCGACTCTTTTCTGTCTTTGGCGCCTAGAAGACAGGCAACTAGACTGTACCAGCTATACAAATGGGGAGGGAAGTACATAGCAAATGTGCCTAACATGTTATTTACATACAAACACATAAGACCAACGGTTGAAGACACAATACTGTTCAGTAAATTAGTTTTCCATTCTAATTGTGTATGGTTAAGTTATCTACCACACATCATTTCGCATCATGGTTATTGCTGCAATCCTGTTTTCACATAATGGTATGGTCCATTATATCCCGCCCCCGCCGCCATTTTCCATGTTATTCTCTTATCCCACAGTGTTTCACCAATTTTTAATGCTTCGATTTATATTATTTTGTTCAGTTTTGGGTTATTAAATTCCTGGCTTCTTATAGTGGAGGAGGGAGCTTATCTCCAAATTTATCCGAGGAGACGCCTTGTTTAGACCGCCATGTACATCAAACAGGTAAGCTAACGGCCCCCAGACTTGTGTGTGTAGCCGACTCTTCACGCTATTTCACTGAATGGTTGTGCCCGGGCTACTCCGGTTTGTACACATTTAACGTCAATTAGAGTGCAGAGCTATGCTAAATCACACCAACGTGAGCTATAAGTTAAATAGTGTATTTGCTAATGCTAGTTAAGGCTACCTAGCTGGATTCATCTTGAGTTGAATTGCCCGTCCCCCTACTCGGAATGCTAAGCTAATGCTGCAAGGCTAACGTTAGGTTAGCGGATTTATCGCTTTTCTATTCATGTTGCACGATATCATATTCCAGTCGATTTTATCATATGTAAACATGAGCTGTGATAGTATTGTAGTGTGTCTAACGTAGTGTTTATTTTGTTCGCAAACTCGTTGCCGTCCTTGAATGAACACTGCCCCAAACCGTAGCGGCCAGTCAAGGCCCCGTAAATGACACATTTGATGCTGCGCTGAGCAAACACGTTTTCAATGTTGAGTCTAATTTATGTGCGACGGGGCAAAGTAGCAATGTTGCTGCATTCAGAAATAGTTGCTGGCTTGCTTCTTAAGTCACTTTACTTAACTTCATGTTAAGTTTATCCTTTCCTAAAGAGAAGGATGTGATGCTCACGGTGGTGTCCGGGTTCTTGTGCAGGTCATCATCCAGGGGTTCCGAAGTTACAGGGACCAGACTGTGGTGGACCCGTTCAGTCCAAAGCACAATGTCATCGGTGAGTGCGCGCTCATCCCGAAGTGTCACTCATGTTTTTTGTCTTATCTCGTACTTTTCGCTATGTTGGTGTAAGGGGATGTACTTTGAAGGAAGGCACCTTACTAACATAACTTTCCAGACCAAGCTTGGTGTGTCACAGACTCACTTTGGTGGGCTGTCTACTTCTATCACCGTGTTGTCATTGTGTCATTTTTTTTTTTGTCTGTTAGTTGGAAGAAATGGCTCAGGAAAAAGTAACTTTTTCTATGGTACGTCTCCCTCAATAAATTTTTACCATACAGTGTCTGTGTAATGTTGGTTATTTTTGTTGTCTAAAGCCGTTTCTCCGCTCTGCTTCTTTAGCCATCCAGTTTGTGCTCAGTGATGAGTTCAGCCACCTGCGACCTGAACAGCGCCTGGCGCTGCTCCATGTGAGTTCAGACAAATGTCCCACTGCAGATCATTGGTACCGTTTGAAAACGGTCATGTGACACATTGAGTGGTTGTGTAGAAATGTCTTGTTAGACATGTTTATGCTGACAGACGCTTGTGTAGCTTCCTAATAACTGGTGGATCACAAAAGTCTTCATAGGATTACTGCAATTGCGTTTCTGTTAATACATGAAGTTTTGTAAGAGATTGAAACATTCAAGGAAATTATTAAATGGTATTAAATAATACGTTGTGGTTTTTCCTACCCTGTCATTGTAGGAGGGAACTGGTCCTCGTGTCATTTCGGCTTTTGTGGAGATTATATTTGACAACTCTGACAACCGGCTGCCGGTAGGAATGGCAAATGTTTCATATTGATCCTATTACAATGTCATTGTAGACAAACTGATTCATTCTTTCCAACTTGATTTGTACCAAGACTCTTAACAATGTGCATCAAAAGTACCAGATACTGGCATCACCTTTTTAAAATAACTCTCAACAACATCCTTAGTCCAGGCTTCCAGCGGAAATGGTACATTATCACTATATTATGTTGCTCATGTTGTACTGTCTTCCTACATTGCTGATTGTAGTCACACTGCCTTCAGTACACACAGTGCTTATTATTCTGATGATGAAGGCCGGATGTTTGCACCACTCTAGAAATCCAAACATTTGATAACACTGATAATACTGTGACATAACCAGCCAATTCTGCTGCTGTGTATTGTTCTCCTCTTCACCGCTGATAACTGTCTCTCCCTCCAGATCGACAAAGAGGAAGTCTCCCTTCGCCGCGTCATTGGCGCAAAGAAGGACCAGTACTTCTTAGATAAGAAGATGGTGACGTAAGTATTGTCTGTGGATTGACCGTTCATTTAATCACAGGAAATGACAACTCTGTGAATCCATGTAATCACTTGTTTTGATGGTGACGGTGATTGTTGCAGTAAGAATGACGTCATGAACCTTCTGGAGAGTGCTGGCTTCTCCCGCAGCAACCCGTACTACATCGTGAAGCAGGGAAAGGTGAGAAAGGAGTGGGTGCCAACCTCACGCTCGTTAAAGACATACTAGTTCATTTCACAGTGTCGTGTAATGCGTCGCAGTATTCAAACAGAGCTATAAAGAGAGTGCCAGCTGTACTTAGCTGGATGTCTTGGCCTGATTTAAGGATTAGTGTTAAATAAGAAATCGTCATCTGCTAAAATATATTAAAATTTTCATAATTTGTCAGGCAGGAAAATCTTAGCGCTGCTTTGAACAGCAGTGTGTTTGGTGTCGGTCGATATTGAAATTATCTTGCCGACAGTATTGCTTTAGGAAAAATAACGATATATTTTTAAATAAAAGTGGAAAATGGTTTACTCTTAATTATCAGGGTGGTCAAGCAGCAATCCAGCACCATTAATTCCATTTATAGAACCACAATTTCACAAAATCAGACGTATGCTTGCATGTTACTTTCTTTGATTTGATTGAATATAGCGCAACACTAATAACAGGCGTCGCATAATTGAATATTGTTTTTTCAACGCGGAGAATTTGTGGCCATCAAATCATATCGTCCAAGACTAAATGCGTTTCATCTCACGCGCTATAATTTCAATGTTCATGCAGATCAACCAAATGGCCACAGCACCCGACTCCCAGCGTCTGAAGCTGCTGAGAGAGGTGGCAGGAACACGGGTGTATGATGAGCGCAAAGAGGAGAGTATTTCGCTGATGAAGGAGACGGGTAAGTCATTATTCACCATTACATCATACTTATTGAAGCAATTCCAGTCCTAGGAAGTTGAGTGTGCAGTTACTCATGATTTACACATTTAAAAAACAATAACAGAGGGGAAGCGAGAGAAGATCAACGAGCTGTTGAAGTACATCGAGGAGCGTCTTCACACCCTGGAGGATGAGAAAGAGGAGCTGGCTCAGTACCAGAAGTGGGACAAGATGAGAAGAGCCCTGGAGTACACCATCTACAACCAGGAGCTGAATGAAACCCGCGCCAAACTGGATGAGGTAACATACCGAAGAAAAACTAATGATATACTGTGTGTACACCGAGTAAAAGGCTGAACATGATTGACTTTATGATTAACATCTGTTTTGGTACCTGGGTGGGAAATTATCACTGCCCTTATTATTATGTAACATGTATATAATAATAATAATAATAATAATAATAATAACAGGCAGCTAATATTAATATTCTGTATTATCTTGTGTGAGACTTTTTGGCTGTTTTTTTTTCTAGCTGTCCAGCAAGAGAGAGACCTGTGGAGACAAATCCAGGCAGCTGCGCGATGCTCAGCAAGATGCGCGAGACAAAGTAGAGGTAAAGACTTCCACCTCGCAACAGAAGTGTTAATATCTGGGACAAAGGATTGGTGAAAATATACATTGTAATTATCATCACAGCATTATCTCTAAAAAATAACTCACACTATTTAGTTCATTGTTCAAAATCACCCGGTCAAATTTCAGGTGTTCAGTGTTCAAATCAAATAGTTGAAAAGTGATGTATTCATTTAAATCACCGAAGGGGAAGTAAGTCGTTGCATTTACGCTCCTTGTGAATTAAATCTCACAGCCGGTGTCTTTTATTTTTGGCTCGCCTTCTGTAGGAGACGGAGCGCGTTGTGCGAGAGCTGAAGTCCAAGATCTCCGCCATGAAGGAGGAGAAAGAGCAGCTGTCGGCCGAGCGCCAGGAGCAGATCAAGCAGAGGACCAAGCTCGAGCTGAAGACCAAGGACCTGCAGGACGAGCTGGCAGGCAACAGCGAACAGAGGGTACGGAAGCCTCCCGTCTGCGTCACTCTGCACACGTGATGCTGCACCAGCAACATCCCCCTCCCCCTGCACCATCCTTGTGTGTAGAGAAGGATGCTCGTCTGGTTCTCTTTTCACCCGCTCTACCCACCCGAGAGTAAAGCCTCACAGTTTGTGAAAACCCAAACCAGCATTTGTTTAGTAAAAAAGCAGTTTGGGCCTTACGATACAGTTCACATATTAGCGCTGAATCTTTCAGAATAACTTTTTGCTGATCCAATAGTTAGATGAATTGAGAGCCGAAACAGAGGAGGCACCAGCCTGTACATCAGACTCTTTCCCCTCAGCTCCACTTTACATAATTCCTGGCAGGAGGTTGTGTGTACAGATCTGGCATGAATCGCTCTCCGTATGGCCGCGTGTTCTGTTTGTGTGCACGTGTGAGTACGAGGATGATAATCATACATAGCGGCTTTATTGGCTCAGTGTGTGTGTGTGTGTGTGTGTGTGTGTGCGTGTGTGTGTGTGTGTCCGTCCTGTGATGGGCCCCAGGCAGCATGCTGGCTGTTGGCTGGATTAAGCCCACCTGGCTACGGCTGGCAGAGCATCGGCCAAAACTTACTGGAGCAAAATGAAAAGCAAGGGAAGCAGAACTGCGTCACGAGCCGCTGGCGGTTCCGATTTTAGATGGCGTGGACACATGAGTATAGATTTTCATTCCTTGGGGGGGCAGGCAGGCAACCCACCATCACCACTCACACTGTCAAAACCAGCCGTCACTGAGCACTAATGCAGTTTCCTATATTCATTATAAATGTTTCATGTGTCCAGAGTAGGATGTAGTGTCCCATTCTTCAGCTGTGATTGCGGCTTACAGAAATCTAAACATTTTAACACACATTTTAAGAGATTGTCTCGGTCTCCAAAGCTGTGCATCACTGCACCTTGAATTCGAAAGCCTTCTTTTCCTAATTTATATCTATCTTACACCACGAAATACACCGAGATCTGTTCCGTTCGCTACTTATGTTGCCTTAAAGACGGGAGTTAAATAATTATATTACTTAAAGGAAATGAGGTTTAAACCCAATATGAATATTTGATCTGAGCTGAGTAACCTAGGATAATATTTCTTGAACCATTGTTGATAAATCATTTTGTATTTGTGTAAATGTACTATATATATTTCTGTTCTTCCCCTGCCCACCTCTTTTTGTTTTACATTTTGTGGTAAAATCCCCAATCTTGCTCTTCCAGAAACGCCTGCTGAAGGAGCGGCAGAAGCTGCTGGAGAAAATCGAGGAGAAGCAAAAAGAACTGCAGGAGACTGAACCCAAATTCAACATGGTGAAGGAGAAAGAGGAGCGGGGCATATCCAGGTAGGGATGACTCATTCTCAGCCACGGCCCCTTGAGCAGCCGGTGACCAGGTATAACTCGATGAGTCAGCCATCCCATTTTGAATTAATTTGGGTAGCGAGAGATCGAGAGGTGGATGCACACGAGACATCTGTGGGTTCTCCTACAAAGCAGCTTGTTGCAGGTGTCGTGCGAACATTTGGAATCCTAAATTGAAGGGAGGTGACCCTGAAAAATCAGACGCACCTGTACGACACTGTGTGACAAGGCTGTAAATGATCAATGATCTCCTTCTGTGGTTTGCGCCTCCCTCCAGACTGGCCCAGGCCACGCAGGAGAGGACCGACCTGTATGCCAAGCAGGGCCGTGGCAGCCAGTTCACCTCGAAAGAAGAGAGGGACAAGTGGATTAAGAAGGAGTTGAAGTCTCTGGACCAGGCCATCAATGATAAGAAGAGGCAGATCGCAGCCATCCACAAAGACCTGGAGGACACGGAGACCAGCAAGGAGAAGAACCTCGAGCAGTACAGTGTATGTTTTGAAGATGATATCGAAGTGATATACTTGGTTTATTTTACAGGGACGTTTATCTGATCAACTTTCAACTTGTCTCTTTTAGAAACTCGATCAAGATCTAAATGAAGTCAAGACCCGCGTTGAGGAGCTCGACAAGAAGTATTATGAAGTCAAGAACAGGAAAGATGAGCTGCAGAGCGAAAGAAAGTAAGACCCTCGTCTTTCCCGCTTTAAAGTTCAGCCGTGTTTTTTGCTCATGCTTTCTTATTTTTAGTTTAGCCTCACTTGATTCATATCGTTCAAAGCTTTATTCACATTGATTTAATAATCCACATTATCATTGTCGATTATTTTATTGATTAGTCGGTTATAAAATGGTGAAAAATGTAAATCGGTGTTTCCCAGAGCCCAAGATGACGTCCTCAAATTTCTTTTCTTTTCACAACTCAAAGATACTCGGTTTTCTGTCAAAGAGGAGTAAAAAATAATCACATTTCAGAAGCTGGAATCAGAATTTTTACCAAAAAATGACAGTGTGTCCGACTCATTTCCAATAACTCAGGGGTGTAAAGTCCAAAAGTCAAAATGTATTGGAAAAAAAGATAGATGTAATCACATCCAAAATTCAACATGTTTTTATCAAACAAAATACTTTGCTTCACTCCATATTTGTTGCCATTTGTCCTTTCAAAAACAAAGGGAGGCAGCACTGAAGAGTTATATTCCTCAAATAAAGTTGATTCAATAACAAAAGACAAACTCATTTAATCTGATGAATCACTTCACTTCAAATGTAGGATTTAGTTCCAGGATGTTACGTTTTTATTTGGGCTCATGTCATAAAATATGACGACAGACCTTCAAAGCTTCATCCGAAATCCTCAACTGAAGCTTCTAATTGAAATAAACTGACATTCGTTACAGCCCTAATTTAGTTGATTCTTTCTGCGAGTCATTCCTGCATCTCGCTTTGAGATGAACGTCGTGTTGTGACGTTAGTTGCGAAAATGTAGTCGAGGCAGCTGCTTCCCAACGGCACACTCGAGGCAACGTGTGTTTTTAAATAAACAAAAGAGGTTTCGGACCTTTTTAATTTAATTCCATTAAATTGAATAGCTGGCCCTCAGTACAATAACTATATGAAACGGATTACATGAATAGGTTTGTGTTTGTCTGCTATTGAATCCGCCCTCCAGTTCACTGTGATCCATTGTTCAGGTGCAGTGGGTGAAAAGGCAGCATAATGACATCTTTGATAGGACGGTCGGACCCAACAGCTGCAAGCTATTACGAGTGTATCATCTACAAATGTGAACAAATACAGAACAGAATTACCCTAATGGAAACAAGAGGGAGACGGTTTCATTGCTTTCATTATTTAAATGTGGTTATTTAACACAAATTCAGTGACTTTGTATGAGGATTGAAAAAAACTCTAAATTATTGGGGGGTGAATACTCTTATAATTCACTTAATATTGCAAATAATGAATCTGCATTTATTGACAATGAGTTGCATTGTTAAAGAAATATTTAGGAAGAGAAATACCATTTATATATAAATCAAATCGATTAAAAAGTTTTCTGAAGGACAACCCTTTTAGTGCATTGTCCTCATTTTGGGACGCTGACTGACTTCTTCTTGTGCGAGCATCATGGCTGCGGTTGGCTTTTGGTCTTCCCGGTGACATAAGTGAAACAGCGTGTGACTGTCTGTGTCTGTCCAGCTACCTGTGGCGCGAGGAGAACGCAGAGCAGCAGGCCCTGGCAGCCAAACGAGAGGACCTGGAGAAGAAGCAGCAGCTCCTTCGAGCGGCCACTGGCAAGGTCCGTGTCACTGTTAACAAACTGCGTAATTATCGACTCCTATTAGGTATTAGCGATACCTAATGCAGACACTTAGTCTGGGCAAAAGTGAAAGGTGTGTGTGTGTGTGAGAGAGATAGAGAGGGCTCAGGATGACACTCATATGCCAGAGGTAGAAACCGTCTCACATGCACCAACTTGCCGGAGTTCTGTGAGAGAAGAAATGGGCGAGTGAAGATAAATCAAACCCCGAGTGGGAGGAAAAAGTGCCTCTTTTCCTCCATATGAGCCCACCTGCATACCGCAAAGGACTCGCTTTGTGACTCAGCCAGTTGTCAGGATCGGTACATCAAGTGGAATCATTCATCTGCCTCGCTACTGGCACCTAATCACAGCCAGCTAAATTTACATATGACTCACTCCTCGCTGCCTCGTCCAGTGACTGCCAGTTGTTTCTTCTGGGCAGATACATCAATCAAATATCACTTCTGAGTAATGGCTGCTGAGATGAAAGGAGGCTGTTTGTAGCTTCATGGACAAATGTCCTGCGTTTTTACTCTTCTTTCGTTGGTCCCAGCTGACTCATCCCGTCTCCAGAGCAGGCAACAGAGAACAGGATGGACTCCTCGCTCACCTTTTTATGTTCATACCGTACAATTCATAGTGCTGCACAATATCAACTCTTATTATGAGAACATTATGATAGAGATTTAGTATGTTTTTATGCTTATCTTCCCATCTAAAGTTTTAAAATGATAGATTTGTTTTTGTTTCCCACTCGAAGTGACACTCCGTTAATCCTCGTCTTTCTCTTGCGGTCATCCAGTCGATTCTGA
This sequence comes from Anarrhichthys ocellatus, assembly GCF_004355925.1. Lineage (NCBI taxonomy): Eukaryota > Metazoa > Chordata > Actinopteri > Perciformes > Anarhichadidae > Anarrhichthys > Anarrhichthys ocellatus. The sequence continues at coordinate 1,544,962 of NW_022280061.1, read as the reverse complement.
ACGGAATCGACAGCATCAACAAAGTCCTTGAGCATTTCCGTCGGAAGGGCATCAACCAGCACGTCATCAACGGCTACCACGGCATCGTTATGAATAACTTTGAGTGTGAGCCGGCCTTCTACACCTGTGTGGAGGTGACCGCCGGTACCCGGTGAGGACTGCCTTTTACACTCAGTTTGCTCCTTGTGTCGTTTTCAACGACGCATGTCACAACCAAACAAGGTCTACTAATAGAAACATGTCGTATATACTTTCACTGTTTACAATGACGCAGCCTTGATTTCTATTTAAAGTGACGATGTGACGGAGCCATCCACTCGTATGTCTTTTTGTTACTTAACGCCTGTCTACCTGCTCTCATGTTTTCCAGACTGTTCTATCACATTGTGGAGACTGACGAGGTCAGCACCAAAATACTGACTGAGTTCAACAAAATGAACCTTCCTGGAGAAGTCACATTCCTGCCCCTGACCAAGCTGGACGTCAGGGACACCGCCTACCCCGAGACCAACGTAAGGGACTGTAGGCAGTACATTTTGACCCTGAACAGTTAACATACAATATTTTACTTTACTTGAGGTGTAGCAATCATGCGCTATATGAATTGGATTTATTGTTATCATTAAAACTCTTAATCATCTTAATCACCCCTTGGGACATGAGGGCACAACAAGCTCCCTCAATTGTCCGAGTTACATGAAACACGTGTTGCACTGCGGTAGTCGGTTTGGTAATGATGTGTGTGTGATATTCGCCACTGTGTTCATACCAACGTGTCTCCGCCCCGTTAGGACGCCATCCCCATGATCAGCAAGCTGCGCTACAGCAACACCTTCGACAAGGCCTTCAAGCACGTGTTTGGGAAGACTCTGATTTGTCGCAGCATGGAAGTTTCCACCCAGCTGGCCAGAGCGTTCACTATGGACTGTATAACTCTCGAGGGTAAGCGAACCTGTGATGCACGGCACTGTATGTACCACTACCACGAGAACATAGGAGGGAGGCGGCAGCTCTCATAAAAAACAATGTAGTGTTTCAGTGCAAAAGTGAGACAGCAATCATCTGTACTAACATACATTAAAAAAGTATTAAAAGATACTGGTGGGCATTTGCATCATTATACGTCCGCTCCAGTACTGTAGAAGCCCTTTATCTCTTATACGCAGTACATTGTGTCGTGACCTTCTAGGTGACCAGGTGAGCCACCGGGGAGCTCTGACGGGAGGCTACTACGACACCAGGAAGTCCCGCCTGGAGCTGCAGAAAGACATGAGGAAGGCTGAGGAGGAGCTGGGCGAGCTGGAGGCCAAGCTCAATGAGAACCTGCGCAGGAACATAGAACATATCCTTTCAGTTACATCTCACCGAGACGATGTCACGTCATTGATGTCCACAGGGACATGTTGGCGTTGTGTGCTCTACTTTGGGAAGTCAGAGCAGTCATTGGGAAATTTATATTTTTTTAGAAGGTGTAGCCTGTATGGCTAGAGTCATGCGTTTTCTGTAAAAGCGTCACCATGTGATCACACTCCACTCAGTTGTATTTGCTGTGTCTCACTGACATCCTCTGTTGATAAAGAAGTATTTTAATTCATATGCCACCTTGTGCTGTGTAGGAGACTCTCCTATCTAGGAGAGGAGTTATAACACCGCCTTCGCTCAATTACAGTTTGATGTCACATGTCTGAGTCTTTTGAATGTGGATTAGATCTATCTGGGTTACGTCGCCGCCTCAGCCGGCAGGAGGCCGACTCGGCTGCAATGATAGGGCCTAAGCAGGTCAAGAAGGATTAGTTTATGTTGATACCGGCCAGAGCCGTGACTCGCTTCAGGACAGGCGGATCAGAGAGGATTTGGGTTTGCATCTGCGGTATCTTTATGAATATGGTCACTTCTGCTCAGCAACGTGTGTGTGTGTGTGTGTGTGTGTGTGTGTGTGTGTGTGTGTGTGTG
>NW_022280061.1:1537288-1542999 GCF_004355925.1 Anarrhichthys ocellatus | reverse complement strand
TGTGTGTGTGTGTGTGTGTGTGTGTGTGTGTGTGTGTGTGTGTGTGTTTGCACACCTGTGTAATTGCGTGTAGCTTCTCACTCGCAGCCAGTACTGCATAACGTGTGCACCTGGTGATTACGTACATGCATGTGTGAGAGTAGGCAGGGGAGGCGGATGACTGATCCGATGACATGGCGCTAGACCTTCACTCCTGCGGCGGTGAGTCAGACAACGGATCAATTATTTAAAGCCTGTTATTTGTTCACTCTCCACCTCTGCCCCGTCGATAAGCACAAGATGACACTGATGCACCTCACCCATCCACCAGCAGCACGTTGCAGCGGAAGGATTGAGGTCTTGCCGTTCGTGCACTCGACTGCTCGTAACTGCTACGACTCTTACTGACCTGCTTACGTGACAGGATTAGGGGGCGACTGTGGCTTGGTAGCCTCCTGCCATCAATGTGTGAATGGGTGTGAATGGCGACATGTAGTGTTAACACGCTTTCAGTGGTCGGGAGACTAGAAAAACGCTTTACAAGTCCAAGTCCATTTACCGTGATTTATATTGTGTTCATGGTCATCACAGGGACTAATGCAGGTTTATAAATCCTTTCATTCAGTGCAGTTAGTGACCTGATGCCAGCTTGTTCCCATTAAAGAAAATGATCAGATGACCTTCAACCATCTATCTCCTCTGTCTGCTCAGGCAGGGCAGTCCTCTGACTTAATGCAGATTTATTGGCTTCAGTGTTAATTGAGTTCTGTTAAACCTCAAAGGCCCGTGTTGTAGTCCTGGTCGATCAGTAAGCTTCTCTGTTCAATTAGATTAACGATGTGACGTGAAGCCCTCTTCTACCCTCTGCCTTTATCAATGATGACACAGTCTTTGCTTGGAAGGCCAATCCTGTTATTTACGCCCTCTTGAGTTCACTAAAAAGCCTACAAGTTAGTCGTCTTGTGACCTTTTTATTATCTAACCCTCTACAAAACAGGTCTCTGTTGCTTCGCCTTTTAGTTTATTTGTGTACAAAGCTTTTTTTGTCGTACTCCATACTGATGAATACAGAATACAGGTTCAGCAGCCCAAGTCCTGTGCACTCATTCTTCATATGTTTGCAATCTATTTCCTTATCTGAATTGAGGGATGGAGCATTTGTGATATTTGACTTGACTCGCACTACTAGACAGTGCAATGGAGATCGATAAAGTCCGACTTGTCAACTTAACTTGAAACGTCTTTGCTAAGTCACTGCTGAGAGAGAGAGAGAGAAAATGAAAATGCTCATCTGCAATGATCATTGGCTTGTACTTCCTTAATCACCGCCTCCACGCATCAACAATGAGATCGACCAACTGATGAACCAGATGCAGCAGATCGAGACCCAGCAGAGGAAGTTCAAGGCATCCAGAGACAGTATTCTGTCCGAGATGAAGATGCTGAAGGAGAAGAGGCAGCAGTCGGAGAAGACGTTCATGCCCAAGGTGATCATGAAACCGATGTTGTCACAATATCATCATTCAACGTACATACAAGCCCAGAGTTTGCATGATCTGTCGCCCGGGGCTCAGCCTGGTCCCTGCACACAGTCCGTGCTGTCCACTGATGTCCGACTCTTCCTCTTTAGCAACGCAGTCTCCAAAGTCTTGAGGCCAGTCTCCATGCCATGGAGTCCACCAGGGAGTCACTGAAGGCCGAGCTCGGTACAGATCTGCTCTCTCAGCTCAGCCTGGAGGACCAGAGGCGCGTTGATGACCTCAACGACGAGATCCGTCAACTCCAGCAGGTGGGTGGGAGGATTGGTCAGAGGTGGTGGTCCGTGTTGTTATTCACACCTTGAAATAACTGACAGTCGCAGGTTCTATAGACTTGTTTTGGGTCGAGAAAAATCTGAAAATGTGTTGTAGTGAGGTGGTCCGGTGTCAGTGAGTGACATCGATACAGCACCCAATGAACTACGTCACCGCCGCACAGTTTGTACCGTCGATGGAGACATACTGTGATAGGTTATGTCAGCTTTTGCTTTCCTCAAAGGGTTAAATTATTTTAAGTGTAATGTAATTCCCGTTGTGGCCGTGGGGAAAAGAGGCACGAAAACTTTAATAACACAACAGTAATGTGGATTTCTTTTTAAATGTTCAAACATTCGTATTGCTTGGATCCAGGTTGCTCAACAATACAGCTCTCTCACGAAACAGCATGACTGTTTCTGCTAACTCTGAATAAATCACATTACGGAGGAGGCTGCTCCGCCCAAAACACATGTACACGTATACACCTCATTCTTATTTGGAGCCAGTTAACACGTCTGTTAACAAATATGTTCCCTGACATTGACAATAGAGTAAGAATTGGTAGAATCACGTTTTAATACTGTGATATAAATACCGTCAACGCAAAAAACAAACAAATATAAGGTGATTATACATTTTTGGTCATATCACCCCCTAATTTTATGGAGTGAACACAGATTCAGTGTTTGATTTGAATGGATTTAACCCTTTATGAGGGGCTCTGTTCAGCTGAATTCGTGGATGCGTTCACAAACCTGCAGCTGCTTTTCATGTAGTTCACACAATACGCCGGTTACCCTCCATGTTGTTGTCTCTTCGTTTCCCCCCCCGCTCTCTCCGCCTCCTCCGAGTGTATGCTGTGCTAGCGTGTAGTGTTCAAATAGACCTGACTGAGGTGAGAGTAGCAGGCAGCATCTACGCGTGGGTTGTTCCTGCGATCCAGCGTTGCTTTGTTCTCTTTCAACGCCAGCTGCACTCCGCTCTCACCTCAACGATCGCTCAGCCGTCCCCGCTACGGTTGCGCAACACGGAGCCTTTCATGTTCGGTTCTGCCGTGTTGGTGGTTGTCAAATCCTATTGCTCGCGACATCACACTCAGTTAGGAGTTATTGTTGGTAAGGCGGTTGCCCGGACTGAAGTGAATGCACACGCAGAGATTAATATTCACCAGAGACTTGCTTATTCACAATTTCCAAACAGAAGTGGATGTTGTTGTCACATGACAGCAGATTGTGTACAATGCCAAAGGCAGATATTATTCAAAATTGCAATATTGAGTTGCTGAGAATGTGCTAACGTCTCGTCTGTCTGCACAGAGGCAAAGAGCATCGTATGTTGTGTGTTGATCCCTCTTTCCACCCGCAGGACAACAGGCAGTTGTTGAACGAGAGGATTAAGCTGGAGGGCATAATGACCAGAGTGGAAACCTATCTCAACGAGAACTTGCGTAAGCGTCTTGACCAAGTGGAGCAGGTACACGGTCCCCTTTACACTCCTCAGAAACCGGTCGTATTACGGCTCTACATACAGGATCATTTAGTGTGTAATGTCAAATTTATGTGTGACTGCACTGTAGTTTTGTTCTGTTTTTGTTATTCGTAAGTTAAATTATACAAACTTTCATAACCACGTTCAAGGTTTTTGTCTGCAGCTGTTAGGTGATTAAAAATATAAAGAGCTGTTGTAAATGGAGAGTCGTGGATAAAAATGCTTTCATACATACAAGTCAGGCGAGAGGTGTTAGAATTTGAATGACCCTCTTTTTCTTTTTTCGATGTGGCCTAATTTGCGTCGACACAGGAGCTAAATGAGCTGCGAGAGACGGAGGGAGGCACGGTGCTCACAGCCACAACATCTGAACTGGACGGAATCAACAAACGTGTGAAGGACACTTTGGCGCGATCGGAAGGTACGCATCGTACTACAGACACAGCACTGAGATGGTGTGGGGCAGAAGGTTTAAAAATACAAAACATGCACACACACTTTCCCCTTAGGACACTTAAACAAAGTACAATTTCTGATCATTCATCCAGATCAACACACACATATATACACATACATATATACATATATACACACATACACACACACATATATATATATATATATATATATATATATATATATATATATACACACACACTCTCTAATTATTTCATAAATGCCAGAAAAACATGTTAACATGCATCAAGAGACAACCGTAATGGTTTTCGGAGCCTTTGAATGTACTCGTCACTGGTTTATAGACCGTATCATTTCAAGCAACTAACAAATCAAAGTGTATCGCTATTGTCTGATATCAGTAATCTTAACTGATTTATTATCTGTTGAGTGCAAAAAAAATAGCAGTTGGGGAATCTAAATGCAGAAACTGTAGACTGTCCTGGTTGGTACCAGCAGCAGATGGTGAGAGCTGCTGTGATGTGATCGACTCTGTTAATATCCTGTTTCAGAGACGGCCTGCCCGCTGCTCTTCTGTTCTAGCGGTGCTGTGACTCAGAGGAGGTGGATGGAAGGCAGTTGTCCTGAATAGATTTAATTTGCATGAATTCATATTTAATCATTGTCTAATTAATTAGACATATTAAACAGCATGGCCTTATTCTGAAGTCTGCATTATACTCAGTCCTTTGTTCTAAAGTAGGCTTGTGCTGAATGGCGATTGGATAAAAACAATTGAAGGGATGACGGATAATTGATTTTAAGTCAATTTAAACCCACTCACTATCAGAACTAAGATGTTGTGAAGTAATCTCCAGACTCTGCACCCTACAGTGCATTTGGAGATGTTCCTGGTGGAGCAGTCCGCCCGCTGAGCCCTGTTAATCAGCACGAGTGTCGAGTTCATTTCAATCCTTAATTACAACCCAGTTTGCCTCCTTCTCCACACATCTGTCACCCCGCATCTCTGTTCTTCATATGCCTGCTCACCAGAACTTTGCTCTGCGCTCCACAACAGTAGTTACCGTTATGGATAGGGCTGTGTTGAGGTTTTTTGAGTGAAGGGAATAACTTACCCATCACCCTCCGATGTCTTTTCCCAGATCTGGATATTCTGGCTGACAAGACGGAGGTGGAGATCAAGGACTACATAAAGAGCATGGAGCGCTGGAAGAACATCGAGAAGGACCAGAACGACGCCATCAACCACGACACCAAGGAGCTGGAGAAGATGACCAACAGGCAGGGCATGCTGCTCAAGAAGAAGGAAGAGTGCATGAAGAAGATCAGAGAGCTCGGCTCGCTGCCTCAGGAGGCCTTTGAGAAGTACCAGACCCTCACACTCAAACAGGTACACACACACACACTTACAGTGCGGAATGATGATGATACATGATGATTTGTTGCCCCCGAAAACCCGCCAGTCTTTCCTTGCTAAGCTACAGTGACGGGACAATAAAGCACTGGTCACTGCAAGCTTTTACACAACACATCGTCTGAGCAGTTGATAAAAAAAAAAAGGCTTTGAGACCCTTTTAAGGCCTTTTTAAGGTGCTATGAAAGGAAATTCTAAGAGTGCCAGATGTTTAGAAAGTCAGACCCAAACTGTTTGACTTCACAGTGACACTAAAGACACAACAGCAGCGCTAACGATAACTATGAAGATCTGCTGAAATTCAGTTTTTTGTTTTTTTTTCTGCGCATCCGATCTTACTACCTGAATCAAGCGTATGAGTACACACACGCACACGCACACAGAGAGATGGAGCCAGCTCTCCTAAGGAATAAGACCCAGGGCCATCACATCCCACCCACTCACAAGTGACTCAGACACTGGTTAGTGCTCTGTCTCTGAATTTATTTCATTTATTTTTTAACCAGCTGCCTCTGGGAGACTGTGAGTTGAGTAGACTTGGCTGCATCTTTCATAAGTGTGTGAGCGCGTGTGTGTGTGTGTGTGTGTGTGTGTGTGTGTGTGTGTGTGTGTGTGTG
>NW_022280061.1:1534731-1537278 GCF_004355925.1 Anarrhichthys ocellatus | reverse complement strand
GTGTGTGTGTGTGTGTGTGTGTGTGTGTGTGTGTGTGTGTGTGTGTGATCTCCCCTCCTTGACAGTGCTGAAAATAGCTGCACACTTTCTCATAAGCACTCCACATGATACTGCTCAGGGGGCAAGGTGGTGCCATTGATTGCAGAAGTGGGAGAGAGGGCCAAGTAATGATGGCACTTGCTCGTGTTCCCTCCGTCGGTCCAGACTAAGCTGCTTCTTAATCGGGTCGTCTTCAGACATGAATAGAATCTAGCAACAGACTTTTAAATACCGAAATGAAGAATGGATCTGAAGTCCCCGTTCAAGTCTACAAGTGGTGTCACGGCACACTCTGATAAGAATACCGACAGGCTGCCAGGCCTGATTTACCAATAAGGCAATGATGATTCACCTTTTTACTTTCTTCTTCTTCTCCAACAGTTGTTCCGAAAACTGGAGCAGTGCAACACGGAGCTGAAGAAGTACAGTCACGTCAACAAGAAAGCTCTGGACCAGTTTGTCAACTTCTCCGAGCAGAAGGAGAAGCTGATCAAGCGTCAGGACGAGTTGGACCGCGGCCACAAATCCATCATGGAGCTCATGAATGTCCTGGAGCTGCGCAAGTACGAGGCCATCCAGCTCACCTTCAAGCAGGTACGTGGCTCACTGACCCCCCCCCCCCCTCAAAGGGTCCAGACGGGTGCGTCTGTTGACGTCACGTAAGGTCTGTTTTATGTCCATCAGCTTAATGCGTGTTGGGATCATTGCTTAATGAGACACGCCTGGCTTTGCAGGACGGATGCAGCCTGTTGGTGCCTTATTGAATATTTCTATGACACGCATGTTCTTTTAATGTCCTTGGCTGTGGCACTCTGGCATAAGATATAAGACTCAATGCAATGTTATTAATGAGAAACGGTCCCTGGAGTTAAACGGATCAATATCTGACCAGTGTAAAACACCATTAGTGCCAGTCAGCATTTAATAGTGATTAACTGTTGTGGAAAACATCCTTCGCCGTCCTCTGGTGATTGCAGACACTTTGATCCGCTGTACTGTTTAGCAGTAATAAAGGCAGTTTTAATAAATACAATAATTAATCTCTACTGGTGGAAAACACATTTTCTAACGTGACTAACATTCACCTTGTTTGTTCCCGCCGTGTGTTTTTTTCCCCCCCTCAGGTGTCAAAGAACTTCAGTGAGGTTTTCCTGAAGCTGGTCCCGGGGGGCAAAGCTACGTTGGTGATGAAGAAGGGTGATGCTGAAGGCAGCCAGTCTCAAGATGAGGGGGAGGGAGGTGCAGACAGCGAGAGGGGCTCCGGTTCACACAGCAGCGTTCCTTCCGTGGACCAGTTCACCGGAGTCGGCATCAGGGTACGAGATCTAATTCATCTTATCATTGCAATGATAGCGATGTCACCGTGTAGCCCTAGTATGTGTCATGAGTAATACCCCATTCTCTTCACTCTAAATATACGCGTATCATTATCAAAGCTGTCATAACGGCGCAGAAGCATTCTGGTCATCTGTTGGAATATAAAAGCTGAAGCAGCCATCGGGTTAAAATAAGAAGTGTCTCTGCGTGTCTTCTCGGTTCTGACACATACGCCTCCCTTGTCGTGTGTAGGTGTCGTTCACAGGCAAGCAGGGCGAGATGAGAGAGATGCAGCAGCTTTCTGGAGGCCAGAAGTCTCTGGTGGCTCTGGCCTTGATATTCGCCATCCAAAAGTGTGACCCGGCTCCTTTCTACCTGTTTGACGAGATCGACCAGGCCCTCGATGCCCAGCACAGGAAGGCTGTCTCAGGTAAAAAAGAGCTAGTGGAGTAGAATGAATCTCATGAGTTAATGAGTAGCGAGACAATGTGAAACACCTGTACAGAGGCTGTAACGGTTCCGTATATTCCCACAGAACCGCCACTGTTCTTTGCATGCAGCCACACAGCTTTGACCTGATCTCTTGTCTCCTTGTTCCAGACATGATCGTGGAGCTAGCAGGCCACGCCCAGTTCATCACCACCACCTTCAGGCCTGAGCTGCTGGAGTCCGCTGACAAGTTCTACGGTGTCAAATTCAGAAACAAGGTGAGTCTGTTTTAATCTTTCTATGCGTTGGTTGCAACTGTGCCATGACATTTCTTTAAACTACATTTTGTTACCTCTGCAACCACGTTATTCCATTAGCTGCCATAATCTGTACCATGTTTCTGAGCATCAGATCCAACAGGAAGTTGCAGATTTGGTTGATATTACGGCTTTAATCATAGCTGTAAAATCCAAAAAGAGCAGGTTCACCTCTAATCTCTGCCAGTGTATCGTCATTGTTTTTTAAATATGAAATGAAAATCAATATAACGGAAAGTAACCCACCATGTTTCTTTCAGTCCGCTGTATTTCAGGTCGGTTTTCTGAGCCGTCTTAGTGAAAAGAAAATATTCCCTCTTGAGTTTTTGTGGTTTGATAACATAAATGATCACTGCTTAGTCACAGACGCTAACGTGGGGCATTGATTAGTCATTAACTGTGTGTGTGTGTGTGTGTGTGTGTGTGTGTGTGTGTGTGTGTGTGT
>NW_022280061.1:1504676-1534721 GCF_004355925.1 Anarrhichthys ocellatus | reverse complement strand
TGTGTGTGTGTGTGTGTGTGTGTGTGTGTGTGTGTGTGTGTGTGTGTGTGTGTGTGTTTAGGTGAGTCACATTGATGTGATCACAGCGGAGCAGGCTAAAGACTTTGTGGAGGATGACACCACCCATGGTTAATAGTCCTCAGCTCTTCATCATCATCCTCCTCTACGCTGCACTGTGTAGCTGGAAACCTTCCACAACGGAGCCCAAAGACAGAAATATCTCACTCAATCCACCTTTTATTAGTCTCAACCATGCAGACCGTCCTGAGCTTCTCACACCATCTCCAAAGGGTGGAAGAAGTTTGATTGGATATACCGTTCTGACATCACCATAGCTCCAAATAACTCATATCTGCTGTTTACCTTTTGACATCATTCCAGGCTGATAAAACTACAAATTTGAGAAAAAACATTTTGTTCTTCGGGAGACATTTGTTTTCGGCACATTTTCCAGCATTGCCGTGTCTCTGTGTGCTTCACCCACGCTGGATCTGACGACTAACAGAAGTGTAATTGTTTTACACTGAAAAAAAAAAAAAAAAAAAAAAGATTTGTCTTTTGCCTAAAAAAAGGTCCTGAAGAGAGCAAAACCGTTTGTGCTACTGCATTCATTTCTATCTGGCAAACTGTAGAGTTTTGGTTTTCTGCCAGATTAAACCTTCAGGACCTTTTCAGGAAGATCAATCATCTTGTGTACAGTTGAGTGTTTTGTTAAGACTTAGATGAAGATTGTGAAAGCTCAGTGGAGACGGGAGCGTCTCAGTGGCTCAGTCTTTGTTCACACCGAGGTTCTTGTAATGTATACTCTTTATACTCGTTGAAACGATGCTAACTTGTATCTGTCATAACCAGCCACATGGTTTAAAATGTTCAAAGGTTGTGGTTCCTTTTTATGGTTGTTACTGTATTGTGTAATTTCCTGTTTTTAGGTCATTTAAATATATGAAAGTTTTAATTCCATAACACCAGATATCCACTGTGGAAAATCAACACAACTTCCTGAACTTTATCAGTCAATATATTAAAAGCCAAAGTGGTTCCGAGATGGAGAACCAGATCTATTCGGCTCCTGAAATGACTAAAGTAGTAGTTGCGCTTCTCTGGAATGCCAAATTGTAATTTATCATTTCTTTATTTCCTGACTGGATATTTAGTTTGGGATTGAACTCCTCATATGTTGCACCTAGTTTTACACGCTTTCTAAATGTTTTGGTTCATTTCTATGTAACAAGAAAACTTTACAAAAATAATAAAAGATTTTAAAACAAGCACCCGTCAGTGTTTCGCTCCTCTTAATTGGACCACTAGGTGGTGCTGTGCCACCGATACCCGACGTCCTCACGTCATCGGAGAAGCTTTCATGAAGAGAAAAGGTTTGTATTGTTGAGCTTTCGAGGAAATGCACATTATTCAAGAGGATTTTACAGAATAAGTGTTTGAAAATGTATCAAACATTGTGCTGCTGAAAATGATACATAGACAGAAATAATCCTATTTTTATTGTTTTTTACAAATATTTAAAAAACTACTTCACTTGTCAACCACAAAATGAACATTTGCACTTATACTTATGATTGTATTATATATATATTTTTTTTTTATCATTTCTATATTTTTGTTTCCTATTTTTTTTTTTTTTCCATGTCTATTCCTGTATTTAGTCTTAAACGTTTTTTGAGATATCTAAGGACGGAAACGCCATCCAGCTTTGGATTCAGCTTGAGGCACATCAGACACAAGGTCAGTGACACGCATCACGCCGCCCTTACACCTCGGTTTGTGATATCAAATGACCCTGTTGGTCACACCTCACATGTCACACATGCGTGGCTGTGGCTCTAACTTCAACTTGCTCTGGCGGCCGGTCTGAAAGGTGACCTCCTGAGATGGATCGTAGGCCCGTGTTGTAACACCACAGACCTCCTGAACATCTCGGCCTGGTGCGTTCGCCAGCACTCGCATGGTGCCAAACGTCAAGTTATATTGTTAGATGTCACCTAAAGCAGAAATGCATTTCTGGCCCGCTGCTGGAGGGAGATAACTGGTATATTTTGCTTGATACTGCCTAGACCTACTTTATCTTAATCACTGCTTCACATCACACTCTCTGCTGTACTGCTCTCCTGCTGCTTCCTCCGCAACATATTCACACTTATGAAGTGAAAAATAGAAATAACCACCCCACATCTCACACCGTAGCTGTTATTGCTCTGCCATTTTCTCTACGAACCCATTATTCTGGTATATAAGGAACATTTATTTACATGTATAGTACGTTTCCGTTCCTGTTTGGCTGTCAGAAATGTATTTCACAATGATTGATGAAGTTATTTTTGATGGTCATAGTACAGTTCAACATCCTTTCCTTCTGAAAGAGAGATTTCAGATGTAAAACATCGGTGTCAAAGTGTTGGTGTTTTATTGACGTGTGCTACTAGAAACTCACCAGTATACACAAATTTACAATATTACGCATACACAGTAGCGTGGTGTTTAAGCCAGACGTAGAGCAATTCCGTTGTTTGTGTTAAGCAGAGTGAATGTTCAATTGAGAAGAAAAAACAAGAATTCAAGAAGGGACATAATGATATGCATTATGTGTCCTGACTGAAGTTGTCATTTTACGCTGTTGTGTTTTGTCCCGCACCTCCCTGCATATGCAGTTATCACCCATATAATCTGCACTCAATGTTTTTCTGCTAACATTAAATGTGAGCCACACTGACCTCAAAGTCAGTTGGTTAAAAGAAGTGCCAACACGTCAGTGAAGCCTGGTGTGACACGGACACCTCATCCCTCTGGGCCTGCCAGCAGAGAGCAGATCTGTTGCTCTGCCAGATATTAACAACCCTGCACACGATCTGTCGCCAAGTCAGCTGATGATGAAAGATCAGCCGTATTCTCGTAACTCATCTCCTACAGGTTTCAATTCGCCTTCATCTGCTGTCTCATATGTGTACGATGTGAACCTAAAAGTAAGAGCTCGTATTTTTGAAATAGAAGTGGTGCAGGGCTGACGTGCAGGCCAGCCCCGGAAGTTGGCGTCCCAGGGATTCCCTCCACAAAAAGGCAAGTGGATTTTTTTTTTACCATTGGATGTACAAAAAAAAATTAACAAATTAACACCACTTTTATGATTCACATGCCAGAAGCAAAAAGCCAAAGGCTATAAATGTACTAACTTCTCCGCGGTCACATGAGCACGAGTTTACACAAGGGCTGTGAAGGCGAACTAGTTGGTGACATTTAGTATTCTCATTTAGCCACTTGTTAGCAACCGCCTTTTGTATGACGCATAAGAGCTTCAAAATTCAATCTGCCGACGTATTTTATATGTCGAAGAACAAAACATTGAAATGTCTTTGACTTGTGTTAAACACGGACCTAATTTAAAACTGGAAGTGAACAAAAATGTTTAGGACTCATTCCAGCATGCTGCATACCAGGACCCTGAAACTGAAGCGGCTAAATGGAATCCAGCCATCATTGATGTTAATATTTATTTAGAGACTAATTGATCGTGTTACTTTGGAGCTGGTTACCTTCTTAGCGTTGGCTAGTAAGATAGCTACTTAGCCAAACGAGCTATAACCATCTTGGTGAACTATCATTACTCGGCTGTCCTTATGACCTTCCAACATAATGCTGCAGGTTTGCTCATATTAAGAGGAAATTAACGTGTTTGGCCGATTGTAGCTTAAGTTCCACTCTCGTAACTTTTTAAATGTAGACACTTGTTACTCTATAGGCTGAAAGCTATAAGTTGATCACCTTTTTACCCATCTGCCCTTTTACTAATCGGATGAACCAGTGAACTTAGTGTAATTCAGCACCAACTAAGCAAAAACTGAAGAAAAACTATATTTGAAAGTTGTATTTTGTTAAAGGCATACATCAGGGGACTACATTTCCTCTAAACCTGTAATTTGATGAATAATTTGATTATAATTTCTATTTATACCCAAAGAATATGCTATACATGTCATTCTTCAACCATTGCTTGAGATCTGTTCATCTGATAATGGCTGTGTAAGCTTTGCTTTTTAACGAGGACACCTTCTCTTCACGCCCAGATAATACTTCCTCCGCTGCGTAATGTACCTCTCGTCCTCGGACAATAAACACCATGTCTTTTCAACCATCCACTTGCCCTTCGGTATCAGAATGTGGAGTACAGTAAATGAACAGTTAATACTAGCTCCGGTATTCAAGCTGCTAATCATAAAAAAACATGCATAAAACTGTCCTGTTTTCTTAAAGTCAACAAGTTAATTTGTTGTCTAACAGGTGCTTATTAACTGCGGTGGGAGGAGGAGGAAGAGGAAGAAGAGGAGGTGGAGGAGGAGGGGGGTGACCTGTGAACAGACTGGCTCTGTCCTTGCACTTCATGGTGGTCCATCTGCTGCGCAGGCCTGACCGTCTGACTACCCGTCTGTTTAGTCAGTCAGATGATCAGTCTGTCGGTCATCTGTCTGCTTGTCTCACCGCCTTTCACAGACATGTGATTCTGGTCAAACATCTTTCTGTCCCAAAGCCTGAGCTGGAGCCCGGAAGTGGCGCTGACTGACGAGTTGCAGGCTGCAAAGCAAAGGATCACTGATGAGAGTTGTGGTTTTATGGGCTTTTTTATTTTTTATTTTTTGCTGGTGTGGGTACACATAACCTCATACATAAAGTTATATCTCAATAAGTAGTCTTTCTGACTGGTTGTATTGGCTTGCAGTGGTGGTATGTGTATATATCTTCAGCAGGTAGGGGTGACATAAGAGACCCCTCCACAATAACAATATGCTGTAATGTAAGTAACATACATTTCCGTGTTTCTGTGAACACGGCATCACTCTTCCGTTGCGTGAACTGCTTATAATCTTCCGTTAAGACCGGTTAGGATGCATCTCAACTAAACGGAACTCTCCAGTTATCAAAACGTGTGAATTTGCCAAATATCCCCCCTTTGTTGTAATCTCCTAAACTATTTCGACTAAACTTGCTCCCGTAGCTGTGCCTACGGTATGAATGTGATAGAATCTGAATTGTAAGTCGCTTTGGATAAAAGCGTCTGCTAAATGACTGTAATGTAATGTAATGTAATATCTATTGGCCAGTCTAGCCACACCATCCTGTAAGTGTCTTGGCAAACTATTTAGCTAGCCACTGACCTATTATGATAATGCTCGCCAGATTTGCTAGTTAGCCACAGTAGCCTATAACTGTCTAGTTGAGTAGTTAGCTAGTCTCATGACCCGTCCAAGATTATGCTTGCTAGTTAAGTAAGCTAGTTAGACACAATAGCCGTGTGTGTGTGTGTGTGTGTGTGTGTGTGTGTGTGTGTGTGTGTGTGAGAGACTGTTGAGCTAAGATATTTAGATCGACTGAAGCTTAAAGTCAATTATATACATGTGTGTTATTCATATGGATAGAAATACAGAGTAGGATTCAAATTAAAGACCAATATTAATATTCACTCCATGGGTCTTCTCAGAGTAATGTTTGTTTAGCTGACACAAAGAGACGGACATTAACCCCTGTTGGTCTGCCGTTGAGCTGGTGGAGCCCTGCAGGAGGCCCTGGCTCAGACTGTGTGGAACCAAGGTCACCCGCTGATCTGGCCCCTGATTTCACTACGTGACCCCGAGCTGCCGGCCTGAGGCAAAGTGTGATATGCTCAAGATAGATCAGTGTTGTTTTGATAGCTTATTGTGTGATCCAAATGGGGTTTTCAACCTTCTCTAATTCAACCTGAATTGCTTTAAAATCTTTAACAAAACAATGTTGGGTGATCTTTAAGCAACGGTTGTTAATTTATATTATTTTTCATTCAAAAAGCAAACAATATGCCACATTGTTGTGGTGTTTTTGCACTTGAAATGAAAAAAAGTCTGAGCGTCCTGATCGTCGCAAGACTTTTGATAAACTAGGAATATGTGGATTAATTATGGAACATTATTAATTAAGGAAAATTAGGACTTACAATGAGGATTCCACTTTGATGGTTTCGTTGAAATGACATGTAACTAAAACTGTAACTGGAAGCAGCCGAATCTAAGTCAAGTAATAGTTCTTCTTCTTCAGTACAATGTTATGACACCCTTTTTATCCCTGACAGGAACTTCGACCGAGTAAGCTGTCTTTACTCGCTTCTGCCCATCAAAGGATAATTATGGCAATTGTAAGGTAAGTGAGGTTGTAAATTCACAGTTTAATTCGTATTTACATGTAAAAAGTAGACGACTAATTTATTCACAAGAATCTGTTCAATCTGTTTTACAAGACTTGCCACTTAGTTGTGTGCAAGTGAGTGGAGGAGCTGTTCAAGTCTGTAAAATGTGAACATGTTAAAGAACTCTTATAATCTCAGCTGTTTAAAGCTTCTGCAGGTCTGCGACTAAATCCATTCACACGGATCAGGTGCAGGTTCAACTCATGGGGTTGAGGTCGTTCAGGTCTATAAAACGTTAACTGTTTATAAACTCGCTTCTATTTTAGACTGTTTAAAACCGGCTTTTTTTCCGGTCAGCGCTCCGTGGAGCCAGTAACATGATTGGACGATAGCAACTCTGCATGCTGTGCCGTGGCTTTGTGTCACTGTGTAATTTTAGTTCAACAATAAAATAAAAATGCAACTGTTGTCAAAGGAATTTACAGGCTGTTGTTAGTCATTGCTCGTGCCTCATCCTTTTTTAAAGCTGGCTTCATGAGGTCATATGTTCTCTGGATCCTGATAGCTGGTCATATCTTCTCTTTGGGTTTGCCACATGGACACCAACGTCTAAACTGCAAATGACAAACAAAGATGAACAGTTTTGACTGTGGGTTTGTGTCTTTGTCCTCCTCACTGTAGGTGTATGCACGTGCTTGGGTTGCTGTTTGCAGCTTTCTCGAGAACCAACCATGCGAACGACTTCATACTCAACACTGCGCTTCCTTTGGGTCTTGAGCAATACACCTGCCATGACATAAATACGTCATAAATCAAAGTCTCACGGTCAGAAACACACTCTGGTTCACCGGGAAGAGAACACGACGGGGAGACTTTGCTGTTCCCCCATCCAAAAGGGCCCCCGACAGCTTTACATTCATGATGATGTTTAGATATGAAATATATCGTCTTACTTTTCTAACTCATTGTAACCCGAAATACCTCACAAAAGCCCCCCAAAGCACTTAAAAATATGCAACTGAACTGTTTTCTTCTACTTAAGCAGAAAATATTGTGGTGCTGCATTTAGACATGCCAAGCCTGCCGAGTGTGAAGTCAATTTGAAGGAGCGGTTCTCGAGATATGCGAAGAACAGACAGAGATTCCTTGCTTTTTAGTTGGATACAATTTTCTTAAAGAGCTTTAACCCCAAAACCAGATAAACACGACGTTATGTTTGTGTATGTTATTGGTGATAGCTGGTGCGCCTGTAAAAGAGGCCTGCTGAAACAGACACCTTCTTCTCACGCAATGACCATAACCACATTTGACCTTCAGTGTGTGTGTAAGTGTGTGTGTGTAAGTGCGTCACGTGTTCGTGAATGAATCTGTGAGTTTTTGGTTTGCTCATTTCTCAACATAGACGTCTCCCTCTAATGAGGCTGAAGGTAGAATATTACAATGGCTTTAATGAACAGACTAAGCCTGCTTAGTGGCTTCACACATGTCAGCTTTAACCCGCTGCAAAATAAACATTCCCCTCTTTCATGGGAATGCTCAGCTCCAGAGCGGCATTCTCAGCTGCACCGGGAGCGTTTTCTGGAAAACCGATCGCCTAGAGAGGGAGTTGCTCTTGCTTAGCACAGTCTCACTTTGGCATTCGGCCAATGGTAGGAATTGTTATGGTTGTCTTTGTTTCACTGAATTACTGTCTCAAATTATAATGGAGATACTGATACAGGGACAAACCATTTCCCTGTTCCCTTTATCCCCGTAAAACTACAGACTCTCTCAATACCTCTTAATTTACTGATAATGACTGCATGCATGGTAAGATGTACTGTATCCACACATAGGACACGCCGTAAGCTTAAGCACAGACACACAGTTCTGTTCA
This sequence comes from Anarrhichthys ocellatus, assembly GCF_004355925.1. Lineage (NCBI taxonomy): Eukaryota > Metazoa > Chordata > Actinopteri > Perciformes > Anarhichadidae > Anarrhichthys > Anarrhichthys ocellatus. The sequence continues at coordinate 1,526,685 of NW_022280061.1, read as the reverse complement.
TACACAAATGTTCTGTAGCCTTAAAGTCTTAAACTTTCTCATCAATATATGCACCAATAAGTGAAAAACTGACACAAATTAAAACACATTTACAGACAAATAGAAATATGTTGATGTATGGTGAAGAAAGTACACGAGTATAAGGACAACCACTTCTTGCACTTGTAGCTTCAGTTAAATAGTTTTGTTGCTGAGAGTTGTGTCGGTCAGACCCGGCATGGTGAGAAGCTGTGACGCAGACGTCCACGCTTTGTCATTGGTTAGTTCTCTGCAAGGCCGCTTGCTGTCGCTCTCAATCATCAAAAAATTACTTTTCATCACTCGGCTCTTCAACCACAGCTGGCTGCACCGAATATGACGGATCGCTTCTCAGCATGTTCTCAGTTCACACAAATGCGCTCATGTTAGCTGATGAGGCAGCATTGATGAGTTGTGGGAAATGTGGTTTGATGGCACACTTTTTGTGTAGTGAGAAGGCTTCACTGATATTCAGATTGACTATAAAAACCAGAATGGTTAGAGCTAGACGGCATTTGTAACATAGACGGCACACAAACGGACACACACACACACACTCTCAGACACATGATTGTGAAGTTCTTTCACATGGGACTCACTACTAGACTAACAGTTTCATTGTAATTCACTATTATTACCCCCATGCTCGACATTGAGTAATTCAAATTTGCACGATTATGGAAACAACTTCACGCTACAGTGGTATCTGCTTTCTCACCGAGCCTAAAATAAGTGTGTGTGTGTGTGGGGTATTGTTATGTAGAGCTGTCACGTGAATATGTGCACGTGCTTGCAGACGCACAATGCTTAGCGAGAGTTTCCCGGTGGTTGTTAGCAAGACAATCTGTCAGATAAGTTTGTTGAAGCAGACAATGCGAAGATGGAGTGAAAGCATCCTCTCTTGGTTGATTAAGTGCCTCCTGTTTTACCACGATTTATAATTCAGGTCCTTGTGCACCACTGGGACAGGAGCAGCATGTCGGCTGAGATATAAAGTGATCAACGATATCCCTCTATGGACGGTAACCCAACTACTTGATAGGTTGAGTCTGTGCGTGTTTGTGTGACGGCTCAGACTCCGACTGATCTCAGAGCTTACCAGGAACTTCTTTTTATTTTCCTCTCTCTTTCCCTTTTTCATTTATGAAGCAGATTAATAAAGGATAAATCAAAATGTCTGATCACAAAATATGAATGCTTGAGTTATATAACATAACTATGGCCACTCTAGGGTTCGTGATGGAACATTATGTGAGAATCCATTCATTGATTTTAGGCTAAAGCAAAGAAGCCAAATGTCTTTGTGGTTTGTGAACAGCTGGATAATACATCTATCCTTGATATTATATATCTTTTCTGGTAACCTTTAAAAGGAGTCACAATTTGCTGTAAATCCTAAATCTACTTGCGGACAAAGTTCCAGTTTCTGGAATTAACAACTCACACTCACAGACTGATCCCTTGTGCACAGTCATGATATTTATCCCCTTGCCAAATGACAATTTCAATCCAACCAGAATAAATAATAAAAGATCCGTCTGGCCACACCACGCTATATGCCCTGTCTCTTCCTTTTTTAGGTGTAGTATGTCCTTCAAGAACTGCTGACGTGCTCTCACTCAGTGCTGTTCTTCCCCAATGGTGACTTATTACCAAACACGCCCGGCCGTTTGGCTCGCACATGTGAAACCTCAGACTGCCAGACCATAACAAAATGTGAATAATATGACACGGTATTCCAGACCCCTCCGATGATTCAGCAGCTAAATTGATCCCGACACCTACTGATTGCATTCCCAGAACCCCAGTGCATCCCTTCACTGGCAGGACTATGTGAGGGTGCGTGTGTCAGTGGGAGCGTGGAGGTGATAATCAGTTGTGGCAGGAGGGACTTTCTCGTCCCTGTTGTTGTGCCGTGTGGAGCTGTCCTGGGCAGGGACTCCCAGTTGGTCTCTTTATACTCACCCCCCTTTCTGTCGTCCCCTGAGCCCACCTCTTCTGTTATTCCCTCTTAAACTTCACTCAGTCAACCTCCTGTTTCCCTTTGAAGAGGCTCTGTTTTCCCCATCTTTTGACACTCGAGAGAAGAGGGGAAGTGAAGGCACGTCTTGGAAGTGTACATTGCGTGGTTTGTAGGGAAAGAGAGGGCTGGAGAGAAGAGGTAAAGGGTGCTTTGCTGCCTTTGCTGCCTTTGCTGCTGTCGATCAGGAGTAGCTGAGTGGAAGAGCCCCTGCTGAAGCTTTTCTTCCTGCTGGCCTTTCTATCATCTGTCCATACAGTAAGGGGAGAGAAAATCAGAGCGTGCTAGGGAGGGTCAACTCATCAGGATAGCTGTCTTGGGACTGCGGTAGTTATTTTCAAGGGGGTGTGGGTTTGGGGAAGTTAAGGGCGTTAAGGCTGCAGGTGGTGCTAGGGAGTTTGTTTTGCCATGCGGCAAGCTTGGGATCGGACAAGTAGCACTGAGAGTGTCAAGAGAGGCCATACAAAAATGCTGGGAAAAGGACAAAGTGGCAGATACCCCCCCGAGACAACAAGTGAACTCTTGCAGAGGTAAGAGAAAGTTATGTCCACCACACAATCTGAAGGTGTAGTAAAGGCACATGCCTGGTGCTCACATGGCTCTATGAAACCTTCTCTATATCTGCCTACTTTTCTTGGCAATGTGTTGATTTGGAACTGGGAAATTTCAACGTAAAGTCTCTAAAACCAAAAGGCATCTGGTGAAGTAATTGAAGTTGGGCTTCTTGCCGTGAAAGCATGTCAAAGCTTTACATTCAGTCCGTCTGCGCCGCTGCATAGCTGCACCTCAGCACCGGTTGAGGTTACAAGACGGTTGACGTATCTCGCAGCTAAACCCAATCCAACAAAAATGTGCTTTGCAGCATTGTGTGTTAATTAAGTGAGGACTGAATGGTTCTTTCTTGTCTTTATGCATTAGTATTGTTATCTACTTTAGCAAACAGTGATGGGGACAAGCATGTTATTGGCCTTAAAGATTGAATATCAGATGTCTTAAATCTGAAATTCAATTAGCCTCACTGTGTTGTATGTTGTATACTGGAGGCTCCGTCATCTGCTGGAAGCTGACTTTATTGGGTAAACGTGTCACAGACCCAGGAGTGATAATGAATAAGAGCAAATGGCAAATATTGAGTAAGTATAGTCTCTGTATGTGTTTTTGGGGGCAACATTTAATTAGTTTAGTTGTAAAGTAAACAAAGTTGGGTTCAGCAGTCCGTACATGGACATTTTCAGTCCGCTGCTTATTTTAGATCATCAACTAATTAAGGATGTACTGCCACACCCGATATCCAGCAGAGTTTTTATGTTAGCTAATCACATTTCTTCTGCGAAATATTTTAGTTTGAGGGTCTTTAAATACGCAACTGCTCGAAGCCATGTGAACCAGATTACATGTTTAGGCTATTATAACTGCACGTTCGATCGGATGCAGCTCCATGCAAGAAAGCACAAAATGTAGTTATCCTACTGTAATAATATACTCAGCCTAGACATGTTTTCCCCCCATTTTCTAATCAAGTCAAGTTCATTTATACAGCCTAATATTTTTTGGCCTATGTAACAGTAACAATGGTACCTGGCCCAGCCCAAGCTTTCTCAGCAAAACTCACTAAAGAAGCCTAATGAATATGAAAATAATATATATATATATATATATATAGGGAGAAACAGTGGTCTAGACTACTCAATGAAAGATTCCCCACCTTGGACAATCAGGGGTGCAATTGGTTCTGTAGGCAATTACAAAATAACTAACAAAAAATCAACGAACAACAATAACATGAAGTGTAATTGTAATAGAAATACAGACTCAGACAGTAGGATCATAGAAAGTCAAATTCAGATATAACAAAACCAATATAATAAGTCTAATCAAATATGCCCAGCAGGCCGCTTTCTCTTTCCAACACTCTCATTCTTACAGTTTTCTTTTGTCCCTTTTCAAGTGAATAACAAGGACCTTGTTGTTTGTTCTGTTTGAGTCTGAGTTTTCATGTACTTGGTTGTCGTCTCAGCACCTGTCGGGGTCTTTGCAGTAATAATGTTACAGGATAAAATTGTGGTCTTAAGTACTCCGGTTCTGATCTTAAATGATATAAAAATATGTCCCTTGCTGCATTGTCTTTGTCTGGAAAGGGCATCAAATATTAAATCCAAGGTGTCAGTTGCAGTCATTTCTGTACGTATTTAATTTATATACAATTAATATAATAATACATACAAATCCATTGTGCAAAGCACAATATGAGGAAAATAATTTGTTGCATTAGGACTACTAACACGTTATGGGATGTTTCCTAAGCAGTCAGTAAGACAAGTAAACATGCAGATAACATAAGGCCTACAGGGTAAAATACAAGACCGTCACTTTTAGGCACAACTCCTCATATAGATCTGAAAAGACAATCTAGAGACACACATTGGTCATTGCTCTAGCATGTCCGTATACGTGTTGCCGATTCTCTGTGACTGTTGAGAACATGAACCGCTGTCTACACTTGAAACATTAACAGTGAAAATCATCAAGATAAAACAAAAAGGGTCAATCCACTATAATGAAGCTCTGTACTGTGGACCCAGGCAAGCCAGATCTTGAAACTACTCAGAGACAAATGATATGATGAATAACGATGGGACTGAGAGAAATGGCTGGAGTTGTAGTTTTTCTTTTGGTTTGAGCGGTCATCCCTTCCCTCTTTCACTTTCCTCATCTTACCGCTCTTTCCCACCTGCTGGCTCTATATCACTCTGGCAGCATGTTACAGAAGGAAACGTCTAAGCAAACTGTACCTTGTACCACAGTCCCTGCAGAACTTCATCGGCACACTGACGTGTGAAAATAGCACAGGAAAGGTAAATCCCACTGAGTTGTGGTTTTAAGTAATTTATTCCGCTTTATAGAGGTTTCACGCTTTGTGTTTATGGGGTTGAGCTTTTTTGTCCCCGTGCACTGTGGAGCCAGCAAAGCCGCAGCTATTAATGAAATAACCTGAAGGCACCAAACGTTGTTATATTGCCTTTCTGACGCTTACGATTGTAAAGGAAACCTCTTGCTGTGCAGCACTATCAAATAAATCCTTTAGATGTTGTCTTGCCTTTTCGTTTTGCTGCTAATTGTAAAATTATTTAATTTCACTTCTGTCACTTATGCCAATTGCAACAGCATTAGAACAGAAGTAATGATTGAGTAATGGTCATATAACAAAACCCTCTGGATTTATTTATTTTTACCCAATTTAATATATTCAACCATGCTGACTTAGAACGAATACTGTGGTGGCATCGTCACTGATTTAATGGAAAGAAGCTATTCATTTTGTGCAGCTATTTTATACATTCTTAAGCTAATAATATTTGTGAGTTGAATCTTGCACCTTTTAGTTTTGTTATCATGAAAGAGGATTTCCTGCTGCCTAGAGCAGGAGTGTGTGTGTGTTTTTTCTTTATAACTGATCTACAATCGATCCATCCGAACTTCTATTTCTGTTTGTCTCACTGGGTATGGTTATATATTTAAAAATATTAGGACAAATCTCCACAGCTAACTTAACCTGACTGGAGAAGTGAGATTTACGGTCCGATCCCAGCGAAGGTCATCAACGAGAGCTAATCTGGTGGGCTTTCCCGCGCCTCATATGGCTCTGCCCAGATGCTTGTCTGGACTTAGCTGTGGCCATTTGATTAGGGAGCTGGCTTTACAGCTCTGTGGCATTGTGGGTCTCTTTTGAAATCCGTGGAATTTGTTTGAACAAGGCTGAGCAAAAGAAATGCAGTCAGTGTTTTATTTTGTTGTTTCAGAGAAGGACACAGACGTTTTGGTTGATACTTTACCCATACAGGCGAGGGGGTTGTAGTAAAGAAAAGCAATGTATAAACAACTTGTCTATTGCCTTCTACAAAAAGATTTTGAAATGAGGAGGATGTTTGTGAAATTAACATAAAATCCTCACAGAGACTAGATGGTATCTCCTCATCAGCAACACTTCTTCTCAGTACCTTTAGCTACAGAAGGCATAGATTAGTTATTCCCTGGTCTTAGGTGAGAAGAGTTTTTTTCTCCTTTTGCTTTAAAAGATTAATATTTATTGTGTTGCCTCCTGTAGTCATACTACTCAGCCTCCCCCACCACCACCACCACCTTAAGCATGTGTTCATTGCTGTGTTGACACGTGGCAGCAACTGTGGCTAATCTTGATGTTAAATGGCTGACAGTTGCATGGCACCAGGCTGGGGCCTCTGAGGCCTCATAGTTACCAGGGCCCTGTTGGCATGTTCTTTGATGGTGACACAAGTCAAGTCTGGGGACATCCTGTAATTACATCAGTAAATCAGCATCAGATTGTTATGAACAAAAACACCCACGATATCAGCCGAAATGACAACGTTGGGCTGTGAGAAGAAGAATGTACCATTCCTTCCAGCGTAGAGGGAATGATCTCATTTGTTCAAATGAAATGCTAGTGGCAGGTTCATTAACCTTTCTGTGCACAATTCAAATTGACATAAGAACAAAAAAACAGAAACTTTTTTTTGCCGTACATCTATGAGGTGTGGCACTTCTAATTATTAATCGTTCCGTACCATGATTCCAAACTATTCAATGCATAGTTTTAAACCATTTTAGCATACAGTCTGTAAATTATCTTTCTAAAAAAGACACTATTATACCCAGGATTTGTGGAGACACTCCTCCAATGATGAGAGAAGATATAAGAGAAGGTTGGTGTTTAAATATATATCTTGGTTACTGTATATTTAAAGGTGCTGTCACTCTTTGCAGTGTTTCCCACAGGGTTTTGTGAGGCTATGTTGGATGGATCTCGAACCCTCTAGTGGGTTCAAGGGCATGCTTTTTGGAAATGTTATTGTTGTACATTTTAAAATTAAATTCATCAATCTGGTGCACTCTGAGAGAAAAAAGGGGCTAGAACTATGATGTGCTATTGTGCTATTGTTTAAGAGGTGGTAGAATGTAACTAATTACATTTACTCAAGTACTGTACTTAAGTACAATTTTGAGGTAAATGTATTTTACTTGATTTTACTTTATGCTTCTGCTCCACAACATCTCATACATAACTACATTTAGTTGTCAATATTAGTTACTAGACTACTTTGGAGGTACAGATATACAAAATACAAATCAACTAATAAACTATGATGTAATATTAAGTAGCATATTATTAGTAGCAATTATTACAGTTGTGAAAACTAACACATTAATGCATCAATAATTAAAATCCATTGGTATAGGCCTACCATAGATATATTATTTGAAATGGGCCATTCTGCATAATTAGTATACTTTTGCTTTTGGTACTTTAAGTATATTTTGATGCTAAAACTTTTGTAATTTTACTTAAGTAACATTTTGAATGCAATGGACAAAGTGGACTTTTTAAACAATTATTAGGAAACACTGGATTGGTTGATTGGTTGGTTTGTTGTCTTAATTTTGTTTTCATTTTATATTGTTTTGCTATAACAGAAATTGTGCAACCTTGTGATGTAAGATTTCATTCTTAAAGATCAACAGATATCCAGCAGTACTGTAGACGTTTGCCTTTGGTTCTCCTCCTGCAGCGTATTGTTATGTCTTCGTGGAGAAGGGTTTACAGGCGTTGAGTTCGCAGACTTAGCAGGGCTAACTATCTGGAACAATGGGAGTGGACAGAGTTAAAGAGGCTTAAATGTCTTCATTCGCTGTATCAACATTAAAAGATGGCAACGAGGAAAGAGTGTTGTCAAATATTTCCCTCTGGATATATTTACCGATGAGATTGGCACATACCTTGAACAGGCTTGAGTGGGATAAAGCAGTTAATCCTGAAACATCAGTTTTAGGGTTTTGTTCTGGGGGCGCCATAAACAAAGCTGTAATGTGACTCAGTTGCAAAAATGTCAGCTTGTGCAATAGTAATACAGCTTCGATGTAATGTTTGTAATGTCTACCACAAAACCGATAAAGATTAGCAGGTTTATAAAGAGAGACAGTTACTGTATTTAGATTGTTACAGTTTTGTTAGTACAGGGCTCCAAAAGCCTTCAGCTTCAACATCTTTCCATAGTGAGTTTGACTTGATTACACTGAAATCGTTTGTCAGTGCAGGTGTGACATCTTCACACGGTAAATAAACTGTAAACACATGTTCTTTTTGTTCTTTTACTCCCTCCAAAACCAAGCAGGAGTTGACCTCAGCTGAATCTACTGGACGCAATCAATCAAGTCCTTAGGGATCAGCTCTTCGTCACTAGCTTCCCAGTCGTTGATGCTTAAATATATGAGCTGGCAGAGTTTAAAGGTCTCGGTGTAAGCACATCTAAATTTAAAGAGTTGTTCATATGAAATGAAGTGCACTCCCACATGGTAAACTCGTGTGTGTGTGTTTTGTTTGTTTGTTTTTGCATATTTATGTAGGTTTTGTGTATGCATGGCTTTCTATGTGCATGAAATTATATGATAAGAAAATTCAGTATATTTTACACTTCCAAAATAACATAATGACGGCACAGATAAGAGCAACAAAACCTCGTCATTCTTGTATTGTATTGTTGTATATCATTTTCAACCGGCTGACGTTTGGGGGAGATAAAAGGGAAAATGACATCACTGTGGTCCTTCCCCCATCAATTCTCGTGGACATCAGATGATCCCATATCTTTGTGCATTAATCATTGCACGGCCACGCCCCTTGGACTCTAATAGCAGAAGAAGAAAAATATGCTCTCTCAAAAATGTCCACTTGAGTTTTTCACCGTTCTGTTGATCAGGTACTGTAGGTTCTAGGTAGTGTAGGTAGACCGTGGTACGTGGGCACTTTGCTTGAATTCAGAATGATTAATTCCCACGTTAAGGTTCTATGAGTCACCATAAATGAGTCAGACACTGTTTTAAGCACCTGTCAATACTGCCACCACTACACTATTTTCGTCTGACAAGGCTAACATAAGTAGGAGGCCTCTGCTACTTGTTGTCAATCAGATGCTTTTGGTATTTGTTGACAAGATAGTAAAGGGAGGGAAGAGGGAGGGAAGAGGGAGGATTAAATGCTGCTGCTACCCTGCATGGCACATATACAGAGTCGCTTTTTTGACACTTCAGACAGTGTGGAAAAGTCCATACTGACATTTTTGTCACTTTCCGGAGCTGCTTCACAGTAAAAACATTTCACGTCTTTAGGTGAAAAAGAAAATATTTGCACAAAATGTACTTTATTTTCTATGTTATACACCAAAAAACAAAGGAGACCTTGCTGAGCTGAGGGAACAGTGTTAAAGAATGAAGATATTTTGCCACGCTGCAGAGCTATAATCATTTTTCTAACCAGAGTGAAATTTTCCGCATACAAAGATATGTTCAACAGTTGGCGAGCTTGTCGGTAGTCAGTGTGGTCACAAATTCAGTCCAAACGCGGCATGTGGGCATGTGGGCATGTGGGCATGTGCAGATGCCAAATTTTCATGCCTTTTGACCCCCACGAACCCTCGTATCTACATAAACGTGAAAGTATAATGTATGCTTCAGCAAACAAAACATTCAGAAAACAAAATCATTTGCTGCAGGAGGACTTCTTAACAATGAAAAGTGACCAAATAAACTAGAATTTAGATGTTGTTATGTCTTTATTCTCAGCTCTCTTGTTATGTAGTATATAATGCTATGGTAAAAGCCTTTGGAGAATGTATTGAAAGCAGTTGCCCTCCTGGTAAGAGATTAGGGTTTTCTATAGTGACGCATTATAACGCCCCCTGTTTTAAGTCTAACGCAGCCACTCTGCTCTGTGAGGCTCCACCAACAGCTGAGGCCTGAGGGGAGATTGTAGCACGTGTGCTCACCCCAAAGGCATGTTGCTTTTGTCCAAGCGGTGACAGGGGCCAGAACACAGTACATCAAATTTACAGTTCCTCTGCCACACACAGGTGCAGCACGCACACACACACACACACACACACACACACACACACACACACACACACACACACACACACACACACACACACAGCCTTTTGGACGGCACAATGAATATATATAATATAGATTCATATTTTTCTCAGTCTAAAGCTAGATAACTCCTTTATTTGTTCTGTACAAGTAAGTAAATGAAATAATTTAAGACAGACTGGTTAAAAACAACACATTTGGTCTTTCCAAATGGAAATGATGTGTGTTTGTTTGAATAAAGAGTGGGGAAGTGACCTGCCACTGTAAGAGCATGGACATTGTGTATTACTAATGTAGGCTTTTTTAGGAGTTTTATGTGGGGCAGCTCCTCTGCAGGTGAGCTGCATTAGCATTTACTGGGCAGGGGAGTGAATGATATCTTTCCCAGATTTGCATGGTATATTGAGCAAAAGTAATAATATTGAGTGTTTATTTATACAAACTGCGTGTGTGTGTATGTACTACTGTATGTCTGTGGGAGCCTGTGGTTGTAGAGGCAATGCATTGTCAACACATCTGGCACAAACTAGTACGAACAATGACTTTGTATTTGTGTGTGGTGAGGATCTCTGTAAACACAATCCCTTCTCAGCAAAAATCAAAAGAGCTAGACTGTTAGTGATCATGTTGAATTAGAGCTTGAATTCTACCACTATCAGGTGGACCCCATCCCATCAGCAGGGCTGGCTATGTATAGGTCCCTAATAGCAGAGATGCCAGGCTCAGGCTCTTGCAGAAGGAAGGCGTAGTGTTAATTACCTCCCTATAATTATTCATAATCGCCAGATAAATGATCACTTAGTGAAATATGATTCATCCATTCTGACGTCAATGGGGAGGGAGGGGCAGTGCTTTGTGCCAGGGAGATGTTTATGTGTTTGTTAGGCCACAAAGCTTTAAATTATCTTGCCTTAGGGGAAAAGTCAGCTGGTCTCGGCTTCAGCTGTATCAAATGGTTAATATGATGTCAAGCCTACTCATAACTTTGTCAAGTGTTAAGATGTTTGATGTAGTAACAGTGTGATGTACTGTTTGCTAAGAACTTGAACCAGGTTTTACGCCTTCCTCTCACACTGAAATACATATACCTTTGATAATTACAATGATACAAACCTAACAGTGCGACATGGGGAAATTCTTTTTTTGGCTTAAGGTAAGCAAGTCATCTGTTTGTGGTAGGCTGGCCTTTAAGTCAAGGGAGTATGTGACCCAAGGGTGAAGGTGATAAAACATTGGTATTTCACAGTGGTAGTATAATCTGGCCACAGGGATAACAGTTGTATCCCCGGCACGTTGGCAACTTCTTAAAAAGCTAATTCATAAAGGTCACCAAGCCATATTTAATCACCAAGTTGATCCACTATCACATCACTGTAATAGAACAACTTTGGAGTATTTAAAAGGGTTATGACATATTATCTAATCCCATTTGTCCCATGTTCTTCGTCAATGTCATCCATTCAAATTAGGGTTTTTTAACAATGTTACATGGACACATGTCCTTGTAAATATAACAGTTTATGGCCTGGAGGAGTTCAGGGCCAGCCTACTTTAGAAGTTGCCTTAGTTGGAAACGCGTGCATTGCTGAACTCTGGTTGATTGGTAAATTTACCGTCACACACATTCCCACATAACTTGAACAGTATGTGGTCCGTATATTTTCTGGCAGTTTCCCTTTTTGCATTGTTCATCCTAATGCAATACAAGAATGCCGCATTGGACACAGTAGCGTCTTGGATTTCTAGAAGTAGGCATGAAAGTATATAATTAAAATAGTATAGTGGTTCCAGACCATGTGTGATTATTCAGTTTATTTATTTCACATGTCTGTCGTGTGTGCAAAGCACTGAAGCAGTACCAAACTGACGTGTTTGTTGTTCGGGCAGTAAAGTAACATGTGCTGGTTCTAAAACAAGCTTTTATGTGTTTCGCTTGTCTCACACATCCAGATTTATGGGTCATGGGGTCAGCAGTGTCCTGCAAGGACATATATGTTCTTTTCCATAACTATTACCACCATTAGTCTTACTCCATCTAATTAGTTGCCTGTGTGTTGTCACAGACTCTTGTAAACATGTAGCCGATGAAAGCTTATCAGCGCTGTTCACACTTCAAATACCTTTTTGTGTGGCAATGAGTGGCAGCTTGAAGAAGCCTTGTGATTTGTGGCGGTGTTTAAATACAGTTAGACATGTTATAGGGCTGGCTCATGTTGCTGTTTTTTCTCCGACTTCTGGGCGAAAGGAAAAGCAGGGCGGAGTCAGTCAGATGGTTAAGACTGCTCTCTGTCTGGCACGTTCAGAAATGCTGTCTGTAGGGCACCAGGTGGGAAGTGTATGATCAGACATGCCATATCCCCAACACACCCTCACTTGTCAGACGCGGAGGTTCCCCCTTAGTCCAGATAAATGGAGGTTGTTGCTCCCGTGTGGCATGGTCGATAAATTAGAGATGACGGAAGTAGTTTTTTCTTTTTAAATTAATAAAGTTTTTTACCTTCAGTCCAGTCAGAAAGAATTGGGGCTGAAATACACATTTAAAATGAAACAGTTATGTTTGACGTTAACATGCTGACTTGCAGCTTTAAGGATGTTTGTGAGCGTTCGCATACATATGAGGTGAGCAGTGAGCACGCATAGCCCTATTTTAGCCCCCAATTTTAGGACAATCCAGCAGGGCAATGTTCCGAATCGTAAGGAAAACATTTTAAGTTATGCTATTTCTAGGATATTTTAGGAAAGTTAATGTCTTTTGCAATCAAGGTTGATTATTCTTACCGTTTGGCTAATTTTGCAACCCACTGTTTTGATATACATTCCTTTAATGTGCTGAAAACTAGAGGTCATAATGAATGACAAATTAGGGTATATTTAGTAGTGATAATCTTTTTTGGCTCTTATCAGCTGTCTCTCTGTAAATAAGTTCGGGTGAATTTGACTTGCGTAGTTGTTCTTGTTGGTAAAATGTTGATGATGTTGTCTACAGTGTCGGTCAGTTGCTGCGGCGAGAGGAGAGTATTATGTCGCAATTTGTGTTTCCTGGATCTGGTGCAACTTTTGCAATAAGGAGCACTGCAGCTACAGTTACACATTAACCTAACCACTTTTTTCCTGAAGCTATTTCACACGTTAACCACAGATTTTACACCAGTGGGATCCCACAGAACTCTGGAACAGAGTTACATTCAGGGATTAGATTTAAATGGGCTGAGCAGGATGGCAATAGTAAGAGTGGCTCACATGAGACCACATTACCACCAGTGAGAACCACTCAATCTGTCACCAAACCTACTTTGTATTATCTTGCCTGTAATCAAAAACCACGGCACCATGCCAAACTCTCTGTGCCATAATAGTAAACAAATGAATGCCAGTTGATGATAATATATTTTCCAAGCAAAAAAAAAAACTAGTTTTACAATGTATCCCCTCTAACGGAGCTTAACAGCTTTTCAAATGGTGTTTCATTGATTGCCTTTACATCAAAGAAAGATTCAAGGTTGGTGAGAAATATACAGGAAAAGGAAATTAGAGAATGTGTTTACATACACTGTAATAACATGATTATAACATGCGTTAACGCACAGTTGGTGAGTAATAAGGAAAGGGCATGTGCCTCCTTGATGTAAAAGCATATATCTACCTTCAGTTTGCCTCCATCACACAGTCTGATCTGTGATGAAGCCCAACCTCCTCTTAAATTCAAGTGCCATTGAGTGTCTCAAAGTGTGGAGCAGCAGGGGTGCACATTTGATTATATTTTGGCTGTAGTGGTGAGTCATCTAAAGGTGTGTGGGTCTGGAGTGAGTAAGCACAAACCTTACATAACACTAAAATAGTTACTTTGGAAACTAGGACAGGTTATGCATCATCGTTTGTATAAGAGAAGTACATCATTCCAAACTGTCATATTTGAGACTGATGAACTTAGGCCAACAACAATAACAGAAACCTTTTTCAGGAATTAGTTGGTGTCACGCTAGTTTGATAGCATCTGTCTAACCAACCAAACAACCTGACTTACACTAATGTACAGTATACTACACAGGCGTCCTCAAAGAGTTACTCCTTTATGTCATGAAGACAACTTTGCATTCTTAATCTCCATTTCCAACATTAACCCTTGGTGCTGGCTCCAAGGTGGAGACAATGTCTATTCCTGGCCTCTGCTATCAGCCTCTACCATACTGCTATCAGGGAGTGTCGGATGAAGAGGTGTGTGTGTGTGTGTGTGTGTGTGTGTGTGTGTGTGTGTGTGTGTGTGTGTGTGTGTGTGTGTTATCTGGGGAGACACAGCCAAAGAGGAGAAGACAGTGGGAAGGCAGAGAGGGTGAAACAGAAAACACTTAAAATAGGGAGAGAGATGGCGAGAGAGGGGTGTAGATGCATACACAGACAGAGAGAGAAAATGATGCTGTCATGCTTGGCCGTTTGCGGAACAGATTAGGAATCGGGCATACTGATGGGCCACCTAAAATACCCAGTGCGATGAGGGAAGTGGCTTAGAAGGTCTCTGTTTGTCAGCACATAAGGTCAAACCCCATATTGAAGGCCGATTCATCTCCCGAGTGATCAAGTGCACCTCAGGGAGGTGGGAGGGCACAGGTGGTAGCTACTGACTTCCTCTTTGAGATAGCCGTTATTAAGTAATTGGCTGTAATTGCACTGCTGATATGAATCTGTTATCTCCCTTCCACTTTTCTTCTGAGTAACACGATCTGTTTTAATTAGAACCTGTAGAGTCAGAGTACACACTGCAGATAAAATAAATGAAATTGTACCCATGGGTGCTGGTCTGGGACAGCTCAGATACAGCTGTCTCATGAATGTGAAGATAGAGTGGCGGTAACCTTCCTGCCTCTCTGCAGTGTGTGGATTTTCCCGTTTCCCCCCTTGCAGATCGTAAAGTGAAGATAAAACCTTTTTTATTTCAGATTGGCTGAGTGCGTTGTCTTCAACAGCAATGCGAATGCCTTCCATCCAATAGATCACTTTCTGAACGAAGTCAAATCCTACCATGTCATTTTTCCTCACATCTGACACGCTCGCCCCTGCAGCTGGCAGCTCTGGTTTCCACGCTCTCAGATGCTGTTTGCAAAATAATGATTTTTTAGTTTAGTTTAGAAGGATCTCTGCACAAAACTAAAGCTAGATCCTGATACTGTATATTTTTAGCCATAGAATCACGAAACACAAAGAGTCTTAATTGTTTCTAATTTATGTGTATTATTTTAATAGTCACTAGGTTCCACAGAGAAATCCCTTGTTGGTCATCACTCATTGGCATAGCCAACCCATTCTGTCCACCAGCTTTAAGGAGTATTTCACACTTACACTGGGGTTTTTCAAGGACGACTTTTTCTTTTTCCCATTTCCCCCTTTTTGTTTACTTTTCATTTTGGGGGTTCTGCCGAGCAGCTGTTGGAAAAGTTGCAGAGTTCTCTTGTTTCATTATTTGTGTAGTTTGCTGTAATGACTATTTGAGCAGCCTGTGATGCCAGCAACTTCCAGCAGGATGAGACATGTTGAGCCATATGGCCACACTGCCCTCCCTGTCACTGCCAGACCTTTATTGTGTCCACCATGTGTGTGTGTGTGTGTGTGTGTATTGTTTTGAAGACATCATTTTGGATTATTGTGTGCATGCTAACGTGATCGCATGAAACTGTATTTCAGCATTCCAAGACACTCGAGACAGCCAGATTAATGCATTTTCATTGTTAATTAATGAGCACTAAAACACACATTTGGGGTGGAATGTACCTGAACTGAGCACTTGTCAGTATTGGAATTTTAGAAGAAAGGACCATCGAACATGTTCTTTATTGAACATTGAGTCGGCTAAATGTGCCCGATCTTGAATATGATATGGGACCAATATTACCAAGAAATATGCATAAACATAGTAAAGACCGTCTACTATGTAATTTTCAAAGTAAAAGTTCAGTGCCGCTATTTTGTTGAAATGAGGTACTATAATAATCCATAATGCAAATTGAACACAATGTATATACAGTATATCAATAGGTAAACCATTTTTTAAACTTGATAATTGATTTTGTACCAGCGGCTTCACAAAATTCAATAGCTTCAAATTTTTCATTATAGATATTAGGCATCTTTTGTCTCAAAGAGAACTGTAGGGATGAATAAAGCCACCCTAAAGCTGATGTTGTACCACAGGTCTTACACTATGGATCATGCACATGGACATAATATAATGTAATTTCCCATGCAAGGGGATGGGAGTATGTGGAAGTCGGGGGTCATTTAAAAAAATCCCTTTAAAATACTTTTTACTGTACGTTATGTTGTAAGCCTTAAGAAAGCACTCTTATTTGGTATTTATTACATTAAGTGAACAGGAAAGCCCGCAGTAATTGCTGATGCAGGGGTTTTATTTTTGTTGTTTCCTGAACAGTCTCTTATACCAAAGGGCTTCCCTTGGCAATCAAGTTCAACCACCTGTTTGTTTACTTTCAGTACTATATGTTTGATTTGACTGTAATTCTAATTCCCTATAAAAGCACAATATTATAAAAATATGACCGGTCACCCTCAGGTTGTAGCCTGATTATTGCTCAAGGGCAATTTCAAATTGATTTTTTTCAATGATAGGAGGTGAGAAGGGAATTCTACTGCCACTGGCTAGAAAGTCAGTGAGAGGGACAACACAACTGCAGGATTGATTGGTATTTGTAAGCATGACGACAGTGACAGATGGTAAAATGCAATGCTTGCTTTGGACAGACATGAGGGAGAGTGACAGTGAGGTAAGAACAGAGAGAGAGGGGGATATGAAAGAAAGGAGAGAAGGTTCGAAGGAGGGGTTGTGGGAATCATCGCTACGTCACCTTGTACACCAAAATAGCTCCGATGTTGCCGACCACTGTCGGGGAAGACTCCAGTGAGATGTCCCTTACTGTACCCTGCAGATGCTCATGAATAGAATGAATTAGTAGCATGCCAAAAATGTAATGGTCCATTTTATATGTTTATATTTGGACCTGTAGAATTTCCTAAAGAAGAATTATGGACTTGTATTGTGTCACTGGACAGCTCAGCAGCAACTAGTTCAAGAAAAATGTACTGTCTACACCCAGGCAGCAGCTATAAATAACAATTTCAGTCCAGCAGGAAAAATGGCTGGTCAGACTCAGTTGTCAAAGCCAATACAATCCCTCCCCCACTCCTCATATTACTTCACCTCTGAGTCTTGTGATGCTTCCTGTGGTTCGATCACTTTTTACCTGATTTGGCTCACCTTTTTCCTGTAATTCTCCCTCTTATGTAGTTCCAGCACCCTCAGCTTATTGACTGATGGGAAAATGAAGGGGCTGTTCTTTTGTCAAACTTTGTGGCAGCTGTAACAGGAGCTATAGCTGCTGTAAGTTTAGATTCTCCTTTCAGCCTGTGCGGTCGCCATCCTTCTTTTTGCCGGCCGCAACTTCGACAAGCCAGATGGTTCTATGGTGTCACTCTGTCAAAAGTCCAAGAAAAGTGTTACACAGTCACCTGGCCCCCAGCTCTCAGCACCCAGTTTGACATTCAATGTCAACGGATCCCAGGTAACCTGAGGGCTTTTCTTAGCTCTTGTCAGCGCTCTCACATTAAATACTAACCACAGAACACCTGATACGTCAGAAAAAGGCAAGTGTTGATAATCTGTCGGAAAAAAACGTGGTGTTGGAATGCAGTGTTTGTAGTGTAGCTTTTCCAGTTTACTTCAGAAAAGTGCATAGTGAGCACCAGGGGCGTTTCTAGGATTCAAAGAAAGGGAGGGCTTAGCCCCAAGAGGAGTGGCATGTTTGCGGCAATTTTTTTTGGGGCCCATTTGGGGCCGCGGAGATCCATTGTTTCAGACAGTTCATAGATTGGTTCAATCAGAAAGAGTGTGATTTTGCTCTGTAGTTTTCCTTGCATTCAGTATATGATAACACAAGAGACAGAATTCGAGGGTCATAGTGAAATTTGACAACACAAATATGAACTTTTCTCAAATAAAGAGAGAAATAATTTTCCTGCTTGTAAAGGAAAGACGGATAAACTTCAGTCCCCCTCAAATAGGCCTAACAACGCCCCTGGTGAGCACAGTCTAGTCCAGGCAAGAAAAATATAATACGTGTGCTTCACGCTGTTGTAAAACTTTCTTCTTGAGTTTTGTTTCTTTAATTGAGGTTCGTCATTGAGCCTACAGGGATATTTTACGTCTTAGCAAATGCCGCAAACAGGTGTCACTCTAAAGTCCTCACGTGGGCAGTGTGTCAGCAGAGCTCGAAAGACTAATTGCAGATTTCCTGCTCGGGGACCTATTTTTTGGGAATGCTTTTAAAGTTTCACAGTTGGGTGGCAGCTGTCAAGTCATGAAGGTGCCTTTTGACATGTATGTTTCTCTGTGACTCTAATATCCCGTGTTACGCTCTCCTAATGGTTGAAACAAGATCACCTAGCTACCACGTGTGTGTGAGAGAGAAATGGAGTAAAAACGTTTCTCCAGCGTAGCTCTCTCGGGGTTTAGTTTCATGTCTGTGGGTCTATAACGTGTGTTTGTGTGTGACTCAGTCAGTGACTTAATGTCCTGCATGTAAACTTTAGGCACGTAAAATAGGTTTATTGGACAGTGATAGGCCAAGGCCGGTAACATGCTGGTTCTAGTCACCTCACAAACTTAAGTTTACCTTTTGATGCTACTTCGTAAAAACCCTGTGACTGAACCCGGCCATAAATCTGACCATTTTACAAGCATCATCAGAGATACAGGGTTTGAATCACACCACGCCTCCGATATAGTGGTCATGAGCGGCCAGACCATGTGTCTCTGTGGCCTGGATACCTCACCCAATGCAAGGGCGCTGTAAATCAGGAACCGCCCCCGTTTGCAACTGTGCCAAATGCGGAGCAAGGCAAGCTGACCCTGCTACCTCACCCATACCTCGCCCCATGAAACCATCTCTTGTGGCACAATGGTGGCTATGTGTCTGATTTGTTGAAAAGTTAAATTAAGGCTCTGGAATGTCAGTAACAGTTTTCGCCTTAACGGGAAGCTTAAGGGTTGCGTGGTCTCCACTTGATTTGTGTCTTGAGTCTGAAGTTCACGTGTAATTGTATGCATAACTCTCTCTCTCGCCTGCGAATTTGTTATCTTCAATGAGCACTCTGTTTATATGTAAGATTGAGCAAATTATGTATTATGTAAAAGGAAAAATCTCTTAAGGACTTTAATTTCAAAGGTGAGTTACCAAAGTAACATTATAATATGAGTCACAATATGTAAATCACAGCCTGCAAAAGTAAGCATCGTGACTCCCATTCTATCAGGCTGAATAGGAACGGCTGTTCAAAAAAATACAGTGCTCTCATATGGAAGGCTGATACATTCCGATCAGACCTCCCGGGGCCTGTTATAGCAATATGTGGCACCACCTAGTGGGCCATGGAACACGTGTTTTGTAAGACACCTGTGCTGTGTGCCTGCTTTTTTCCCCCTCTTCCCGCGATCATAAACTCTGTCCTATCCTACCACACAGTGGCAGGAAACAGCAGACTTGATAAACAATAGAAAATATTAGACCAAAAAAAATGTGTTTGCTTGTTTCCAGTTGTAGTGTAGAATAAAAGAATCCTACACTCGCTCACCAACACTTACATGCATGTACAGCTGTTCATCAAACGAGGACGATTTTATGATGTCAAACCACTTCAGCTCCAAAAGTTAAATTTAATCTAAAAAACTAAATTACTGAATAACTAAAATACATATGACAAAACAGTGTGATTATCATGCATTGCGCAGTAACAGTATTCATTATTTAGTATGCCTGTTGGATCTCAGCTCTAGTGAGATAACTTACTGGTCTCAACTTGAAATGTAGTTATGAAATTATTAACCTGGCACACATAATTATAATATATACAGTATATATATATATATATATATATATATTAATCATATATTGGACATACAAGGGCCTACATTTTAATTATTTTTTACATCAGTATTACTACTGGACAGACCGTGTGGTAATATCTGTGAGCCCTCGTAATAAATACCTCTCTGGATGAGGGTTATGGATTATCTCTATGGCAGCACATGTTGTTTTTGTTATTGATGTAACCCTACTCCTCTCTCAATATTGGAATTAGGTCACTGCATTAGTGGCCAAAGAAATAATAATAATAATGATAGTGATAATATATATTCAGGTAACATCCCCTTTAGATTATCTAATGGCACGTATGGTATCGGCACAGGATAGAAAGCGGCTTGTTCTCTCTTTGCCGTCTGGGTGTAGTGCTAACAGATGGAGTGACTGTAAATCTGTCGGGGTGATACCTCTGTTGCAGTTGAATGCGTGTGTGATTTTTACTAATGTTGCTTTGTAAACGAGAGTACACGCTATAAAATAACGAAATAGACAAAAAGGTAATAAAAGGAAAATAATTACATTAAATTGCATTTTTATTTTGTTGCCATCTTTAATTGAGCTGTGCTAGAACATAAAAGTGAAATCCAAACAGCCCTTTTATGAAATGGTATATTAAAAAGAGAAACGGGAATTACAAATGTATGCAAACATGTTACATTATTATATTTTTGTAATTGTATTATATGAAAGTGGAAATATACATATTTTTGTTTTTATACACATAAATAGGAGGAAATCTTTTCACTGTAGAAAGAACATTTAACGTGCTTAATTTATTCACGTTGTGCTTCAGTACGGGACAAATAACACAGACCGGTTCAGAAGAGCAGCTACTCTTTGTGTGTTTCAAGCTTTCCTCCCTCAGGCAGCATCCTGAAGAGGAAGCTGAAATCAGGGAAGACTTCTTTCAGTCGAGCCAAAACGACTCTGCATGTATTCATTTCATTGCATGGTCGTTAGAAATGTGGTGGTACAAAAATATTTGAATGCCAAAGTCATACTTTATCTTCCTAACTACTTTATAGCATCGGCTAAATGTTTAGCATTTGATATTTAAAATAATTTACCTGTTGAAGGACAAACATTTCTGTGAACATAAGAGTAATACATATCTTGTTTAGTCATTCATATGGAAGAGTCAACTGTTGGCTTATGGATCTACTTTACTGTAAATCATTTTAAAAATATGCTTAAAATATACCTTTATTGTATTTGCATAATTTCTTGTATATGAAACAATCAGTTTTCTATTTTAAAATGTGTTAAATAACTTCTGCGTACAGTTAAATGAAGGGCAGCTTCTTGACACTCGATTGATTTTGATTTTACAAGCACAGGAAGGTCTGAGCTGCACAGGTTAAGTTGGGAAGTGGTAGCTCACATTACACCTCTCATTTCATGTTCTTCAAGTCAACACATTTCACACTTTCTTTTTATTGTAGTTGTTTAAACCTATGAAGAGTAATGCCGGTATATCTTGATGAATTCATTTATCTGGGGACTCTTCTACTTTACATTTTCCCTTTTGGAATAGTTGGTGATCTGTTTTTACAAAGTACAGAAGAAGCCATTTGTACAATTAAACACTTTTACAGAGCTACACAATCCACTGCTGAAAGCCTTATTGTTATCTGTTCGCTGTGTGAATGTGTACATACCATTATGTTTTTTGTCCGTCGACCACCAGGCACCCGTAGACAACATGACAATCTCTGCCAGGAAAGAGTCTCTCAAAACCATATTACCTCACAAACTAAATGGGCTATATTTGTTAGTGGCATATTGTTTGGTGTTCTTTAAAGAAAATGCAATTCATACAGCTTTGAGAGGAGGGATTATATTTAATATGTTACGAGAAAAAATAGGATGTGTTAGTATATTAATAGTAATTTTGGTGTTAGCGTGTTCTGCTACTTTGAACCAGACTGACGACTCTAAATGAATCTTTATGTGGACCAAACTGCTGCCGCTGTCGGAGCAGCAGCTTCAGGATTGCACAGTAAGGCCTCCTCCGTAAATACTTAGTGTGTGTCCTCACTCAATCACACGCACAGACACACACACACACACACACACACACACACACACACACACACACACA
>NW_022280061.1:1484707-1504666 GCF_004355925.1 Anarrhichthys ocellatus | reverse complement strand
CACACACACACACACACACACACACACACACACACACACACACACACTTTCTGACCACTTGTGACTTTTCATCACATGCGTCTCCTACTGCTTGTCCAGCGGTCAGTAACACAGGGGAGCAGCGTGACACTCACATAGGGTGAAGACCCCTAGAAGTGATGTTATGCTAATGTACATGTGCCAGCATAGTCGTCATGTTAGTGGGTAGAGACTTATACGTCAGTCTCTGACAGAGGTCAGGCTGCAGACAAGCAGTGCAGAGTTTAGTGTCAGAGGTGTAGCTTGGACTTCCGCTGCCTGTCTTTTCAAGGTTGGTGTGTTTCTGCAATACGTCCAGGTGTCTTTTCAGTATAAGCCTGTTATAGTATATAGTGTATGAGGTGGTAAGTCTTGTCAGCTGCACTGAGTTGGGCGGTCGGCACTGAGGCACGATTTATAGCTGTCTTTACAGCGGCGGTGTGTTTGGACATCGTGGAATGTTTTTGTTGGATGTTTCAGTGGACTCGGTTGAGGGCTATTCTGTAGCTGGACTGGACTTGAATCCTTCTAATTCGTTACTTCCTCCAATGAGGCTCTGTGAACGGATTGGGCCCATGTGGCGTTTTGTTATGACTACGGAGCTGCCTCTAATCTTTGCGAAAGTGCATGTGTGTGTGTCTTTTCTTCTACTTTGCGAGGACAATGTGGCTTCGAATTAGACTTTGAAAACAGAGTAGATTTGTTTTTCAAAGCTGTTCTGATAAAATATACATATTCAATGCAGTTTGCTCATCTTAACTTATATTGTGTTGGTAGGCGGCTGGGCAAACATTTGTTGAGAGGTGTACAGAGAGATGTTGACCTTTCAGATAGTTGAAATATTTTGCAATATTTAAGCATGTTTAGTTTTAAAGTTGATATTGATGTCAGCTGTCTATAATTCAGATCATTTCCTTTTTTTGCAAACTGAATGACGCAGCAGTGGGTCACGTCTGTAGTAAATGACCATTAAATTGTTGCCGATAAATGTTCACATTTAATTGTTACCTTTTGTCGGTTGATTGAGGAGTCTGGCCTCAAGAGCAGACAGGCGTCATTTCAAATATAGCGGCCATTTCTGCATGATATTTGAATATTTGCTTAAATTGAAAATGAATTCCTAGGTTTCTTTTAACAAATTGATCAGTAGACCTGCACTGGACGGGAAGCCTACGCATTATCACTTCATATTCATTTCAATATGTACACTTTTCCTTGTTCATAGTGGATACTTGGTCAAAGTAAGAAAACAAAGTCTGGACAGGCAGAATTACCAGAATAGGTAAATAAAATGGGACTCAGGTCAAATGGCCAGAAAAGATCGATATATCTAAACAAGTTCACTTGATTTAACCTATAGTGTTTATCTTAATAAGCCTCGTGTAGGTTAAAGCATTGTGAGCTGAGAAAGTACATTACTCTGAACATTACAGACACTGATTCTGCTACTCCGTACTTTAACATGTATACTGTATGTCGCACGTACACTACAATGATACAGATATTGCATATTTTTTAAGCCGATGCTGTTCTTCATGCATTGCGTACTTTCTTGCTTTTAAAATTGTGAAATGAAACAGAGATTTGTTTACGTGCAGGAGTATTTAAATAACCACATGAAGCTATTCTTAAGACTGAGCTAATAAGCTCTGCTATGACATGGCTTTGACTGTGAGGGGCTTTTTCGGCTGTCAGGGGTCATTCCCGAAGAGCAACAGTACCACACGGAGAACAGACTGGGGTGTTGTTTAAAAAAATAGATATAAAACATATAGAAGGGTCAAGAAATCACAGCCAATAATGAGATCTGTATATTATATTCTGATCTCATACATAATGTTATGAACATTTGGCCACCATTTTCAATAGCAATACAGTTGTGAACACTTACATTAAAGAGTTTGTAAAAAATACTTTTAAGATGTATTTTATGTAATTTAAATTTATTTTCTTCCTCATAAAACTGACTTCATCACTACAGACAGATTTCATTCTTCAATACATTTTGTTCTGCAACTGAAAGCCTGATGTCAGCTCTGGTCATCAGCATCAGATAAATGAGCAAATATTCTTGAAAGTAAACTGTCTGGGTTGCTCAACATGTGTTATGTTTTCTTAAGACATTTGTGTTCCTGGTTTAAGTTTATGATAAAAAGAGTAGATAATCCATACATAACATCTGCCCAAATGCAGAGACCAAACAATGCTCTTGACTGAGCAGATTTTCTTAAATTTTGCCCAATTTCTGAATCACTTGAGTTCATCAATTTGTCATTAACCAGAAAGAATATCGAATTTATTGTTATTATTATAAGACATTAGAGGTACTACACATATTTAGCTACTCTCTGGTACTCTTTGATAACAAATATTCTAATAAAGCATTATAACTTTTTTAACATTATAATATCTTTTACATTTTATTGTAAATGAATGCAAATAACAAAAGGTAGATATTCCACGGCAGTTGTAGTAGGAATGTGTCCGGGCGGTGCGGCTGTGTCCACTATTGCAAACTAAGATCATTAAATCACAGTATAACACTGAGATACTGTTGATTTTCCTCATCATTATATTTACAAGTTTTTCTCTCTGGCTATCCACCTTGACACCTATTGTCCCTTTCTTCATCACAAAATGTGTCTGAAGTGTCTGTCTAGCACATTGTGCTGGTAGCCCAAGAGTCCATATTAGTCTATTAAGGACAGTGTGTGTCGGGGGGGGGGGGGGGGGGCAGCTCCAGTATTTATAGCTCTGAGTCATAAGCTGGAATGGGGGTAAGTATATCTCTCCATCAGCATGCTTAAGAGTGTGTACAATCGGCAGTGAAACTAATAACTGTCAACTGTCCAAAAGTGAGTCAGTTATCATAATTACACATGTCACTCCTTAGACTATGGCATGTTATTTTATAGGTATGTTTTATGTTT
Source organism: Anarrhichthys ocellatus (assembly GCF_004355925.1). Classification (NCBI taxonomy): domain Eukaryota; kingdom Metazoa; phylum Chordata; class Actinopteri; order Perciformes; family Anarhichadidae; genus Anarrhichthys; species Anarrhichthys ocellatus. The sequence goes on along the minus strand of NW_022280061.1, from coordinate 1,501,718 downwards.
TTGTTATTGTATGTATCGCAAATACATCCAAATTAAACTCGACAAAAACACCCATGTGGTTGTAGTGACTGAAGCTGCTCTAAATTAAGTTTTTCATAAAATGTGTATTGTTATATATTTTTAAACCATTTAATCACATTCATTACTGTTATTTATTTTTTATTTTGTCCTGTTAGTTTTGAGTTTTGTTGAGTTTTCATTTTCAATATCAGGGTTTGATTTCGGGACCATATGTCGACAGCAGGGTACTATATAGCTCAGTATAGCCTAGCGTATAAACTATGGTTGTTTTATGATGAGTTTATGAAGTGGCAATGTAATCGCAAAACCACATAACAACTACATAAGCCAGTAGGAAGACAGACCTGGAAGCGATAATCCTCTGCAAGATTCAGTTGCATAAATTCATATTTTAAAATGTCTCTTCTTCTGCCCCATATTTAAAAAGGACAACCACAACCCGTTTTATTATGATCCTTCTCTCGGCATGTGCAGTACAACCTTTTAAGAAGAATCTGTGGAAATGTGATCACAAATAACCATAATGCAGTGCATCATGCGAACTTTGTGGCTGACAAATCTTGTTCTCGAACAATTTGAGAATTCACCATGTCTAATCTCATTGGCTTGTCACCTTTTAGCAGGGTTGGTAGGAGTACTTTATAGATAGGGCACTGCCAGGTGCTTAACATAGATGATGTGATGAATAGTTAAGTAGACTAAGTTTAGACAGCTCGTGAGAACATTCATCAGAAAAGGACAGGCCAGTCAAACATGGTCACAGCACCAGTTGGTGATGTGGTTCTAAGTGCTATTAACAGTTTGGGTTGTAAGAACCTGGTGTACGGAGCAGTGTAGGAAAATGGGCGCTTCAGCAGCTAACCTATTGATATCTGAACCGTGCTTTAAACAGTTGTCCCTCTTCTACTTAAACTAACTCGCTCTGTATCCGAGAAATTGAAATTATGTTGCAGCACCCGGTCCGTGGTAGATGTGCTGTCACCTCTCTGTGGAAGGTGAAATCCATCATGTTCCATATGATGGTTAGAATTCAGTGAAACAGTGTATGAACTACGTTTGCTATTGTGATAAAAACGCACACTGAAAGTAGCAAGAGCTGTTGATTGCAACATGAAAGCTATTTCCTGCTTACGTTTACATTGCTTTATTTGTAATGCAAATGGTCGAAGGAGGCTGCTGTCTACTTATCTCTACGGTCTGAGAGAAGAACTTCAGGAGGAATTTCGGAGTTCACGTACCTCGTAGGGGATTTTACTCGTCAGTAATCTGGACAATCATATCTGACACCAGGAGACGGACAGAGGTTAAGAATCCTAAGATTTAAAAATTTTGGTTGATGAAAACTTACCAGTTCCTGAGTACAGAAAAGACACCAAGGAATTATAGAATATGAGATATTCTGGGCATATTGTTCTGCACCCCAGCTGACATAACCATCTTTCCTAGCTACTGTCATCAGCCACACAATGTAAAGAAAATACCTTTGCTTACCATTGTTAGGTGAGAGAACAGCACAGTTACACAGTCTGTGAATATGGGGAACTGAGACTTTCTAACAGTTGATGCCAATAAGAAAAGGAAAGCAGTGGACTAAATGTCATTTTGTAGTTCTATGATCAAAACTGCGCAAAAGTGGTCCTTTTTTGGTAGTTTTGTAATCGTATACAATATCTGCATTAAGCATAATCACCAGCCACAGTTGTGACATTAGCAGCCAATAATGGTAGTGAAGTGGTGTGATGATTGAAAACAGTGTGAACTTAACTGAAAGCAAAACAATGTTTTTTTGTGCTGGATATTAAGACAAAATGTGCTGCTTTAGACAGCAGTAACATTTGAAATTGACATATTATTCACAATAAAGACTTATCCTTTGCTCTTGCATGCCAGATTTCTCACCTATAGTAACTGAAAATTGAAAACCACCCTCCACTACTTCACTTGTAGATAGTATTAAGTGTATCTAATTTGTGTTTAATTCAACCACCCATACTTTCATATCCTGTTCATTAGTAGTTCCCTTCTCAGCTATTCTGTGAAATCTAACAAGGTGAGTGGATTTGTCCTTTGAGATATGTGATGTTTATTTTTTGTTCCCCCATAGCATCAGTACGGTGCCCGTGGACAGCGGCAATAATAAGTGCCTCCAGGTAGGCGCAGGTGGTGTGCAGGCGGGGCCTCAGCAGCAGAACCAGCAGTTCCTCCTGAGCCCAGCCAGCCTCCAGCTCGCCCAGCTCCAGGCCCAGCTTACCCTCCATCGCCTGAAACTGGCTCAGGGTGGCAATTCAGCCGCTGCTGCCACTGTTCTCAATCAGGTTCTTTCCAATGTCGCCATGTCCCAACCCCTGTTCAATCAGCTACGGAACACTATGGTTAGGAACCCTCAGGGTGCCTTCCCCACGGGAGTGCTAGGTTTTCCCTCTTCAAATTCAGCGTTGGGGGCCTTGGCTGGGGGGGGATTCAACCAAAACCCAGGGAATGTGAGAGTGAACCACCCTGGTGGAGTGGGGGCGGTGGGCCAACAGAGTGCGGAGTATGGTAAAACATCAGCGTCAACTTACCCTTCTGATACTGACAGGCGTGTTCAGTACAACTTAGTTGGTGCAACATCTGGAGCGTCAGCCACAGCTGGTGATGGACAGTACACGGTGATTAACACTCATGCAAAAAACATGAACAACGTTGGTTTTCAGAGAGATTTCTATGGTTGTGATGTGCTGGGACAACAATCTGGGTTTAGTGTCAATGAGCAGAACATGAATGTTTATAACTCCACTGGGCTTAAGGAGCAATGGAAAGGCCCCGCTAACTTGAGTCACACTGGAGGGGTGGACAGGGTTTCTAATGCTGCCAATGTGTGGACAGCAGCTGGGCAGCCAATTCGGTCCAGAACAGAACTGTATAACCCAGAGGAGCCAACCCCTGACCCCAAGTTCAATCCCAGTAGTGGGATTTCCTCTTTTGCTTCAAGTGGCTCGCAGGGGTTTGGGGGCTACCAGCCCCTGCATGGAAATGAGGAAACCGTATCTTCAGGTACCAGGACACTTCAGCCCTACCAATTCAATGATTACCATGCTGTCACACCCAATCAACTGCCACACCAGTGTAGCATCTGTGACAAGAAGGTCTACAACCTTAAGGTGAGTGAACCCATCACTCACAATATAAATGCTTGCATGTAAATGTATGAGGAGTTGCTTGTTTTGTAAGCATATACATGTAACTGTAATGCCTGAAACTATACAGAATGATTCACCAGCAAGTTTAACATTTTTCAGCTTACATCTTAATTGAAAATAGACAATGGAGTGTTGAACAAATGGGCAAGTTTGTCTTCAAATTAAGCAAGAAGTCATTTGATGTTATTCAATCACTAAAATGGGTTAATGTCCTGGCTTTGGATTAGAAAATTGGCATTTCAGTCTGAAAATAGCTAATATACTGTCGCTAAATGTTTTGATTTAAGGAGCAGCCACTAACTAACCAATCCAAGATGTTGTCTCTTTAACTGCTCTCAGCCATGAGCTTATACACCGGGTATGTAAGACCTACCATGGGAGGGCAAGCAGTGAGCTTCCAGTGATTCCAAGCTGTCTGAGACTATGTTCGGATGGTGTGCGTGTGTGTTTTAGGACTGGGACCATCACGTGAAGGGAAAGCTACACCTGCAGAACCGTACCTTGTACACAAACGAAAGGTGAGTTATTTGCTGCTCAAAAATGTATCGAACAGAGTTGAAAGTAGGTCATGATTGCAAAATGTTCTCTACTGTGTTGTTTTACTATTGACTGACAATTTGAGATGTTCACAAAGCTAGTGGCCTCACACGGGACATTTTGTTTTTAGTTCATTTTCAAACAATAATAGCTAAAAAAATGTTACTTTTATAATTAACCTTGACCATAGTTGGATATTTTCCCCTCTCGCTTACCAGCTGTGTTACAGTATGTTTGTTTTAGTTTTAGCACTATGCTGATCAGTTCAGAGCAATATCTCTCGAGTTTGAAGCATTTCATTTTGCTTTTCCTTGCTCTATATACGGCTGGCATGTTTCTATGAATATGAGCTCTGTCACTAGATATGAGCAAGCAAGGCAGGGGAGAGGCAGCTAAAATCAGCCTTCTCTGATTGTTGCAGCTCCTCTGTGGTATCGGCTGGAGCTGTTCACTACGCTGTCGGTAGGTCTTCTGATGGAGGTCTGAACCCCGGAGGGACGAACGCCATGGTCTACTCTGCTGCAAGTCAAGGTAAGGTAACCCATATGTCACCACAACTGCCTCTGTTTGTCAGCAATGTTAAAGTGATGTTTATCTGATTGCCGGAATATGTGAAACAGCGTGATAGATGCAGTTGTTGTTGCACATATTAATAACTGCAAATCCATAAAGCTGATGTCGCTTGTCCAATGCTTATCTACTCTGAAACAAATTGAGCAGCAGTTTTCTACCCTATCGACAGTATCTGTCCACCCTATATCTATATCCCTTTCTATATCACTTATCACTTCTGTATAATTTAAAGGCAAACCACCTGTGGTTGGTCGCAGGCAGCTTGAATGAGCCTTTGCACGTAACTCTTTGAGCAGCCTTAAGTTGGAGAGATTGTCTCTTCACTCAGATAACCGTTGTTTACTGGTACATGTGTTGCCTTTTGTTGATTCTTCTTATAGTTCAGTGTTTAGAAAGGTTGGGGAACAATAGCTGTAAATAAGAAGGACAATTCATGTCTTGTTTTGAGCTACCCACACAACTGTTGTAGTAAGCCAGCACCATGGGCCAATGATGAGAAATCAAGCCATATCATTATAAGTACAGCACATTCAACTAGTTGTAAGTTTAAAAAAATTATGTTTTTAAAATTTAGAAATAAGCCTTGATTCAACATTTGTATTTATCTGTATTTAAGCAGTTTCAAACTGTCGGTTGTAAACACCAATCCACTGCTGGGGAGAAACAAACAGCATAACAGAGTGTAACTGAGAACCTGAGAGGATATTGACAGTATCACCGTACTTCTCAGATGTCAGTTTTAGCACTGATGCATGTTTTGTGTCAACCCAGTGTTTTAAAATTCCATAATTATACAACACAAACAACAAAATAATAAAAAGAAAAATAACTAATCATGATTTGAATTATTCCCTTTGTAAGTAATATTTATAACAATGCGTGTCAACAAATAACTTCATCCCACACTTGGTTGACTGTATGCAGAGGTTATTAAATCCAGATTTCAAATCGTTTCCACAGATGTATCTACAGGAGCCAATGCATCATACTTGCCAGTTGCAGCCATGACGACTTATCCCGCGTCAGATACGGGATTCGTCTCACACCAGCCAGAGTCAAAGGTCAGACAAATGTATGTTTTTTTTCCTCAGGATTATTAGAGTTTGCCCTTGACATATAAATCTCATTTTGTGACCGGCTTGGAAGAATGCCAGTGAAAAGGACCAGCTGTCATCCTTGAACATGAACACGGCTATACCTTGATCATATCTTGTTTCACGGAAATTGATTGATGGTGATTAATGAATAATATTTGACTCTAATAATGACTGTTGCATTAATAGACTCAGAGGACAATGGCCAGCTTTCATTGGTGTTCTTTGGTGCAGAGTAAGATGATATGTTATTATATTTTATCTCTAATTACGTTTAATACTGCATTTCTTCTGTGTTTCTTAAAATAATGTGTTGCTCAGCAGCAGGAAAAAGTATGCAAAGTGTGTAATGAATGGAGCCAGAAGGTGTTTGCTTAATTAATAGACCCAGATCCTCTTGTTGACAGCTGCTAGCCCAACAGCAGGCTTTGTCTGGGCTGGACAACTCTTTTTCCACTCTGTGTCATTAAAATGTTGGCTATAAAAGAAAGTGTTGAGACTTTTCTAATATCCTTATTTTACCACTTAATTATTATTCAGCCCCTGGATACATTTGATGCAGTAAAATGGGTTTATATGACAAAAAACGGAAGTTGTTATATAGAAGGGGACATTTGTGAATTTGTATTCAAATATTATTCTTACTTTGGGATTATTTTATTGTTACTTACATTGGCTTTATTTTAGGCAGGGTGACACACATTTCCCATTTGTAAGTGCGTCCTACTGTAAAACTTTAAGACCGGACACAACTCAGCAGCGTCTTGAATTGTTTGCTTTTTAAAAACAGAAACCGTTTCATGTTAACTAAAGCAGCTGTCCACATACGCTCTGCACAGTCCAATGCTCACACTACAGCACTCAAGTACTGTTAAGAGCTAACTGATTTTTTGCAATTCAGAAAAAATGTTTGCTCGACTTACACGTGTAACAAAGCTATCATGCAATCACTTTGACTGAATGATGCAGGATTTGAATGGCATGACGCTTGCATGGCATGACGTGATAAAAAGAAAATAATTTAAATGAGCATTAGTCCAGAAGGTTTTATCCATATTGCATAGACAGAAGTTATTTAACAATTATAAGACTATTCATTTTTATGAATATTTATTTTAGTGCTAAGCCACACAGTCTGTTAACTTACTCAAATTTAAAACTTTGATTACAGTGGAGGGTGCAAATATAGTACATTGTAGGAACGTGTCAGGGTACCAATAATGAAGAAAAGCTCTTGTTAATCTCATCACTTTGCCTTTGGCTACAATTAAATTTGAGTATTGTTAGGAAATGATTTGTCACTGCTTGCTGACCCACAGTCGGTTAGCCTGTCCAAAAGTTTTGGCCGCTGACTGGGGTTGAAAAACAGCAGCTGTTGATAGGCGTCCATCACGAAGAGGTGTCCTGAAAAGCAAAGTGCAGCAGATGAGCAAGGTGAGAATTAGCCCCACCAAACCTGTGGAAAGCCAACTCTAGTGCCGGGCACACAGCTTTCAACAGTCAGCGGGCATTATGTTAGACACATACCTGCACACAGATATATACTGTACACACTGTCCGTTGTGTATTTAGTTGCACTTCTTGAAACATACCATACCAACCTTTACAGGAAATGTTCAGGCCCTGTCCCAAAAGCTCCTTAATTAAGCCACATTATACAGTATACACACTATTCACACTATCGAAAATGCATCCTAAAAAATGTAGGATGCAGTTTTTCATTTGCATGACTAATATTTGATATTGATTAAGATTCGATATAATATAACAAAAGAAAACCAAAAAGGTTTCACCAGCCAATGCGAAAACACGAAAAAAGAGAAAGGCCCATGTTTGGTTTGTCTGCTCAAGGCTACTGTAGAAACATGACAGTTGGCTCAGTGAAGAGGACCCGCTCCTCCAGTATAAATGGCTCATTCCAAGGTTCTATATATATATACACGTTTGTATATATAAACTATATATATATATATATATTTATATTTAACTTACATTCCTTCCACTGTAAAACCACTTCTTCCGTTTCAACAAACATGCGTAACTCTGCTGTTTTGTATCAGCCAATTTAACATGAGCCTGAACTCAGTAACATGAAAGTCATACACTTCATTGGTCGGTTATTGACAAAGAGTTTTATTGTAGCAGTGGGAAAATATTTATAGGCTGTGCTGCATGAGCTAATGTTGGTTGCTATAAACACACACCTGTCGAAGCGGAACAGTTGGGGTTTTTTTCTGGTTTTTAAGCCCTGTGTTCAACAGAGAGCACTCACACAAATGCACACGCACCACCGCATGCAATGATAACTTGTCAATTTATTTTCGATGTATGAAGTTTTATTTATGTATGTTTGGATATGAAAGTCAAAATATACAAAAATGAGCACAACCTGTACAGAGAAGCTCACACACGTGCATTAGCACATGCATGCATATCTTTTGCATGCTTGCACATACAAAGCAGTCCTTAGTTTGGACTGCAGTTTTCCGCAGCCCGGCTGGAAGTAAAACAGTAGCTTTATGTGATAAGACAACTCAAACAGAGATAAACACAGGATTACAGCTAACTGCTGTGAAGAGCACAGACCTTAAGACCCCCTGGTCACACCCCGAAGGCAGTGTTGTAACATTTCAGACTGGTGAGAGACGGGTAAAGCGATCTGACGGATAGGCGTGTGAAGGAACGTGGGGAGAAACTGTGAAACCAGACTGACTACCTCCCTGGATCCTCCAACATGGATCCTGCTTTGTACAAACAAACAGACATGTCCTGCGGAGAGATTCCAGCTAATGATAGTCGGCACGCTGTCAGTGAAAACAGGAAAGCACTCAGTGTGAAATGGTTGTTCAGCAGGACATAGTGTTGAGTGTTTCAGCCACAGAACATATGGCTGAATACACTCTGGCAGGTAAAGACATTACCACTGTTGACTGCAGTGTAGGGTGCAAATTGTCTGATTGGTAGATTTATGGAAAAGTGCATTTAAGACAAGAAATTATGTATTTTTTCCTATTGTCTTTGGGCTAAATTGAAATAAAAGCAAAATTAAGATGTGACGAAGCAAACGTTATAGAGAATCATTAATTACACAAGGTATTTTTCTTTCATAATTAATTTCCAATTCAATCAAATTATTTTTTTGGAGCTGACCAGGTTAATTGGTCTTAATTCTTAGAATCAAACTGTAGTGAATGTAAGTGCATAACCTGCTTTGTGTGGGTGATTTAAAGCATAAAACCATGACATTGTTTAACTACGGTGTTGCTCCATATATTCAAAGCCCCTCTATTACGGGGCTTTGAATATATGGAACAACAAAAACAAAACTTTTGTGTAAAAAAAAAAAATCTAATTTTTAAGGATAACCTGGCGGTGTGGTGCCTCCCTGTGAGTGGTATTGACATGGCATAACTCTGTGCCTCTGGTGTGCGGTTAACAGGAACAGCTACCGTTCAAAGCATGATCCAACCTTGACTGTGACATCAATGCCGTGGTCAAACTGTCTGAGCTTCCAGACACAGACAACATTTTACAGGTCACACATTAGTGACTCTTCTCTCTAATATCGCAAGGACATAAACAGCCTATTCCTGGATCTGTTTAATGAACCCAACCTGCTCTGACCTTTGTGTGTCCTGGTGATGCCACTGAGCTGTTGATAGAATTATTGCTCTTATCAACTGCTGGCCAGAAACCATTCAGCTATGGCATCGAAATTCACTGATCTGGCTCATACAGATCATCATTTGATTGGGGTTGTATGGATAGTTATATGTCTTTTCCACAATTTGTGGACAGAAATAACTGCCTAAAATGTATAGTATCCGCATCGAAAAAGAGTTGAGAAAGCAAAAAGTACCCTTTCAAAAGAAAGTCAGTTTATTAATAACTACTAATATCAGATTTTGTTTTGGGTACAATCACATGTAATTTATTTAACAATTTGTGATCAGTGCTTCATGTATGTTATCAATACTGATATACTTGGCTCTGATTATGTTTCAACATGCATCGTAAAGTGATTTTGAGATTGCAAAAGTTTCCTCCTCCTCCTCCTCCTCCTCATACATTCTACACCTCACCCAGTGTGAAGTGTATGTTAGTGTTGATGTTTTCCCTGAACAAATTCCCTGTAAAAATAGAGAGCCTAGCTGCTGGTCCGAGGTGGTATTAAGACCCCAGTCTGTCCCGCACATGTAACTGTCTGTCAGGTCCATCAGTCAGCAAAGCAGGAGGAGGAGGAGAAGGGGCACTGGAAAACTTGCAGTGGCAGCACAATGGTTGCAGAAATAAGACTCCAATATATGACGCTCTGAATTTACAACCGCTTTCTGAAATGATGTTCGGGGGAACATGAGGTGTCAAACGGTATGTCCAACGACTAGGTTGATGATGAATAAAGATAGACAGATTCAATCAGTCAGTGGTACTTGCCTTTGCATTTTTTAAGTTATAAATGTAGTAAGTAAATTGTTCTGGGGAACTAATGGGAAAGGTGAAACAACTACTAAAAGGATGCATATAATGCCTGATAAACGTTAGTCTTCTCCTTCACATGCTCCTCCGCTATGCGTAAAGCTATTTCTTTTGATTATCTGTGTTACCGTCTTAGCATGGCTGTTCTCTAAATTCTGCTTTGGACAGAGATGGAGGATGACAAATGTGGTGATTTTGAGTCCATAGAGGGAAAGATTCACGTAAAGCCCAATCTGAAAAGAGAAGGAAGGGAAGACTAAACACTGTAAACATGATCTGCCTTAAAAACAAATCTATAAAAGTAAATACGATAATAATAAAGCAATGGATTGTCAGAAACAATAATAATGCAATATCTACTGTCTCTATGCAGCGTTCTGTGTCTCCATGAAGAAAAATATAATTTACTGCTCATTTAACCACTTTCTATTAAGTTACAAAAGCAATGCAAGTCGCTATAGTTGGCAGCCCAGAGGGATTTGTGTGAAATGTCTCGGGCCAGTCAGCTGACAAGTCTCTAAATCCAAACAAGTAAACTTTCATTATCACTGCCGCACTACTGCCAAGGAACTATTAATAGATGGAATGAGGTGGATTGTATTAAGGAGGGAAACTGACATGACATCCTGTGTGATACTGTTACACTGATGTTAGACAGACTAGTTTCCTACACTATGATTGACTCGGATGTACTATGAAGATTGTTAAAAGGGCACACTGACATTTCTTTTATGATTTGAAGTTTTTTATTTTTTGCCATCAAGCACACAGTTAGATGAAAGGATCAATAATTGATTTAATCTCTGTTTTATTTCTGTGTATCCAGTTGAGAGTTCAGCCTATCTTTACAGATTCACTGGAAGCAGGGGGGAAACTGCTAGCCTAGCTGTGTCAAAAGTGAAAAAAAAAATAACAAGTTTAAAATCCCCGTAACTGTCGTAGTTACATGTTATATCTTTTATAATTACCCATGAAGAAATAGAAAAGGAGGCGCTGTGGTTGGAGCTGTTAGCTTACGCATTGCAGCTAGATTCCTTCACCATATGACACATGGGTTCAGTGCACGCTAACTAAAGTTAACAACTCAACACAACCAGACGACTAGCCCAGTATTCATGGTGATAATTATTATATATTATTGTAAGCAGGATGTTGATATATATTGATGTACTGGATTTTATTATACTGGTCTGTCTGATACTTAAAACAGCATTCATGGTTGTAATTGTTTTTATTATTTGCAGCCATTTCCACCCAGAAAGGCAACAACTGGGCGAGTCGTCCACATCTGCAACCTCCCCGAGGGCAGCTGCACAGAGAATGATGTCATCAACCTGGGACTCCCCTTTGGCAAAGTCACCAATTACATCCTCATGCGCTCTACTCACCAGGTACAAGGATATTATTGTTTGATTCTTTTTTATTCATATATATCAGTACCAGTACAACTCACTCAGGTTTCAGTTAGGACTGAACTACACCATTAATATCACGTGGCATTGGTTTCAGGGACTAAAGCAACTGTTATGGTGGTTTGTTACGGTAATGAAATGTGATAGCTTGAGATGATGATTTTCAAAGGTTATCTTAAATCCAGTCTGACATGTGAAATGTGAAACATTATTGTGCAGATGCAAGAGAAACCATATAACTGTCAGAGGGGGATTATTGTTTTCTGTTCTCCCATTAGGCATTTCTGGAGATGGCGTATGTTGAAGCCGCTCAGGCCATGGTTCAATACTACCAGCTCACTCCAGCTGCGATTGACAATCAGAAACTTCTTATACGAATGTCGAAGAGGTACAAGGAGCTGCAACTCAAGGTAAGGCTGAACAACAAAATAAACATTAGGTTAAATGCTGCGTTGGCTCATTACTTAACTGGAATTTATTTTCTGTATAGAAACCAGGTAAAGATCTTCAGTCCATCATCCAGGACATCGCCTCTCAGCGGGGAAAGGACGAGATGCAAGAAGTTGAACAGTAAGACAACTTTTCATTCTACTTTATCAGGCTCCTTTTTTTGTGTAGCCAAGTTCTTTGAGTCACTAATTGAGGAAAGCAAAATGGAAATCCACTAAGGTAAACATTTTGTAGATGACTACTTAAGCCTGCGTGATATTTCTGATCTCCAAAATCACAACACAAAGTGTCGTTTTAGAGCATTTCTCCATGTAATCTGACCATCATCTCCTTTCAGCTACATGCCAGAGAGAGCACGCTCCCGCAGTCCAATCAGCCGCTCACTAAGTCCTCATTCCCACAGCCCCAGTTTTACATCATGCAGCTCAGCCCACAGCCCCCAGGGAGGACCATGCAGGGGTCCGGAGAGAAACAGCAATGGCCTGGGCCCCCGCAGCGGCTCTTGGGATTGGTCCTCACACTTAAGAAGGGGTGAGGACGAACGGGAGAGGGATGACCTATGGAGGAATGGGGGCAGTATGGAAGACGATCGGCCAAATGGACGGGCAGCTGACCGTCGGAGGGCTTATCAGAAACCCTTGGATCATATCAGCTCCAGATCTGCAGATGAGCGAGAGGGTGGAGGAGGAGGAGGAGGAGGAGGAGGAAGTGGAGGTGAAGGGATAAGGGGCAACAGAGACTGGCACCCACGAGGCAGCCCTCAAGGCATGTCCTTCAGCTCTTACAGGAATAAGGAGGGCGAGTTCTACTCGAAGGAACAAATGTACAAGTCGGACAAGCCGCCCAGACCTCCATACCAGAGGCATGATACCAAGCCAAAGAGGAGGGATGGTGGTGACCACCACAGCAGATCGAAGCATTCTGAGTTTGAGATCACTGAGGAGCCCCTTCGCAGAACACTAGAAGACAAGAGGCAGGGTTCACCAGGCAAAGACAGGAGCAAGAAGACAAGCAGGAGGTGCATCACTGAGGAAAAACATGAGAAAGAAAACACTACTGATAATAATGTGAGTAACTTTTGTAATATCATTTGTTGTTGTATACTTTGCGTGGCACATCCTTCCAGCTGTTAAGGCATTTCTTTTTCCAGGATCGCAAGTCAAAAGAAAAATCAGTTTCACCTCAACAGACCAATATGCCAAAAGAGTCTACTGAAAGTAGCAAAGAAAGAGACACTGTAAGTAAGCATTAAGATCTTCATTACACATTCAAACTCCTGTCAGGGCAACTGTAACCTCTTTAAAGCTCCAGGTTACTACTACTGCAGAGTAGAGTATTAATGGCTCTTTTCTCAATGCATTTTCTAAGGTGAAGGAGGGGGAAAGTGGAGATGACACTGATGAAGAGTGTTGGTATCCTAAGTACATGGAGGAACTGGTCACTGTAGATGAAGTGGGAGGAGAAGATGATTCCATAATTGAGCCAGACCTTCCCGAGCTGGAAGAATATGTATCCTGCCCCAAGGGGTCTGCAGAGGAAGAAGCAGTGGATGAGTATATACTACCACCTACCTCCTCCTCCTCCTCCTCCTGTGATGTGCAGGAGACATCTAATGAGAAGTCTAATCAGGAAAGGTTCTGTGAGGATGCTGGAGACCCGGCAGAAACATCTGTAAAGGAGAAACCAAGGAGTGTTTTAACTGCAGCCAGTCCTGAAGACCATACACTCAGTCCAGTGACTCAGGATCTACCAATCCCCAACCTTATTGACTTCTCCAGTGAGGAGTTCAAGGCTGCACTGGAGGATACATGTTTAGAGGATAAAGTAACCAAAAGTGGGCCATCAGAGGAGCCAATGGAAAATCACATCTGTGTTTCAGAGGACAGCAAAACCCTGGAAGTAGAACAGGTCACGGAAACAATCAATAATGGGGTTCAACACAAGGATGACATTCATCAAAAAGGTACATTTCAAAAGAGAAGTCAAATGTTTGCATCAGAACCATGAGAGATCAAGCGTTCAGTTACATGAAGCATCTTAAAGGATAGGTTTAGTATATAGTATAAGGACAAGTATTTACGTTTTGTCCAAAAAAGGCATTCTAAAGGAGAAAGAAAGTTAGGAGTTTCACATTACAACTATAAACTATATGCATTTCCTGCAGTTATGATTGTTGTAAACAGCTATGTATTTGGTTTCTTCCCTGAGGGAATAGTTTCAGATATTCCCTGCAACTCTGTCATGTAATGTCCTAAAACTAGTGTCAAAAAATATATATTTTTGAGTAAAAGTAAATACATCGTGGTGAGTTAGTGGTTAAAAAGTGTGGTGTATACTGTGATTTCTCTCCTATCATGGATAATAAAAGCTCAATTTGTGTTGTATTGTGCATCCTGCCTTTCTTATAGCTTACATGCCTTTTACAGAGATCGAGGCCCCCTCGCCATCTCGTGAGCAAGACAAAGCTGTCAGTGAACACAGCATCCCTTTGGGTGAGCATAAGTTTTATCATCACTCTGAACCAGAATGTTTGAAAATACACTGACATTGAGAACTCTACGCACTATATATGAGATCCTCAATTTTTTATTATGTAAAAAATATTCATAAAAAAAGTGATACAACTGTATCAGATTTCTCTGGCTGAATCAAACCCAGTCCAACAGTCTTTGAACTGGTCTATATTTAATGGTCGTCACAGAGATAAGTTCATAGAGTCTGGAGCTTGCGGTTTTAGTGTTGTCATGTACACCATTAATAAGTGCACTGACAACCTGTTGCATTAGCACTCTAATTGACTGGAATTGCTTGGTCACTTGCTGACCTATTTCCGTGAGCAGGTTGTGAAATGCACCCCTGAGAGATGAGTATTTATATTATCATTAGGGCTAGAATGACACGGCCAAGCACATGGCCAATGTTGGGCCTGCTGCGTGGAGACTTTACATAAGCCCTGGTGCAGTGTAACAACAATAGCCCACAGTACAGACACATGAGTTTGGTTATTCCTGTTGTATGATGCCCTGGGAATGTGTGTGTGTGCGTGTATGCGTGTGTATGTGCGTGTGCGTGTGCACTTGCGCATGCGTGTGTCTAGAGCAAACTGTGTCCAGCATGGATAGCATTGTCACAGCCAGATATGTGTTGTTGAAATGTACCTTGATACTCATCTGAACAGTGTGTTTTAAAGGACTAAAATAACAGACATACTAATACATGTGATATGTGTTTTTGTAATAGGAGAGTGACTTCATTCTCAGATAGACGTTACTCCACTATATCTTTAGATAGCATATAGTTGTTTGCTGCGATATTAATGCTCTGACTGTTGTGTAGTAAACCTTTAGGTAAGAGAAGAGCGTCCCGTCCTCTTTAATTCATTCATCAAAGGAGAAAATAAAATTGTGGTGTTTTTATAGAAGATTTTTCATGTGCAGTTTACATCATTTATTTCCTATCTGAGTGACATAAAAGGTTTTCATTTTGGTTTAATCTTTTCTGGTAATATATGTTGTCCTTTGTCATTCCAATTGAATGAAAAGTTGCATTTAAAATTGTTTTATGTCGACTAGAATCAATCAAATAGTATATTGTAGTTGGAGTGCAGAAGCTAGATGAGTAGTTAGGGGTTCACCAAGAGAGGTAATATAAGGTATTTATTTAGCCCGCATTGACAGAGGCATGCTTTAGTTTCTCTGTGTTGATTTGAATAACTGAGAATGACACAAAAGTTGTTTAGTAAATAAAATAAGCAGGATAATTTCACTTTCAAAATTTGGATAGAGTGAAAATAAAAATTATTTTATTTTTTAAACTAAGACAAAGTGTATAAACTGTATTGCTAAGTGCTATCCCTGTAAATACCCTTTGTGAGGACCCTCGTCTGTCAGGTGCTGATTTCTGGGATTGAATTTTAATAGTTGCGTTTGCTGTCTAATAGGAGTGGAGTTCATAGTGCCAAGGACGGGCTTCTACTGTAAACTCTGCGGCCTGTTCTACAACAGTGAGGAGACTGCAAAGACCACTCACTGCCGCAGCACCGTGCACTACAGGAACCTACAGGTACACGTGGATCGGTGAAACTCCGGTCCTTCACGGGATGATGATGGTGATGATGATGAGAAGGAATAACATGAGAATCTGGATTTTAATTCCACATTGGATTCATTCTTTCGTCCCCGAATTATATGAGGAGGCTAAATATGTTTGTGCAGACACGCTGTATGTTCTGTAAGTACATATCCAACATATCTGCATGTGCTGTCACGCCTTTTTTACTACCAAATGTATCAAAAATTTAAACCGGTATGCTGGCGTACTCCACTGTACTGTGGGCACAGCTGGTGGTCCACAGTCAGTGTGGTCTGGTAGCAAGATTCACAAGATCACCACCTGTTGCTGAGTTATCGCTTCACAGACATTCAGCACATGCCTGTTATATTAAGTTTCTTCGCCCTTCTTCTTATGTATGTCTAATTTTTGGGATAAATCTTACTTTAAATCTTACATCAAATATGATGTTTTCTAAACAGGATTGCAAAAGACAGTTAATATACTAGCATACTAATAATATTAGTTTTGATGATTATATGACTTTAAATTGAATGTCTTTGTGCTTTCTACTATTTGTTGGACAAACAAAGGATTTTAAAGACTTTCTTACTGACATTTTATGGCATAAACAGTTAATTGAAAAAAATACTCAACACATTAATCAAAAAGAAAATGTCAGCTGGGCACACAAATGAGCACAAACACATAACGAACATACACATTTGCATGTAAACTTGAAACTGTATTCGGTTTCTTAATATTGGCCACTCAGCACCGAGTCATCTTGCATTTCTCTCGTCCCCGGCTGCACCACAGCTGAGGCAAGCCGGAGGAGCAGCAATTCAAACTTTTGATGGATTTACATTCCGAGAGGGGAAAAAACCCCAGTTTTAAACAGTTGTGC
This sequence comes from Anarrhichthys ocellatus, assembly GCF_004355925.1. Lineage (NCBI taxonomy): Eukaryota > Metazoa > Chordata > Actinopteri > Perciformes > Anarhichadidae > Anarrhichthys > Anarrhichthys ocellatus. The sequence continues at coordinate 1,485,019 of NW_022280061.1, read as the reverse complement.
TGTCTGTCATGTACAGTACATACACATTCACAGATATTAGCTAATTATTGTTTACATGATTATCAATTCAGTTCATCCGAGTCAGCATCAGATGCCGGTTTTTACCAAAGTATTTAATTGCTGCACAAAAAGAAGAAAAAGAAAAGAAAACGGCCTCTGAGCAATTAGCTTGAAAAACTGTTTTCAGCATGCTGCTGGTGGAGACGACTTGACAGCAATGCTGACATTTATCAAGGTGCAGCTTTCTTGTCCTGAGCTTTCTTGAATATATATATATATATATATATTGTTATAAAAATTGTTTAATCCCAT
>NW_022280061.1:1477684-1484307 GCF_004355925.1 Anarrhichthys ocellatus | reverse complement strand
ATTTCTTCCACTTGTCCACAGAAATACCTGTCCCAGCTTGCAGAGGAGAGTCTGTCGGGGGTTCTTGCTGAAACCTCGGCTGCACAGTGACATCCGCTTGACTTCTCACGTCTTGTACAGCGAACAGCAGAGGAAAGATTCGTGTATGTGTGTGTGTGCTGTCGGTGCCAGGTTATGGACAACTACGAAAGTGACACGTGAAAGTTAGACTATGAGGACAATTGCACTGGTTTTGATATTTTGGGAGAATGAACATTTGGATGTGTTGATTGGCAACCATAGATATCTACATTTTGTAAATACCTGGGGCTACAGTATTTAATTGCTTTTTTTTGGTTTATCAATTTTCTTACAGTTTATTTTATTGGATTGTGTGTGATGAAATGTATTTGTTATTTTTTGGAATGGAAATCTATTTGCAATGATGTGTAATTACTGAGAAGACACATTTTTACAGCATGGGCTTATGTTAGTCCATTTTCTGATTTTAAATCAATTTTACCAACAACGATACAAACTGGTTGCAAAATGACTTGAAATATGTGCCACAAAATGTTTTGACTCAGTTAAAAATATGATTCTCAGGTTTGTTGTATGTGTTTAATAGCTTAGTACACAACATTACATTTTTATTTATATGTTTATTTAAAGGCTCTTGCTGTTTTTCTGTCCTCTTGTCATCGATGATTTACGTCAATCAGGTAGAAAGGTAAATCATTTGGATTGATAATGATGCAGCTATGCAGAACATATACATTTTTGTGCATATTTTGCATGTTGGATTGAATTCATAAAGCAATCCCAGTCATATTTGCCGACATATGTAATGCCTTAAATATTGAAGACCTTTTAAACTGGACCATGTGTTTAATTTATCAGCGAAAGAAGCAATGTTTCATGTTACAGTGATTTGTTCAGAGGGATTATCAAGCCAAATTCTGTTTTTGTATACTGTGAATACTGATCCTGTGACATCAATGATAGTGTTGTTTTCTTTGACAAGCTTTTCATATGATTTTTGATGCAAAAAACGTAAATAAACATTTTCAAACTTGTATTTTTATTCTCAAATGAACTTTGTGTATAGTCTAACATATTCTGTATGCTATATAGTGTATAATGGCAATACAACCATGCACACGCCGAGTACAGTTCACCCATCCATGTTCTGTAATTTACCAGTTTATGGTAGGGCTTGCGTGGGAGTGTTGTAAAAGAGCTCCCCCAAGTGTTGAGGCATAAAGATACATCTAGGTGCTAAAACTAAATTGTTGTTATGATGTTTTAGTTTGTTTGAACATTTAACACTGATCCTGTCCAAGATGATTGTACTTTTGTTAAAAATGACACTATCATATATTTAGTCTGCTTACTCACACAGTAGGTTTACACAACATATTATTTTTAAGTGAACTGATCAGGATGGTTAACGTGCGTTGGCCAGAAGAACAAATCATTATCATTTAAACAACCAATCATTATCATAAATATCACCATCGTCATCATCATTATTTAGCCAGAATGTTGTGATGATGATGATCATCACAACATGATGATGTGATAACGTCCCAAAATAGAAAGAGCAGCACCACCGATAGGGGGCAGCACTTGTAAACAACATGAACTAACCGGAACATGCGAGAAGAAAAGTCCGTGTTGCATTTTTATTGGTTCTTTGTTAAAAAAAACCAAAAAAAAAAACCGACGCGACTCCAGCCAATCAGAAAACACAACGCAGATACGTTGCTGGGTAGATAAAAGAAAAACAACAAGACTCGAGTCAGAGTTTGAAGCTTGGACGCGACCGACGGTCAGTGATTTTATTTATTGTGAGTTATTTAATCGACACAAAAGAGTTAGACACGCACTTTTTATACGTCGGTGTTGTTTGGGATTTAACGGTGTTATCGATGCACGCGGAGCAGTTAGATATTAATGTTATCTTTTCACGACTCGTGACGTCGTCAACAACAGATACATGGCGAGTCAGCGATATATGACAACGGTCAATAAACTGCAAACCGCAGATTTAGACGGTGTGTCTGAGTAGTTGTCGGTTTATATGTGCATTTAGATAATCTGGAGTTTGGTGTTGTGACGCAGCTCTTCATTTTGACAGTTAGCATTGAAGCTAACGCAACGCTAGCCATTGTTTATCAACAGAGTGACTTTGAATGAATGGGGGGAGGGGAGGCTGCAGCATCATGTCCGGGCATGTTATGAACTCTTGTCTGCATATAAAACGTCTGTTTCCTCTTTGCAGGTATCATTTGACATAATTTTTTTTTTTTTTGCACACTGCTGCAAAATCACTTTTCTTTTGTAAAACATGGCAACTGACTGCGCAGCCTGGTTGAACGCAAACCCCGTCGGTAAGTGTGTCAACCGTTTAAATGCCTCATTCGCCGAGTCTGATGTGTGCGGATGTGGTTGATTGCATATTTTCTTGTACTGCTTGCAGGTTTTGTGATGTTGAATATGGCACTGGTATCATTCTGCCATACCTCCTACTATGTTGTGGTTGTCTTTAGTATGTAAGCCAGTCTGATATAAAACATCCTGCGTTTATTGTATTTGCACATGGGCCCCTGCTGCAATATAGATAACAAAGAAAAATGTATGTAGCAGCTCTAGTCTCCTTGATCTGTTCTGCACATAAAAGCTACTTTACTCACAGTTTGACACTCTTCCCCCAATTTTGTCTTGAAATCCAACAGAGGCAGAGGACCTGAGTGACTCCTTGGTATCTGAAGAGGAAGACGATACAAGATCGGTTTTCAACAAAAACATAAAAAATGAGATCAATGGCACCTGGTTGTCCTTGTCTAGCAACAGCATCCATGAAGCACGTCTCAAGGCAAAGGCCAAGCGGAGGCTGAGAAAGAACTCGTCCAGGGACTCTGGCCGGGGGGACTCGCTCAGCGACACCGGGGACGCGGTCAGGGGAACCTCGGTGGCACCCGCCAGCCCGAAGAGCAAGCTGCTGGACAGGAAGTCCCGCCTGGGCAAGGGAAGAGGTCTACCAAAGAAGGGTAAGAAGATTTCACATAATAATAATGTTGTCATGTAACAATGGAACACTACAGAGATCAAATGTCTCCGTTTCCCTAATGTTAAATGGATAACCTTTGGCTGGTCGTCACCGGTCATGTTTCAGTGGCCTTCATCATCATGTGACCTACTTGTCGTCACCGGGCGGCCCTCCCGTCTAGCAGCCGTAATCCACTTAGCATGTACACAAATGGCGAGGTGATTCTGAGCAGGTCACTCCCATCTAAACGCATGCTGTTCTTTTCTCACCATATGCTCAGCCAAGCTTTTCTGGACATTTCCATGAGACGTTAAACAATGATCTGTGTTTTTAGTGAACCAGAAGCTCTTCGATAGTGATAATCTTTCAATGAGTTGGATGTGATGTGAAGGTTTCATCGTTTGGCCTGTGCCTACAAAAACAGCTGGCTGTGGTTTTAAGGACAATTGAGTGTAAATTGACTTTATTATTAAGGAGCATTTGTTTGTCCTGTGTATGAGGTTTGTTATCTGTTTTAGAGTCACTGAAATGGCTAGAGATATATATTTTCTTTTTGTTGGTGACCCTTCTTATAACAGCATTAGGCATTCAGCTGATGTTGCATAATGGATTTCTTTCTTTGTCCAATTTATACATCAAACCAAATGCCTTCTCCTTGCACGTCACCGTAATTCAAAATGAACACTGACACCTCACACATGTATAAGTAGATCAGAATTTAGCACGTGTCAACATGACTCTGTCCAGCTGTCACTCACTATGGGTCCTTATTCAGAAATGCAAGTATGCAATGCCTACTTGTATGTCCTATTAGACTGCTGTACACTTCAGTCACTTCGCTCCCATGGGCGGTTGAACTGGAGCAAGTAGAGCTTTTCTTGGCACAATGTCTGTTTTTTTGGTTGCATAACAGAACTGTCGCACCAGTGGAGCTCTGTTATTTGAGCTGTGAGCTCTCCTGCATTAAACGTCCATGTATTGCAGTATTTGCAATACAAATACAGTGGATGTGCAGAATCTGTGTCTTGCGTAAACTAGCGTCCACCATGTTTTAGATGCTGACGTTGTGCACAAGCAGTGTGGGGCTGTGCTAAATATAGTGGCATGTGCTATATGCCACATATTCTTTAGGGCTAATGGAGGTTTCAAAGCATGTCACGCAAGCTGCTTGGTATCGGGCTTCTTAAGCTGTCTTCAACGTGTTAGTGCTTACCTCAGACCCAGCAGATGTTTGTTTGTGTAACACTTACAAAGACGTCCCCACCCCAGATAGAGGGATTATATCGCAGCACAAAACTGTAGCATGGGTATTAGTACAGATTACGCATACAGATTATGATCCATATTATTATAACTGTGGTTTTACTTGTTTTGACCACGGAACAAGACCTTTACGAAGTCTAACTCGTGCTATAAACCATAGCTGAGAGATGTGCTGTGAGAGATCAGGAAGTCTGAAAGAGAGTTGTGGAAAGTTTTTGTTTTTGGGTACAGAGATCATACAATAATGTTTAAAATATATTGTGTGGTTCTGATTAAACCGCTGAGTTTAATACCTACTGGTTGACCGCTTGTCAAAATGCATCTCATTTTTCTTGACTGTTTCCTTCTTGACATTAGAGCTGTACCTACACATGAAAACGAATACGAGAGACTTAACATTAAGGCCTATAATGAAAGTCAGGCTCTTAATGAGCGCGTTCTAAAGACTTATCTTCAAACCTCAAGTGTTTACGTTTGTTAGATTAAATCTTACGAGCAATTTAGGGTCAAACACACACACTTGTATGGTGCTACTTTTAAGATGTTTCCCTGCTGTCGACCATTTCACAGTTATAAACGTTCCGATTGTGTCCCGGTTTATTTCCTGTTGCAGTGTACGTGTATGTAAATGGCATCAGCTGACAGGAAGTAAACAGGGACCCAGTAGCTGTTGCTTTTACAATGCCATTCTGTTGAAACGGCCCAGGGATCAGCATGGCCTTTCTGTTTCGGTGTCTCAATATTTTGCGACATGACACCATGCTCTGTAACCTGTAACCACCTCCTAATGGTTTCACTTTGAAAAGGCGTCAACGTTGTTTTTCAGGAGTTATATTTCAGGGATATCGTCTTCAGAGAGCCTGGCGCTCCCAACAGCTGCAACTTAACTTTCTTTCCATGAATGAATTGGGAACTATTAGATAAAAGAAAATCAATAACACTCATGTTTCACATTAACCAGATATGTGTGCCTCTAAATCTTCTGAAAAAGACACTGCTCGTGGACTTTTACACCACGTTACCTTTTTAAAATAGACGATTGTGATATAGTCAGACGTCTAACATCGTCACTGACCTTTGTTTGCAGGTGGGGCTGGAGGAAAAGGTGTGTGGGGCCGATCTGGTGAAGTTTATGAACAGGAGGCGGTAGATCAGAAAGACCCCAACTATGACGGCGCTCAGGTACCGACTGTGGTGTCGATATTGTACGTCTTCATTACGCATGTAGTGTTTGGATCAGCGTGATCACTTGTAGAATCTAATGCAATCCAATACACTGCCCTGCAATTTAAAGACAATATGTAGAGCTTGCTGTTTTGTAGGTTTAGTTTGTGTGTTGCTGTTCTAACTTGCATCATATTGTATGTTTATTTTGTAAATGATTTGACTATACAGTGGATAAAATAACAAATGTGGGATTCATCTGTGTCGTCATGTTAATGTCTGATAAAATTGCCGTCATGTATTGAAGCTCCTCCTTATTTCATCTCTCAAACACTAGGAAAACTGTGTGTATGAGACTATGGTTCCTCCGCTGGATGAGAGGGACTTTGAGAATACAGTCACCCCCATAGTGCAAGAGTACTTTGAACATGGAGACGTAAATGAAGTAGCGGTAAGTGTGCAGGAAACAAACCCGTCAGTAAACACGTTCTCATGCTTAGCAGAAGAAATAACATGAACAGAACCATCAAGCACGTGGCTAGTTAACGCCCGTCTCTTCATCCAGGAGCTGCTTGCAGAACTGAACCTGGGACCCATGCGGAGCGAGGTTCCCTCGCTGGCTGTGTCACTGGCCCTGGAGGCCAAAGCCAGCCACCGGGAGCTCACCTCCAGGCTGCTGGCTGACCTGTGTGGGCCGGTGCTGTCCCGCAGCGACATGGAAAGCTCCTTTGACAAACTGCTCCTAGAGCTGCCCAATCTCATCCTGGATACACCCGGAGCCCCGCAGGTGAGTCCCCCCCCCGAGGGTCTGGAGATACGTGTGTGTGTGTGTGTGTGTGTGTGTGTGTGTGTGTGTGTACACACCCAAGCTCAATTTTGCAACTTATTCTATGCGCTTGTGTTAAATTTCCTTAAATTGTTGTCAATTCAGGATGGGTATTAACTGAGAAATCCAAACTGAAAGAACTGATATTGACTTAGTTGACAAATGTCCAACAATCTAACATTCCACCATGTTACCAGGACATTTTAACAAACTGATGTCCGTCCCATTACAGTAAACACGAGACTCGTCACAATGCTGCCCTGAAAGTATGCCTCTGTTTGAGACGTCGTGTTTTCTGCACAGTCTGTGGTGGAGCGGAGGGGAACAACACTGTGGGTT